>NW_024424675.1:47269453-47283498 GCF_017311325.1 Ursus maritimus | reverse complement strand
AAGCAGATCACCAGCTTAGTTTCCTGGCTGTGGTCAGGGAGTGGGGTCCTCGTTGGGCCTGTGTCGGGGAGTACTGTGGGCAAGTGACGGGGCCCGGGGCATACACGACAGTTGTGCAGATAAACTGCCTCTCCCTCCTCCCCAGGCTCTCCCTGCCCATGCCCCACGTGGTCCATCGCCTCTCGCTCAGCTTGGAGTTGAGATTTGCACGTTCAGGTTTTTTTCCCCAAAACCAATGTGTTAGAAGAGGTATTTGAACAGTTGTCCTGCATGACGTCTTTACTATAATTCTTTCTGTGGATGGGAGTCAGGGTGAATCTTATTTAAGCTGGGAACATCCAGTGGACTGTCTCAGAGTCCGTCTTTGTTTACTGCAAAGCCCCCACCCCCACCCCAGAAGAGGATCTGGGCGAAGGTGTGACGAGTGGCCACTCGCTGGGAAGTAAGTGTTCAGATCCCTCCTTCCCTGGCAGCCGGGCACAGGCTTTGGTGCCCCCTGGATGCGGGATGGAGGGTCAGCCCTGCACACAGACGAGGTCTCCTCCCGCTTGTGCCACCTGCCCTTGCTTGAGAAGAGTCAGGAACAGGCTTGGGCTGTACCCCTGAGAAGTGATCTCCTTGTAGGGCAGCTCCGGGAGCGACCTGGAGGTGCCCCAACCTGCCGGCACCTATGGCAGCACAGGGCGTGAGGGTTGTCTCAGAGCAGCAAGTTCTCGAGGCCTTGCGAGGTCCTGCTGTAGACCGCCTGCATGGTGTTTGTGGCCCCCTCCCAGAGTGCAGTCTGCCTGACTCAGAATGACCAACCTCTGCCTGCAGCTGGATGGAACTCAAGGCTCCCAGGTGACAAGTGCCTGCTGGACCCGTGCCGAGTGCCCTGGTGTGCAGCAGTGACCCCGGCTCCTCGTCCCCTTCCTGCCAGCTCTGAGGCCTCGAGACAGACTTGGGCTGTCCAAGACTGGCCCGCCAGCTGGAAGTGGACATGGAGACGGACAGGGTGCCCTGAAGCTGCGGTGGGCCATGCAAGAGTTGACCCAGACACCCAGGTGCCATGCCCCGTGGCAGAGGGCATTCCTGCCAAGTGGAGGGCCCCCATACCGCAGGCCCAGCCAGCTGAGTGCGGGTGCAGGAGCTGTGGGCTGCATCTCTTGTTTCCTAACTTTTTATTTGGAGTAAGGACAAGTTTACAGAAGAGTTGCAAAAACAAGAATGGTAGAATACCTTTTACCTGGATTTGCTTGTTAGCATTTTGCCCCATTTCCTTCATCATGTGCTTGCTGTGTACGTGCATGTGTACATGTGTGCATGTATGTATATCCAGGTGTGTGTGCAAGTGTGTTATACATGTATGTGATCAGACGTGCAGGTGTGTGCAAGTGTACGGTGTGTGCGTGCTGAGCCATGTGCATGTATGCAGGTATGTGTGTGCAGGTGTGTGCAGGGTGTGCAGGGGTGTGTGTGCAGGGGTGTGTGCTGAGCCGTGTGCAGGTATGCATGTATGCAGGTGTGTGCAGGGTGTGCAGGTGTGTGTGCAGGGGTGTGTGCTGAGCCATGTGCATGTATGCAGGTGTGTGTGTGCAGGGGTGTGTGTGCAGGGGTGTGTGCTGAGCCATGTGCATGTATGCAGGTGTGTGTGTGGTGTGTGCAGGGGTGTGTGTGCAGGGGTGTGTGCTGAGCCGTGTGCAGGTATGCATGTATGCAGGTGTGTGCAGGGTGTGCAGGTGTGTGTGCAGGGGTGTGTGCTGAGCCATGTGCATGTATGCAGGTGTGTGTGTGCAGGTGTGTGCAGGGTGTGCAGGTGTGTGTGTGCAGGGGTGTGTGCTGAGCCGTGTGTGTGTGCAGGTGTGTGCAGGGTGTGCAGGTGTGTGTGTGCAGGGGTGTGTGCTGAGCCATGTGCATGTATGCAGGTGTGTGTATGCAGGTGTGTGCAGGGTGTGCAGGTGTGTGTGCAGGGGTGTGTGCTGAGCCGCCTGCAGGTGTGCATGTATGCAGGTGTGCGTGTAAGCACATTTTGTGCACTATTTGAGGTGTGCGGTGCCTCTTTGACCCACGTGCTCCAACGTGGTTTTGACCGCAGCTTGTCAGGCTCTTCAGCGAGTGTGACAGGGCTGTGACTCTTACATCTGAGGCTCCGTCTGGTTCTAGTTTGGTCATTAACACAACGGTGTCCTTTACAGCATTCTGGGGAGGGGAGGAAGCCTTGTGGGCCAGGCTCTTACCCTGTGTCTGGAGGAAGTGCCAAGGTCGACACTCCACTGACCCCCTCAGCCCCCTCCCCACACCTTCTTGCAGGCCTAATGGGGAGGCTCTAGGGTCTGTTCCACCCCTTGCAGGGCTCCTTGGGTGGCTGGTCCCTCGGTGGCTGCCTCTGCAGATGTAGGAGGTCGAGGGCAGCTGGTGATTGCTGTTCCAGGTCCAGCGCACCGTGAGCATGCCTTTGTGGCCAGGGAAGCCCTGCACGGTTGGCCTGTGGAAGTGGGTGTGGGTTTAGTCTGGGGGCCGGCACAAAGAGAAAGGGGGCACCTGCCAGCAGAGGTAGGTGTTGGGGGTCCCAGGGCTGGGCCGGCTGGGTGCTGATGCCCGGAGCATGCCCCCTTTTGACCTGGGCATGCCAAAGGCTGCTGCTTCCTGGCAGCTGGCAGCACCATGGGGCCCTTCCTGCTGGCGAGGGGTGGTGCACCGCAGAGTTCCCCTAGCTGACACTGACCTGCAGCTCGTGGGAGCCATCATCTGAGTGCTGTGTTGCGTGACAGCTGTCATCTGCACCCCGCTGTGGGTTTCAGTGGTGCACTGTGGGCTGGATGGCTGCTCCCTGCCTCGCATCCAGGTATGCTGCAGGTGAGGGTTCTCATGTGGCCCTGGTAGGATGAGGTCCCCGTGCTTCATGCCTGAGTCCTGCGACAGTCCCACCAAGGCCAGAGGGACGGTGCCCGTGGCTCCTCCCTTACAGTCGGCTGAATGGCACCCTTTGGCCGGCTCCCCTCTCCCCTGGGCTACTGTCTGGGTCTCCTTCCTGCCCAGGTGTGCTCTTGGTGCAGGGCCTGAATCCTGCCACCATACGGAGTAGATTTGTTCCTTCCTTCAGGGCTTTCCCCTCCCTCTCCCCCCAAGCCCTAAAGTCACTGGAAACTGGAGCTCAGCCTCTGGGGCTCTAGTCATCAACTCCCTTCAAGGGAACAGAGCTTGGTGACACAGTCCCTTGCCACTGAGGGCCACTGGACCAGCTGGGGGATGAACCCCTCCCAGGGATCAGAGTATGTCAGAGGGCGAGCAGACGGTGGCCTGCTGCTGCAGGAACACCAGAGGGAGGAGGGGGCAGTGTAGGTGGGTGCTTGGCTGGGAGATCTTCCTGGAGAAGGCCAGGATGCAGGAGGAGCCAGGGCTGGGAGCTGCTCAGCGTCCCGGGGCAGGGGGCCAGAAGTCTGTGGTCTCCCCAGCAAGCACAGGGCAGGAAGGTTAGCCCATACCTGGGGGTTGGGGGGTTGGGGGTATCTGGGCGCAGGTGGGAGAGCAGCAGGCAATGAGGCATCTGCAGCAGGAGGTCAGCAGTGGGCAAGGGCACAGGATCATCATCTCAGAGGGACATGGTCAGGGCAGCAGGTGAGGAGGCCAGAAGCTGGAGGCTGTGCCCCAGCTGCTTGCTGGGAGCTGGTCCTGCCCTGAGCAGTGACCCTGACCTGAGCAGGCTCCATGTCTGTCTCCACCCCTGAGAACCAGGGGTGGGGTCCCAGCCTTCTGGGGGACTCCTGGGGCTCAGAGTCCCAGCTGCACAGGGGTAGGGCAGTAAACGTGGGTGCCACCCAGAAGACAAGTAGCCCACCTGGCCTCCCTGGGATGGTGGCCTGTGGGAGCAGTGAAGCCTGTGGCTGGCCAAATCTAGTCTGCACCTGGTGGCCTGGGGTTCCAGGTGGGAATGTCGCAGAGCTGGTTCTGCTCTTGCCTGTGTCCATGGTTTTACTGGTCGTAGAGGGGTGCCACCTGGTGGACACCAGGATGGGGGTGGGGCCCTACCTGGCCTGGAGGGCAGAACCTGTTTGGAGAGAAAGGTAGACTTTGAGCAGCCTGGGACGATGGCAAGGATTCTGGTCTGCCTCTCTTGGCCAGTCCCCAGCCCTGGTGGCCAGTGAAGGACCCCAGGTGGGGAGGAATAAGAAAATGACAAAAGGAGAACCTGTACCTTGGGAACACTGGGGCTTTGACGACTGTCCTTGGGTAGTCAGGGAAGCCTCCAGAAGACAAGCGTCAAGTTGAGGTCTGAAGGGCGATTTGGGGAACAGGTGAGGGGGGTAGGAGAAAAGCCTTCCCATTGGAGCATGGGCAAAGGCGACGGGCAGGAGTGCACTGAGCCGCCGGGAGTCCAGAGGCCCAGAGGGCTGCTGGTTCTTCCCTAGCCTCAAGCTGCCCTCTGTGTTCTGGGTGCATACACACACATGTGCACACACACCAACTACATATAAATGCACAGATGAACACACACATGCACGTGGCATATACATACACAATTGTGCGCACACATGTAACCATGCACATACCAACATATGTGAACATGTGCACACTCATGCCTATGCATACGCACACATGCGTGTACACATAGGCCTTGGGGACGCACTCAGTTGTAAAGATGATAATGATCCCACACAAGCAGGGCCCTTGCGGGGGGGATCCTGCCTTCCCCTCCATCTGGCTGCTGGGGCAGAACACCTCCTGGGTTCTCTGCACAAGAGGAAAGTGGGATTTAGCTAGAAACAGGCCTTTCTGCAGGCTCTTAGGGCACCATCTCCAAACTTTGGGCAGATAGGCTCTGAGGAGGATGGCCACCAAGCCTTCTAAACCAGGAAGCAAAACCTGCTTGCCCTTAGAGGTTCTGCACTTTCCTGGGTGTGAAGTGGTTGGGGAGATGCAGTTTGGGTGCCAAGACAGGGATCTTTCCTGACATTTTGGAGGATTGTGAGGAAAGGACATTGGAAATGGCTCAAGGGTCAGCTGGGTCTGGGGCTGCTTGGGCAGTGATGGCTGGGGGCCTCCGTGGCATGAGGAGAGCTGCCCTCATGTATGGTGGGGGACCTAAGCATCACACACCCAGCTATCTGTCACTAAGTGCTCTACACCTCACCATGCAGCTCTCGTCTCTGCCCCATCACAGCCTTTCCTGTATCCTCAGCATGCAGTCACCCTTCTAGGAGCACGTGGGTTTTCCAAGTGACCTTTCAGTGGCAGTTACAGTGGTCCTACATCCTCTTCATTGTGCCCACCCCCACTGCTTCAGGGAACTAAAAACAGAACCAGCCAGAGGGGGTTCTAATGGCCTTACCCTGTGAGTTTGATGATGGTGATGCTGCTGCTGTTGATGATGGTGGTGATGATGGTGGTGATGGTGATGATGGTGATGGTGGTGATGGTGGTAATGGTAGTGGTGATGACAGTGGTAGTGATGATGGTGTTGGTAATGGTGGTGGTGGTGA
The DNA here is from genome assembly GCF_017311325.1 of Ursus maritimus. Lineage (NCBI taxonomy): Eukaryota > Metazoa > Chordata > Mammalia > Carnivora > Ursidae > Ursus > Ursus maritimus. The sequence continues at coordinate 47,278,039 of NW_024424675.1, read as the reverse complement.
TGATGGTGATGGTGGTGATGATGGTGATGATGGTGATGATGATGGTGGTGATGGTGATGATGATGGTGATGATGATGGTGATGATGGTGATGGTGGTGATGGTGGTAATGGTAGTGGTGATGACAATGGTAGTGATGATGGTGTTGGTAATGGTGGTGGTGGTGATGATGATGGTGATGGTGGTGGTGGTGATGATGATGGTGATGATGGTGATGGTGGTGATGATGATGATGATGGTGGTGATGGTGATGATGGTGATGGTGGTAACGGTAGTGGTGATGACAATGGTAGTGATGATGATGTTGGTAATGGTGGTGGTGGTGATGATGATGATGATGATGGTGGTGGTGATGATGATGGTGATGATGGTGGTGATGGTGATGATGATGGTGGTGATGATGGTGGTGATGGTGATGATGGTGATGGTGGTAATGGTAGTGGTGATGATAATGGTAGTGATGATGGTGTTGGTAATGGTGGTGGTGATGATGATGATGGTGATGGTGGTGATGATGATGGTGATAATGATGGTGGTGGTGATGATGTTGATGGTGATAGTGGTGATGGTGTTGCTGCTGGTGATGATGATGACAGTGCAGATGGTGGTGGTGGTAGTGGTAATGGTGGTGGTGATGACAATGGTAGTGATGATGATGGTGTTGGTTCTGCTGCTGCTGGTGATGTTGATGACAGTGCAGATGGTGATGGTAATGGTGGTGGTGATGACGATGGTAGTGATGATGGTGTTGATAATGATGATGGTGGTGGTGATGATAACTGCTTACACTTACTGAGTGATCACATCTGAGCTCACTCCCCAGCCACAGATGAGGAAACAGAGGCACAGGGAGGTGAAATAATGGGGTGAGGCCTGAGACTGCTCATGTCTGATGGCTGTGGGGGGCCCACCTTCCTGTCTCCTGTCATTAAGAAGCTCCTGCTGTGTCCCAGACTCTGTTCCAGCTGGGTTCCTGGGAGGAGTGCAGGAACCCGTGTTATCCTCTGCCCATCAGGGTCCCATGTTCTGCAGGCTTGCCCAGATCTTGGAGGCACCTGTGGCCTGGTCCCTGTGAGAGGCTCAAAAATATTTGTTGGATGAATGAATGAAGAGCATCTGGGTATAGAGGGGCCTCACCTCATGTAGGCCTGGGTGTCCCTCCTCCCCTGGCCTGAGGTGCTGTGGCAAGGGGCAATCTCTGCATGGGGAGGGGCTGGCCTCTGCTGTCCCTTCAGTGCCCAGGGTCCCTCTGGGCCCTGTCTGGGTACAGAATCCTGCAGGGTGCCATCACATTGTGAGCACTGGCCCTTGCAGGAGGGCCCAGTGACAGATCCAGGTCTCCGCGGGTGCCAGAATGGAGGGTTCTGTGCTGTCCGGCTGTTCTTGGAGATTCTCCCTGAGCCGGTGTGTGGGGCAGGCCTGCAGAGACAGTGCCTGCTGTGGAGTGATGACCGTGCACTTTTTGAGCCATGACAGGGCACAGCCCAGGGCTGGGAGTGTCCCAAGCCTGTTCTTGTTGGTCATCCACTCCTGTGGTGTGCAGACTCTACCCATAGGGCCGGACTTCGCTGGGGCTGCACACAGGTGTCAGTCCCAGCCTAGGAGGTCTCAATAGAAGCGTCTGGAGGACAGCTCAGGTGCCCTCCCAAGTGCCTGGAGCTCCTGGCATACACTCCTGGCCAGGCTGGAATGTGGAGTTCCCCACTGGTGGTGATGCTGAAGTCCAGCCCTGCCTGGAGACCATGGGGGCCTCAGATTGGAGAGTGGGGACGGGAGAGGCTGCAGGGACCCACAGGTATCTCGCGGCAGCCAGGAAGAACCTGCCGAATATGGCTGAGCTCCTGAGATGGGGCGTGGCACCCCCGTAAGCAGAACCTTGTTGTCTGAAGGGGCTGTCATTTTCCCTCTTGTTCAGTTCCTCGCCCCTGGCTTGGGGAAGAGGGCTGACTGCCCTCAGCGTTTAGCAGGCCCCCCCGCCTTCAGAGCATCTGTAGGAATGGCTTGTAGATGGGCCTCTCTTGAATCATTTCTGGTGCCTGTTGCCCAGCACAGGGGTGACTCCCACCCCTGCCTTCCTGCTGCGAGCTCCCTGGGTCGTGAGGGTTTGGGGATCAGCCTGGCTGGCAGAGGTCATGTGTAGGCCTGGGGAGGGCAGGCACATGTCCATCTCTGTGGCCATTCTTGTCTTGGCTGCTGCTGACTCCTCACAGGGAGCCAAGGTGGTCTGTGCAAGTCCTCTCTGAGGGGAAGCAAAACTTCACCCTTATTTCCAGACTCTCAGCTCCCCCCAGACTTCGCTACCCTGCACCCCACCCCCCCTGGCTACTGGGAGCCCAGAGGTGAAGGCAGGGCTGCCAAGGGTCTGCACTCTATAGGATCATCCACTACCAGTGTCCAGGCTTAGGGGCAAACAGCCCAGAGAGCCCAGCTCCCAATCTGCCCCAGCCAGAGGCCTGCCCAGTGAGACCAGAGCAGGGCCAAGGAGACCCAAGTGGGGGAAGTGGCCACTCTGGCTCTGCAGTGCCTCCCTCTGGCTGCATCATGAGTGGGCTGGTGCTGGGAAATCCAGAGGGGACACCTGGATGAGTCTGAGAGGAGGCTAGGAATGGGCAGCAACAGCCTTGGCAGGCCAAATGGAGGGTCCCTTGCCATCTGCTCATGTCCTCCTCACTGGCCCCACACTGGATGGTCTCCTGCTGGAGAGCCCTGAGCTGGACCCCAGTTTGGTGCCTAGCCTAATCTCGGGGTGTTCTGAGCACTCATTCAAGCTTGTTGCCTCTAGAATGACTCCCCAGCACCTCCATAGGGGGTATCTTGGGGGCATTTTGCACTAGTCAGGGGATCCAGCTCTTCCTCTGGAGTGGGATCAGTGGTCTGTGTGTGGGTATATGTGAGCCCCTGTGTGGGAAGGAGGGAGGCTGAGCACAGACAGTGCTGAGTGGGGTGCAGAGTGCAGATTTTGGGCTCAGCCCTTGAAGTCTAGGCTCTGGCCTGGGCACATGGCCCTCCCGCAATGCAGCAGTCATTTATCTGCAACCCAGCCCTGGTGAGTACTGCTCATTGGAGGCCCCAAGACCCCCACAGACCTTGGACCCATCCAGGGGGCTGGGGTGCTGGTGCTCTGTGATGCCAATGTGGGAAGATTCTAGAAGGACAGAGCTCCCCAACTTCTTCCTGGGGGACCACCAGCAGAGACTACCCAACCCTGAGGGAAAGTGCAAGGGCCGTTCCTCAGCTCTAGGTGTCCTCCTCCACCCTGTCTGGCTAACGGCTCGAAGGTCTACTCTGATCAGGAACCAAGTCCCCAGGAAGAGCGGTGGAAAGCACAAAACCCAGCCTCATCTTTGGTCCGGAGAGCCATGGACACAGGGGCCACCTTCTCTGGGAAGGAACATCCACTCTGCCTGTCCAGGAACGTTCTGAAACAGCCCCAAGAGAAAGCTCAGAATGGACAAGGGCTACACTCCTTCCATGCCCAGCAGGGACACCCAGACCCAGGGCTGCACCCCCAGTCCCTTCAGTGCTGTCCTGGAGTGACCCTGGGTCCCCTCCAGACTAGAAGTGCCTTTGGGGGTGCTATCTGCACCCTCTTCAGGGGAAGGAAGGAGAAGGGGCCATCAAGCCCAGGATCAGTGCTGTGGGGTCAGCTCTGCTGCATGATGATCATACGGAAGCTTGCTGGGGCCACCTTGGTGCTTCCCTGTTCTCCTGGGGAGGTGGGGGTGGGCAGGAGATTAGAGGGCTCTGTCCTTGGCCTCTGCAGTGACCCTGACTTGGGCGGAGGTGGAAAGATGGGGTCCCCTGACTTCTTGTGCCTGAAGCATGCATCTCAGGGACAGGTTGGATGTCTGAGCAGAGAAAGAGCTGGGGAGGCAGGCGACCCGCCCTGCAGCCAGAGGAGGGGGTGAGGGGCCACACCCTGAAATCTAAGTGGTCCCTTTTGTGCTGGTTTCCAGGTCTCTGCAGAGGGAAAATTTGGGGAGACCAAAGCCCCTGCCCAGGCATTAAGAGGACAGTCTGCACAACTGCAAAGCCAGGGCTGGGGACCTGCGGAGGGGAAGGGGCGCCTGTCCTGCATCTCGCACTGACCGTGGCTGGAGGGCCTGCCTGCCCCGAGGCCGAGGTTCTGGCGGGGATGGGGGACCTGGCGGGTGAAGGGAGGCAGGAGGAGCCCACACAGACTGCTTGCCAGGGCACCAGCAGGTGGCGCAGGCTCTCGAGGACGGAAAAACAAAATGCCTGCAGCAAACCTGAGTGGGTGTCACTGCGGCTGCAGATGGTGGGGGAGGGACTTGCCATCTTCCCCTTCGGCTGCGGAGCCTCACGTGCCCGAGTCCCGCATGGTCCAGAGCGAGGTTTCTTCGGGAGGGATGCGGTCGGGTGCAGACACCTGTCCTGGTTTGGATCCTGGACGCAGGTGTAGACCGTCCTCCCCCTCCCCCATCCCTTTTGGAGTCACCTCCTGGAGGCTGGGAGGCAGTTCCAGGAGCTCAGTGGGAGCCACCCCCACCCCGTGCCTGAGCAGACTGAGGAAGGACAGACTTTGCAGTGACCTCAGACCGCACCCCCTCCCTCGTTGCCATGGCAACTGCCCAGAGGGCCCGCAGTTGGGGCGAGTGGCCTTCGGGACACAGTTGGCCCCGCGCCCGTGGCGCTCCTGTCCCGCGGGGCCGGCCCACCGCCAGCACCGCGGACAGCGCCCCGACCCTCCCGCGAGGTGGTCCGACCTCCCCAAACCGAGCCCCCCTAACCCCGACAGCCGATTCCTGGCACACGGCGCACCCCCCCCCCCGCCGGCCCCCACCCCCCACTCCGTCGCTCCCTGCGGACCCTCTCTTTGTCTCCCGGCCTCCGCTCTTCCTCGGACACCCCGCCGCCCGCTGCGGGCCTTTCGGGGCCCCGTGCTGCGGACGCACGTGGCCGGGGGCCGAGGCCGGGTGGCCGCAGTTCCGTCCGGACCGCAGGCTTCCCCTCGGTCACCCCCGCCCGCCCTGCGACGCCCGAGGCAAGCGGGCCCCTTTGTGTCCCGCGGCCTGGTCCCCGGCCCGGCAGCTGGGCCGCCCTCTGGGCGGGCGCATTGTTCGCCGGATTTGTCCTCGGCGCGAGGGGCCGCCGGGGGCCGGGCTCGCCTTCCTCCCGCGGGAGGGGCGCCGCGCTGGCCGGGCTAGCGGGCCATTTCCATGAGAAAGGAGCGGCGGAGGCGCCTCTCTTGGCATTCACCGCGTGCCTTAATTGTATAGACATTAAATCAAGGTCCGCTGTGAACACGCAGAGGGGCCCTCAGGCAGCGGCGGGCGGCCGGGCCGGGGTCGGGGCCGCGGCTCCGGCTCGCGTGGGGTCCTCGCCCAAAGGCCGCGAACGCTCCGGCGTCTTCGGCGCGGGGCGGGCGGGGCGGGGGCGCTGCGCCACGCCGACGGTGCTTCCTCGGACTCCAGCCCGGATCCGCCCCCAACTCTGAGGAGCCCACTCTTCTCTCCCTTCCGCAGCAGGGAGGGGGCCCCAAGCGAGCCCTTTGGGAGCGTCCCCGAAGCCTGGAGCCCCATGGAATTTCGGCGAGGAGGAGCAGGAGCCGAGGTGGTGAGCGAGCGTGTGCGCCCGGCGCTCCCGCGGCCGCAAGAGGCGAGCCATGCTCGGGCAGTGCAGCTTTCCCACTGCGTCTCCCGCGCCCACCGAGCGCCCAACGAATGCGGTTCAAAGAAAGAATCTCGATGCTCAGAGATGAACACCAGTGTCTTTTTCAACCCAGCCAACTCGTCCTCCCCGCGCGCCGGGGCGGGCCGGGGCCGGGGCCGGGGCCGAGGAGAAGGCGCTCGAGCCGTTGGTGGAGAGACGGGAGACCCAGGGAGGCCGCTGGCCGGGCCCGCCCCGGCCGGCCCCCAGCGCAGTTACCCGTCCCGGGCGGGAGCTGCCGCCGCCTGCCGCTCCTCGGCCGCTGCCGCCTCCACTCCCAGCGCCGCCCGTTCCCGCCTCCTCCTCGGCGCCCGCCGGCCCCGCACGCCGCTGCCCCGGGCGCAGGAGGGCGTGTGGACGCCACGAAGAGAGCCGGGCAAGTCCACGAACGCCGCGGGCCCGCTGGGAGCCGAGCGTCCGCGGGGTCAGCGCGGTGGGCGCCCAGCTCCTGCTCGGCCAGGCCGGCCCGGGCGCGACTGTCCCCGCACCCGCCGCCGCCGCCGCAGTTGCCTCCGCGCGTATCCGCGCTCGGCTCGGGCACCGGGCGATTATACTGGGGCGCGCGGTGACGTCACCCGGACACCGGCTCCGCCGCCGCCTCCCCGAGGTGTCCTTGAGAACTGCGGGGCACGCGCGCCGCGCACACGCGCACACACGCACTGCGCGCCCCGTGCCTCCCGCGCACACTCCCCGCGTCCCGCCCCGCGCGCTCCTCCGCTCACCCGGACGCCGCCCTCGGGCGCCCTCGACCGTGCCCGGCGCCCTGCGGCCACACGTTTGCCCACGGAAACGCCTCCCCCTGCCGCCCGCACTCGAACGCTCCTCCTGCAGCCCAGCAGCCGCAGCGCCTCCGGGTGCACGCTGACAGCCAGCGAGCCAGGCCTCGCCGGCCCACACCCGAGCCGCACCCGCAGACACACCTCCGCCCTCAGGCTTTCCCTGCAGGCGAGGCTCCTCTACTGTTCCCCATAACGCACTCCCCCCACCCTCAGCTCACAAACCGTCCTTCCGCAGGGGCCCCCTCCAGCCTCCACAGGAAGGGAAAGGATTTGCCAGATGGAAGGGGGTGCAGGGGCTTGTGGGCTCCTCCAGGGTGTTCAGGTGGAGGAGAGAGAGACCCCCCCATCAAATACTGCTCCTGTCTCGCTGTGTCCTGAGTGGGGACCATGGCATCACTGGCAACACCTCCCCGCTTGCCCTCTGCTTGGAGCCCTTCCGAGGGCTGTCCCTGGTCCGCTCCTCTAGGGCCAATGACCCATGCATCCCTAAGCCACACCACCTCAGGCCTCCCCCACGGGCCTTTGTTCCTGTGCAGACCGTGAGGGAGCCGCAGGCCCAGGCCCGGCCAGCAGGCCTCTCCTTCCCTCCAGGCCAACCCGGCCCCGTGCCATCTGCCCTTAGAGCAGAGCCCACTGTCCTCCCTCCTTCCTTCTTGGCCCTCTCTAGCACTGAGGGGGCCACTGAGAGCCCACTGGGAAGGGGGTTGGGACTCGAAACTGCTCTGCCCCCAACCCCCACCCCCTCCTCAACTCAGCAGGACGCCCCTCCCCCTTTGGTGCAGCTCCATCCTGACCCTTGGAGCCTCAGTTCCTCGTCCTCTGCAGGGTCAGGATGGCCCTTCTCTCTAGCATGAGACACGCAACGTCTCTCTCCCCACCCCCACCCGCCAGCACACTCATCCGCGTGGAAACGGAACCCTCACTTACCCCCAGCCCAACACTCAGGAAGGCACCCCAAGCTGGGGGCTCACGGCCCCAGCCGGATGCAGGCTTGACACTCTCACTGGCGGGGTGAAGGGCAGGGAACACTGGGCAGTTGGCACTTTAAGCTTCGTCAGAGACTGTGTCAGCGTGGTGAGGACGTGGCTGGGGCAGAGCGCCTATGCCTGCAGGGGGTCCGCTGTCCATGGTGTTGAAACCGAACCCCGACCCAGTCTCATCTCCCACCTTGTCTCTGGACATTTCACCCCGTTCTCTCCCACGAGAGGTCAGGGTCCAGGTGGGGGCGAGGGCAGACGCTCACCCTCCACCCTTGCCTTCCTGGAAGGGCCCAGGCCAGCTCTGGCTTCTAGCTCCCTGAAGCTTGTTTACATTCTAAGGGGGGGGGGTGCTCCTCAGGGTTATGGATTCAGACCTTCCTTTCGGATCCCTCTTCCACAAACTGGCTCCCCCTGGGCCTGGGGAGGGTCAGCGCCCCTCACCCACCCGCCCCTTCCCTGGTCGAGCCCTGCACCGCCACTCTGCCTCCTCTGCGGGCAGGGCAGATGTGGGGGTGTTGCGCTCTTTCTCTTGGATGGACCCGAAGCACAGCCGGCAGGCATCTCCTCTTGCCATTTTTACATCTCAGAGCCCTGAGCACCGAGGCTCAGCCCCTCCAGTCCCAGTAACCAGTGACCCACCACCCTGGCCCTCCAGGAGGAAGGGCTGCCCTGGGTGTGGGGGCGGAGCCGGCCGGTGGGTGCTGGGTGGGAAAGGGAGCCCGCTCCAGCCTCCACCCTGCCCGCCCTTCTTCCCCCGTCTTGTGGGGACCTTCCCGATGGGCCTGGAGCCTCGGAGGGTTTTATAAAAGTCAACTTACTGCTGCCAGGCCCCGGCGCGGATTTGTGGTCCCGTGGGCTCCGCGGGCGAGGGCCCAGCCTCTCCGTGCCCCAGCCTCGCTGCACCCCGCACCTGCTCTCCGCTGCTGCCCACGCCGCAGTGTCTCCCCGGCACACGAGATTTTGTGTTTGTGGATTTATTTGCGAGCTCCCCGGCTGGGAGTGAAGGGCGCAGGGAGGCAGCGCAGCCGGGGTGGCTGGGGACTCCGGGTTCCAGGCAGCCGCCTCCATTCGCACAAAGGCCCCTCTCGCCACGGGCCGGCAACTTGGAGACAGGTCAGGTGTCTTCTTGGGGGCGGGATGTGGGCCGAGACCCCCCCCC
>NW_024424675.1:47018606-47269443 GCF_017311325.1 Ursus maritimus | reverse complement strand
CCCCCCCCCTTCTATCCCCTCCGCCTTCCGCGAAAGCCTGCGAATGGCGAATGGCGTGGGATTAAACAAACCCACAGAAACCGGTGAAGAACCCCCGCCCTCCCGGCTCCTGCTGCCTCGTCACCCGCCCCCGCCCCTCCTGGGCGCGAGGCTTGTGAGGCTTGTCGCTCCTCCAGAAAGGGGTGGGGCTGTGGCCACATCTGGGAACAGCTGGGTCTTGGCTGCTTGACCTTTGCCCCCATTCCCAGGTGGGGGAGGAGGAGGACTGGGGTCTTACCACGTGCAGGGGTTGGGGAGGGGAGGCTGCGACTTCCAGCCTAAGGGAGGAGGGGACAGTTTGCAAGGGACTCCAAGCGCATTCCCTGCTCTGGGTCCCCTGTAGCCACAAAATGGTCCGCAGCTTCCAACTCTGCCTTGGGAGGCCCCCACCCACAGACCTGCCCTTGCGGTGAGGCCCAGATCCCCTCTACCAGGCACCAGTAACTCCAAACATTTCCCCAGAGGGAAGCACCCAGGTCCTGCTGCTGGTGCCTGGTGCCGGGAGGACCTCCCCCTTCCTCCAAACAGCCAGACTAAGGCTCCCAGGGGCCCAGCAGGGGCCACGAAGAGAGGGGCCCCACCCAGCCCAGCTGGGACCCTCTGCTCCCTGCTCCTTCTGGAGCCTTTTCCACCCCCCGTGGTCACAGCGTGCTTTGCCTGGCTGCCTCACCCTGTAGGACTAGGAGGTGGGGGTACAACACAGCAAAACCTGCCCCCAAGCTCAGGCTCAGTCCCTGCCTGGGGCCAGCCACCTGTCCCCACCACTTAGGTCTGGACGGCCACCGCCCGGGCTGATATGGGGAGGAGGAACTTGCCCTTTGAAGCTGGTGGGGGGCCAGGCCCCCCACCACGCTTGAGTTCCCCTGGGTGGGAGAGGCCACCACAAAGGCTGTGATTGTGAGCCAGGCCAGGGACTGGGAGAGACAGACAGACCCAGGGCCCAACAGCCCCAGAGCAGCTCCACCCTGATCCCTGAAGGACTGGTCACTGGGCCGAGGGCTGTGGAGCGGCCAGTGGTTGCTGTGGGGGACCAGGTAAGTGCCGCATCTGGGCTGGGCCAGGCCGAGCGCCCTGGACACCAGTGCAGTGGTCCCAGGCCGCTGGGAGGGGAGGCTGGAGGCCTGGCCAGTGGCGGGAACAGGCCTTTTGTTCCACAGGCACCCCTGCTGGACCTCCCTGAGGCTCCAGGCAGCTCTGTGGCCACCCAGCTGGGAAGCAGAAGCAAGGCCAGTCGCCTTTCCCAGCAGCGCTCCCAGCCCCTGCCCCCGGGCTAGCCTCCCCACCCTGCAGGGCTGGGTCCTGGCTTTGAGCCGTCCCCCACTGCCTCCCAGAGGGTGTATTGTGGGGAGGGACCCAGGCTGGCCCCCAATGGCCTCACCTAGGACCTTGGTGTCTGCAGATGACCCCTGGGTAGGCAGGGGTGAGGGCTTGCCCCCACTGCTGTCCTCTGGAAAGCATTTAGGAGGCCTGGAACAGGTGCTGGGGTCTGGTCTCCCCAGGATTCTTGGAGGGCCTGCAGAGCCCGACTCACCAGCCTTGAGCAGTCAGAGGTCCAGGCACGCAGGGCCCAGCCCAGCATGCGGGACCTGGTGGACAAGGACACCCTGGAGAGGCTCTTGCAAAGCTAGGGGCAGCAACACCAGGGGACCCCTGCCCACGCTGGTTATGTGTCTCCTCAGGAGGGATGGGGCTGGCCTGGCCCCAGGTGGGTGGCCCTTTGTCTCCCCCCACCCCCCCAGTCCGCTCAGGGCAGGGACTCTGCTTTGTTGTGCGTCCTTGCCTGTGGCCGCCCACCCAGTGGGACCCCAGGTGAGGAGGAACAGCCTCCCCCTGGTGGCCAGCCTGACCTCTGAGTGGGGAGCAGGGGCGCCTGGCCCTCAGACAGCCCCCCACTTCCTCCAGCCCTTCCGCAGTGCCCCCTGCAGCGAGGCCCCCTCCCCTATCATGAGGCAGAATGGGTTCAGCCCAGGATGTGGCCTGCCCTGCGCCTGCCCTGCTCCGTGGCCCTCCAGTGCTGCCCCCATCTCCCTCTGTTCTCAGGGCCCCACGCGAGGGCGTCCCACCACAACGACCCCGGAGCCTGAGATGCACACACCAGGATCCTGGAAGGTTAGGGATCCTGGTAAATGGTTTGGGAGCGGCAGGGGCCTCCTTGGCTGGGCTGCCAGGGCCAGATCTGGTCATGGGAAGGGACAGTGTGTCTTCCTGCCGGCCTGGCCCTTTGTCCAGATCTGGGTCCCTGTCCCCCTACCCCTGGTCCCGGTGTCTCTCCTGTCCTACAGCTCTGCCCCTCACCTGTCTCTTCTTCCTTGTCTCTCTCCCGGACACCCCTTTCTCTTTCCCTCTCTGACCCTGGACCCCTCTCCACCTCTGAGAGTCTCTGGCTCCTTCTTCCTCCCTAATCCGTACCTTCGTCCGTCCAGGGGCCAGCATCTGCTTCTCGAGTGATTCTGGCCAGAACTCGAGGTCCTCGGTGGGGCCCCAGGGGCTTCTTAAACACTTGTCTGCTCTTTAGGCGCAGGGATGTCACAGGAAATGTCCTCTGTAGGGAGAAATGTCTGGAACGTCCTTGCCCCCAGGAGATAGCCCCCAGGGTGTGGGACCCAGGCTGGTCCCTGGGACTGAGCAGGACAGTGGGCTCCAGGAACGTTAGCCGTCCTGTCTCACCAGTGCGGACCCCGGGAGGGGCACGAGAGCCCCTGACCAATTACGCGGGGTATGGGGCTTGGCGCCACAATTGCTGCAGACGGAGCTGGGGCTGCATGCCTGGCCGCTCGGAAAGGACTGTGGGCAGGTAGACGGGGGCCTGCCCAGCAGTGCAGGGGGGCATGCATGAAGGGGCCCGGGCTTGGCCCTCGATGCTGGCTGGCCTGCATCGCACGGAAACCTTCAACGTCCGTCACGTCCAGTGAGGCCTTGGCTTTCCTGGTGTGTCCACCGCGGTTTGTGCCTCTCCAGGGCACATGGCAGTGATTTCCCAGCAGTGCAAGCACTGAGCTCTTCTGAAGTGTATAGTCCTTAATGAGAAGAGCGGACGAGAGAGAGGCCAGGAGGAATGCGGTTTGGCGTCTGTGCCGAGGGGCCTCCGTGCGCCAGGCTGGGGGTGCCTGGCTGCTTCTGCACAGAAGGCTTGAATCAGCCTCGGTTTCATGTCCTAATTTGTGACTGTAGAGACTGTGCTGTTTCCCACCCAGTGCCTGCCCTGGAGGGGTGGTGCCTGGCGTGGGCACAGGGCTGACGGGCTGGAGTGCCTAATTTGGGGCCCTGCTGGGAGTCCGCAGGGCGCTGAGGGCCGCTGGGCGGGGGGCAGAGGCGAGGAGGGCCCTGGACATGTGCTGTGGGCACCGGCCTCTCCCAGCCTCCTCCATCACTGTACCTCCTTTGGCAAGCGTCTTAGATGCTGCTTCTGACCAAGACATGAAGGAGTGCTTGGCTCTGCTGTTTCCCCTCCCATGGGCCGCCGTCTGTCCTCCACTCCGTGCCTTGGGCGGCTGCGTCCGTGGGCCCCACACCTCTGCTTCCAGGTGCCCTTGGCCGTGGGAGGCACGCTACAGTCTGGGGGCGGAGGCTGAGTGAGCGAGTGTTTCCCCTGTGCCCTCCTCGCAGGTGCCCTGTCCTTGACAGACGGCAGGCAGCAGCTCGTTCCAGGGGCCTGCACCCCGTGCTCCTCTGGCCAGGGGGGGGGACGACAACCTCGATGCCAGGGGTCCCTTGGGCCCCTGCCCACACCCTTGTAAGGTGACCCTTTCCCAATTCTCCCATGTCACTCACCTCCAGGTGCCTTCGCCTCTGGCCAGTTGGCCTTCCCTACAAGGACTGAGTTCATGGCAGGTTTTCCTACTGGCCAGGACAGAGCCGGACACTCTGGTGCCCCAAGATGGCCTCCCCGGGCTCTCCTTCAGTGGCCAAGGAAGGGGAGACAAGGCTGATACTCAGATTGCATGGAAAGGAAGGTTGGGGCATTCCCCAGGGGAGACTGCAAGGTGGGGGTGGGGGCAGGGTGAAGACAGCTGTGGGAGGAGCCCCCATGGCTTGGTGAGTCCTTCCAAGCCGCTTGTGACATCAGTGGCCGGGCCTGGAGGGGAGTGTGCGAGCACTTGGGAGTTGTTCGCAGGAGGGAGGTGAGTGGGGCTGGGCACCCCGTCCCCATCTCCGAAGACTCCAGATTGGGAAGGCAGCTCTGCAGAAGCTCAGGGCTGACCCCAGGGTCACCGCGGGGAGGGAGCACCCAAGACTCCCAGCTCTGCTTCCCATGCTGCCCACGGTAATGATTGAGAAGCAGTGCCCTTATCCCGAGAGCCAGGCCCCCACGCCCATCCATCTTCCAGGTAGGGAGGTAGGGGAGCAGGATGACGGAGCCCAGGGCAGAGGGGTGGGGGCCCAGCGGCACCACCAGCCCTGCTGTTCCTGGAAGGGAACCAGGCTGCCTCCCATTCTGTGCCTTTAGTCAGCCAGCTCCTCGTGTGGGGTCTGAGAGCTGCAGGCAGTCACGTGGGGGCTCTGGGTACAGTGGGACAGAAGCCGGTCTCTCGGGGCCCTGCCCAGGGAGGAAGTCACTGCCCCGTACAAGAGGGAGCGAGGCATCCCAGCAGCCTGACGTGCGGCGAGGGGCCTTCTGCCTCAGCTGGAGGGGGGACCAACACCTGCAGGTTCTGGGCCCTGGCGGGGGCATGGTGACCCTGTGTCCTGGCGGCCCGTCGCGGCCCCTCCCATGGGCTGAGTGTCCGTGGTTTGGTTTAATTCAGAGCGGAAGCGTCAGGACTGTGCCTCGGTGTCTCTTCCCTCCCGTCCGGGCAATAGGCTCAAAACCGCTGTGGCTCTGGTCAGCAGTGGGCAGGCCGCTGTCCCGCTGGGGGAGCCACTCAGTGCAGAACCTTGCCGGGGGGTGCAGAACGTCTTTCCTGGGAGATTCCAGGGTCTCACAGGGCAGGAGTGCCGTGAAGGAGAAGTTAGACATTTGCTGGAGGGCTTGCACGAGGGAGAAGGACTCGCCGCCGGGGACGCCAGGACGGGGCCGCGCCCCCACGGGCGGTCTGTCCCTGCCGTCCTCTTAGCCTCCCCGCCAGACCGCGGCCCTTTCTCCGGAGAGGGCAACCGCTGATTGGGACACATGCATCATGCAGGGCGGTGGGTCAGGGCTGGGCCTGGGGGTGCTGCCCGGGGAGGGGGGCATCCGCCCTCCCTGCCCCTGGCGGCTCCAGTGAGCAGGGTGGGGCCTCTTGTGACTCGAACGCCTGTGGCTTCGCCCACCCGCCTGTATCCTGTCTGCAGGGGCTGACCTGGACCATCGTTTCCTCTCACTCTAAAGGCCAACAACTGTACAGTCGCTCCGCTCACCTCCTGCTCTGCCCCGAGGAGCCGCCCACCCCTCCCCGGACCCCCCCTCCCCCCCGATCAGCGTGAGCTTCTGGGCCACTGCTCATGGCAAAGAGGAATCTGCAGGATCCCCACGTCCCAGAAAACAGATCGCGGTGGGAGGAGGGGAGCTGTGGCCTCTGCACTGACGGTGGGGGTGCTGGGCAGGGCCTGCCATGGTGGACAAGGCTCTGGGGGGGTCCCACCCCAGCTCTCAGCCACATGCCCTCTGCCCTCCTCCAGGAGGTGATGTGGGGCAGACACGGTGGGCCACGCCCCTACACGGCATGCCCAGCGGCCCCCCGTCCAGGGGAGATCGGGGGCTCCCTGGTTTCTACCTGCAGAGAATCCCTCCCCCACCCGCCCCGGCTGGTCCTGCTGCTGAGTTGAGGCCAGTATTAGTGAGAACAATCGGTTCAGGTTGCTGCCAGAGCCCAGAGAGCAAGGGCATATGCTAAACTTGGTCTCGTCTCGACAGAAATACGGTCTCGTACATCATTCCTGAAAGTGGAAGGTCCCACGGAGTCGTGAACAAGAGACCGTGCTGGCCAGTGTGCCGTCGTGGGCGCTCCCATCTGACGTGACCCGCGCAGCCCCCCGCCCACCCCCACCCCCAGAAACCTTCCTGCAGGGCCAGCCCCAGCACCCCGCCCCCCACCCAGCCCCCTGGAATTTGGCGGCCGCTCTCCGTCACCTTCACTGGCCTCCTGGTGCAAGGGTGGGTCCCAGAAGCAGACAGGCCTGGGCCGGTGCCACTCGTTCCCTCCTTACCAAGACCTTCTGCCCCACCCCAGCCTCAGTGTCCTCATCTGAGAAATGGGGACAATAGCAGCCCCTCGTTTGGGGCATAGGCTTAGCTGTTTCCTTTGCGAAGGTAACATTTCAATGCAAATGCTCACTTTCGGAGCCCCACCTTCTCCCGTTTCCAAGGGTCCTGCCTCACCCTCAAACATCTGCTTTCCATCAGGACTGGGCAAGGAGCCAGGAGAAAGGACATGTCCGAAAATGGGCCAAAGGGGTGGTCCTAGGATCCAGAACATCAGAGGCCTGGCAGCTTCGGGACAGTAGGACCAATGGGGTGCTGCCCTTGGCCCCCACCCCCGGCGAGGCCTCCAGGGTCTGGGCACGTGGTGGCTTTCTTCCCCTCAGTCAGGCCACCTGTGGGAACCCTGGCTGGACCTGACTCTTCCCTGATGGACCCCCAAGGGACGCGGGGCATTCTGCTGGCCCAGGGCTCACCTGACAATGTCCGGTCCTTTGTGAAGAAGACCCTCACAGCTGACGGGGGCAGAAGCACACCCTTATCCCACTGTAGAGTATGGGGCACACATGTCAGCCTCACACCCCATAATCTGGGTGGTGGGAACTCGGGGACCCTGGGAAGGGCAGGTTTCTAAACCACTGGGAAATCCCCGCAGGGCTGGAAAACTTCACCCCCACCTCTAGTGCAGTGGTGTCCTGTTTATGGGGCTTCTGGCAGTTCTGGACCTCAGGGAGGCCCGGCTCTGTTCTGGGCTGCCAGCCTCATCCGAAGAACCGGGAGGGCGCTCAGGACCCTCTGGGCTCTCCACTGGTTTCTGGCACCCCTACCCCAAGGCCCCGTTGGGCCCAGGCCTCCTGCCCTGTCCTCCCCGTTGGCCTGGGTCACCTGGCCCCACAACACTGGCCGGGACATGTTCCTGCCAATCCCAACCCCAGCAGTCGCCGGGCCTGCCTGTGCCACAGTTCCCCAGACCACCCCACCTCTGCCATCCCTGGGCTGGGACCCCTGCCTCTCACCTGGGCACTGGAGCCCCCACCTGCCAGCAATCCAGTCCACAGGCAAACACGGTTCTCTCTGGCTGCTTTCCTCCACCTGCTTCCTGAGTGTCCAGTTGGCCCCCAGGTGCTGAGGACGGGCCCCGCCTCCCTGTCTGCTCTCTCCCTTTCTCGTCTCTCTGGAACCAACACCTGGCCCCCGCCCAGAGCAGCCCCCGGTCTCCCTCCGGCTTTCATCTTGATCCCAAGGTTCCATGTGACACTGTGGGTGTGTTTGCCTGTTGGCATCTTCCTCATCGCCTGCGCTGGACCGCGTTGCAGCTGGTGGCCCCGCCCTGCAGGCCCAGATGGGAAGGGCCGATTCCTGGGGGACTCGGAGCAGAGACTGCCCCTCGCCTGAGGGTCGAGGGAGGGCAGGGAGTTGGCAGCACCTGGGAAAGTGTGGCCAGGGGAGGCCCGAGGTGAGGGAAGCAGGGGGGCATGGGGCCATCACAGCCCCCGCCTCTCCTGCCTGGATCAGGGGGAGACTGAGGGCACGGGGCCTGGACAGGTGGTCTGTCGGGCCAAAGCGGGACAGCAGATGGGAGAGAGGCAAGCAGGAGTACCCCGCTGTGGTAGGGCCCAGGTGGACCCAGGTAGACCCAGCTAGGGCTCAGGTGGAGGTCACCTCTGTTCTCCTCTCTGTTCCAAGCATAGTGGGATGGCCTGACGGCACCAGGGGAAGGGCCTAGTGAGTTTCTCTTGCAGAGGAAACTGAGGCTCAGACATCAGTGGCCCCTCAGTGGGCCCAAAGCTGGTCAGGGGAAGTCAGGACCAGGGCGGGGAGTGACCCGGCATCCTCTCCCAGGTGTGCAGAGCCCACAGAGATCTTTCCCTTGTCTTGGCAGCAGGCTAAGGGGGCACGCGGCCCCACTACCCGCTCCTCTGGGCACCCATGTCTGGTCTGGCACTGGCAGGGGGCTGGGTGGGGTGGGAAGGGGCAGAGCCCAGGCTGGTTGTGGGTTACCCCTGTGCTTGGAGCCTGCTGGATCCCTGCCCACCAGGCAACGTTCAGGACTCAGGGCTCCGTAAAGCTGGTGGGCCTGGGGGCTGTGTGCACCCTCTGAGCTCTGGGGCACAGCTTATCCAGACCTGGGGAGAGGACAAGTGAGCCAGGGTCTGGGGAGGAGAAGCCGAGCTCCCCAGTGCCCGTGGGGGCGGGGATGGGCGGCTCTGTTTCCAGGGGAGGGTATCAGGATTCAGATTCTGGAAGCCCTGGGGCGGGATCCTGGGAGGAGCTGTTGACTGTGCTCGGGGCACAGGCGGGGCCGGCTGCTGTCCCTGGCTGGGGCCCACACCTGTTGGTGGTGGGCGGTGGCTGCAGCAACCTTCCCTGGACCACACCTGGCCAGGCCGGAGCTGTCGGTCTGCTGGTGGGGATGCTGGTATTTTCCACCTGAGGTGCAGGTGGGGTGAGTCACCTGGAAGCGGCCCCGCCTCCCCGAACCCCATCTCTCCACAGCCCCGAGCTCTGGGCGTTCAGCTCTAGTGAGGAGAGGCTTGCTCTGCTGAGCCGCCTCCTGGAACCCTCGGCCTGGCTCTCAGCATGACGGATGGTCTGCAGCTAGGCCAAGGGGGAGGCCATTCGCGGTGTCCCGTTTATGGCTGCTGTCAGAGTAAAGAATGACACAGACAAGCTTTTGTTCCAAGGACAGTTGGGAAGCTACTGGGGTTCTCATCCTCACTCACCAAAAATTTACTCACTGAGCATCCGCTGTGCCCTCGGCCCAGAGCAGTGCGGGGGCAGAAGCATCCGGACCCTCCCTCTCGAGGTTGGAGCCAGGGGTGGGGGTCGGGCATGGATGGATGGGCGCATCCCACGGACGCATCTGTTGTTGGACACGTGGGAAGAGCCAAGAGGCGGGTGGATGTGCTGCAGGCGCTTCTCCAGGACGAGCCCCGCGTGGGGCAGCATTCCGGCAGAGGGCACGGGGAGGGGGCACAGACGCCCCCAGGGAGCAGCCTGGAGGCTGTGGAAGACGATTCAGAGAGCTTGGTCCTCCAACCCCTGCTCCAGCCTCCTGCACCCTCCCCCAGCCCCTCCTTTCTCTCGTGGTCAGAAGCTCCAGATTTGGATAAATGCTACACCGTGGAGAGGGACCTGGCTTCCCAAGTGGTTCCAGAGGGCACCAGTGGAGGTGCATGGGGTGGGCTCCCCAGGGGCGGACCTGCGGCAGAGGAAGAGGGAGGCAGGAGGGGCCAGCAGAGAAACCCACCCCGCTCTGTGGTCTGCTCTATGTGCAGCTTTTCTTGCAGACTTTGTGGGGCGGGGCTGGGGTGGGGGGTGGTCCTGGTGCCCTGGGCATCCAGCTGGGATGGATTCCTTGCAATGTGCCTCAGGTGGTGGCCCAGGAGTCACACACACCTCCCACCTGGTCCTCCGAGTTCCTTTACATGGTTTCTGGTCCCTGCCCTTGAGGTGTGTAACCCTTGCCTCAGGCTCTGCTTTCTGGGGACCTGGGCTAAGACAGGAACTGGGGCTCCAGGAAGTGGCTAGGCTGACAGTGGAGAGGCTGGCGAAGGCTGTGGTCACTGCTCTGTCACTGCCGCTGCCAGGGAGCAAGGGGCGAGGGAGGGAGGGGACCCGTCCTTTGGGAGCCCCACCGCGCTGTTCTTGGCTCCTGGGCAGGAATTCACACCCCGCTGCAGCCCCAGGGCCTCCCTGCAGGGTGGCCGGGACACCCTGGGTCAGGGCTGGGGCTGGCAGATCCAAGCAGTCCCGCTGTGTAGACCACTCCCGGGACCAGGCAAGAAGTCAGTGGAGCCCACCTTTGGCCGCCCAGCGGTTAAAAGAGAAAATGGATCCAGGAATACTGGAGCCACCAAGTGGTTAATTGGCTTTGCCTCAATCAGCCTGATGAATATTCATGATGTGTGCTGTCCTCATCAGGCCGAGGTCTGCATCCAACGCGCCCCCCCCCCCCACACGCTGGCACGGCCTCGCACCCCTCTAGGTCCGCGCTGACAGACACCAGCCCGCACTCAGCTCTGATTGGCCTGGCTGCTCTCGGAGATGCCATAGCAACCCTGGCTGGTTGCCTAGCGATTCATCCCTCTCTTCCTTTCTCCCTAAAGCCTGAGCCAGTAATCCATAGGCCGGGGTGGAAATGTCTTTGTGCCGTGGTGTGTGCACGTGTGTACCTGCGTTTGCACACAGGTGTCCATGGGGCACCAGCCCGCACTCAGCTCTGATTGGCCTGGCTGCTCTCGGAGATGCCATAGCAACCCTGGCTGGTTGCCTAGCGATTCATCCCTCTCTTCCTTTCTCCCTAAAGCCTGAGCCAGTAATCCATAGGCCGGGGTGGAAATGTCTTTGTGCCGTGGTGTGTGCACGTGTGTACCTGCGTTTGCACACAGGTGTCCATGGGGTGCGCGCAAGGAGGGAACCGAAAGGGACTGTCCTTCCACCAGCAGACCTCAGGCCCTTGGGATGCGCCCGTGCTCCGTCGCTGCCTGCCTCCCCTGCCCTGTGCTTGGTCTGGGCCCGTCCCTTGCCTGGGGACAGTGACAATGAAGGATAGGCTGCACCAGCCACCAGCCGGGTCCCGGACCCCCAAGTCCGCAGGGGCCACAGGCACCGGGGGACCAGGCCTTGTCCTCAGCAACCCCCCACCGTGTCTCGTAGCTTGTTGGTGAAGGGACGGTGATGTCAATGCCCAGGCCCTGTCCAGCGAGGACACCGGGCTTCTGCTTCATGGACCAGACTGTCAGGTCTGCACACGGGTGGGTGGGAGTTGACCTGTGCTGTGATGGGTCCTGCGTCTGGGGCCTGGCTGCCACCACAAGGCCAGGGAGAGCCGAGGGCCAACCCTGCTCTGTCCTGGACCTGTCCCCCCTGGGAGCTGTTTCTAGTGGACATTGAGGGACCAGCCCTTTGGGAAGAAAGCGGTGGGAAGACCCATTCTGATTGGTGTTGCCATTTATTCCTTTTGTTTAGAAAAGATGTAAGGAGGATTTCAAACCGGGGATGTTGGCAATACCACCTGGATAGGTTTGGAGTCCTGGACAGAGGTTGGAGGGGCGCAGGCCTGCCCTGCGGCCCCTGAGAGTGGCACTGGTGCCCGGCACAGCACGCCCCCTGGTCCTGGACAGGGACCCTCCTGGATGCCGACAGGAGTCCTCTAGGACGTGGGGTCCTGTCTGCCCCTGTCCAGACAGGCCGGGGGAGCATGGCGGAGCAGACAGCCCTCGGAAGTCGAGGCAAGGGCCCACTGGCCATGGGGATGCCGGCTGGGAGGCCTGCTCACCTTCCCAGAGGGACGTGGAGCGGCCACTGTTCCCGTGGGAGGAGATGGGGGGATTGCAGCCAGCACCCTGGGGATGTGTTAAACTTCCTTTATTTTGGGACATCGAAGAACTTAACTCTTTGACGTCAATAGTGCGTCAGGATTAAGAAATCAAGAGAACTGGACTCAAAGTCAGCCACTAACATTTAATCGGGGTCATGAGACAGCAAAGCAGAGCGAACTGCTGACAGGACGCAGAGGCACGGATTTCTGCTTTCCCCGGGGGCGTCTCGAGGCGCATCTCCTCGTGGGCGGTGTGCGGGCGCGGGTGGTGCGCGGGCTTCCGGATTGAACACAGCAAATGCCGTCTCTCACGAGAGGCACACAGCAGCTTTGTCTCTGGTTGATGGGGAGGGAAGGAGATCAGACCTTGCTCCCCGGGGTCCAGGATGCGTGACAGCCGGTGGCCGCGCGGAGGGTGGCGGGGCCCATTCCCGCGGGCTGATGGAAGACCGAGTTGAGCTTTGATGAACGTGGAGATGCTCTTAGGGCAAGTGGGAAGCCTCATCTCAGTTCCTGCTGGGCGCTGGGAATCCTCCCCGTGTCTCCCGAGACCCCTTCCTGGTGGGCAGGGGCTGTGCTCTCCGTCCCAGCCTGGGTGAGGTCAGGCAGGCGGAAGGGCGTTTTCCAAGCAGCCGGACTTTGTGCTACTAAGACTCTTGCTCCAGGAGCAAGGAGGCGTGGGTTCCCTGAGGAGCCCAACGTGGGGAGCCCTCCATGGCAGCGCCCAGAGCCTTCTCCAGAACCTCAGGGATTAGGGTTCCCTCCGTGGCTCCTGATTTGGGAGCTGGGAGGGGGAGGCTGATTGGTGGGGACAGGTGTGGGGGGCTGGTGTCCGCAGCAGTAGTGAGGTGAGGGGCCCGGACAGCCCGGCAGAGCTGGAGAGGGGGATGTGAGCAAAGGCAGGGAGGAGGGGCCAGGGATGGCTGGAGTCAGCGAGGGGACCTCGGCGTGCCTGGGGGAGCTCGGGGTCTGCCTTGACCTGGTCTGGGGACCACCCTCAGGGTACTGGGATGGAGGGAGCAAGACCAGAGACTGATGTGCCCCTGGGGGAGGTCAGGGTCGGCCGCCCCACTGCTCACAGCACCCCCACCTCCCACCCCGGCACACCCCTGGGGAGAGGTGTGTCATGGAGCCTCTGGCATTGTGGGTTGGCGGGCCCCAGCCGTGTCCCTGAGCCCCCCGCCTGAGCCCCCCTTGCAGGGGCCAGGTGCCTCAGGCTGGTCTCAGGGCTGGCCTTGGCGTCTGGGGATGTGAGGAGCAGAGTTCCACTCGGGGCTGTGATGGACGATGGGGCGGGGCTCCCTTGTGTGTGGAGCTGGCCAGGCCTCTGGCGGTACGTCCAATGAGCAGGTGGACGGCCGCGCATCTGGCCGTGCCGCTGGAGGCCCCTTTGGGAGGGCCAGAGAGGCTCCACTGTGCAGGACGGAGCCAAGCCGAAGGGTGCACTGGGGCCCCGTCCAGTCCACGGGACCCTCTCTGGAGGCTGAGCTCACACGTTAAGGGCCGCAGGTTCTGGGCCTGGGCGTCTGCAGAACTGAACATGTGATGGTGTGTGTGATACGTGTGTGATGTGACGTTACCAACCAGGCAGTGCCGCGTTGGCGGGTGGGGGTGCCTAGGGCAGGGTAGGACAAGAGGGCGTGCGGAAGCCCAGGTAGGGTGGGATTCACCTCCAGGGCTGGACATGAGACTGTGTCCAATCTTCTGTGGTGTTTGGAGGTTAAGGAGAAAACAAGGGACGGGGAGGGTCTGGCCCCCACCTTCCCCTTGACCTGATGCTCAGACCCCCCCTTCAGGAGTGTGGAGGGTGGCTGACAGCTGGCCAAGCCCTCAGCAGGGCACAGCCAGGCACCTGGCCCGTCTGGTTCTCCACAGACCTCCAAGGAGGGAGAGGGGGCCCCAGGGACCGGGGTGAGCTTACTGTAGCACCTGGGTGTGACCCTGCCTGGGGGTCAGGACTCCAGAAAATTAGTTGGTATGTTCAGGGTACATGGACCCCGAGGTGGGGAGGCCAGCTGGGGTCCTCTCTATGGCCCTGGGGAGGGACCTCCCACAGCTGTGCCCAGAAACACTCCCGCGGGCCCTGCAGGTGCCTGCCCGCTGCCGCGCTCCCCAAAGTGGGGCCCTCTGCCTCGCTCTGCTTTCATCTGCCTTCAGGGAGGGGCACTGTCCCTACAGGGACTGGATCCTTGCTGGACCCCATGCCTGGTGCCGGGGACATCCAGGTGAAGGCAGAAGCCCACACGGCTTCTTTAGAGCCCGTGCAGGGGCCAGCCTGGAGGCCTGCTCACTCCCAGCTGTGAGAGCCCGTGCAGGGGCCAGCCTGGAGGCCTGCTCACTCCCAGCTGTGGGGTCCCTGGGGCTCGGCCTGGGGAAGCCATCCAGCTTCTGACCCGGGGCCAGGGCGCAGCTCCAGTGAGCATTTCTGAAGCACGGGGCCATCGTGTGGTGTCACAGGCCGGGTGGCTGCTCCCCAGGACCGAGTGGGCATGGCTGGAGCACATGGGCCGGCTTGATGTGAGCCCCTCGGAGGGAGGGCAAGGCCTGCTCCACCGGGAGGTGGCTGCGTGCACACACGTGTGCACACACAGCCCTCCACCCCGGGTGCAGCCCTGGTCTTCCAGCCCTGACTCAAGCCCCACCCCCTGGGCCCCCGGGAGGAAGAGGGGCAGGGGGCCGTCCGGCTCACTTTCAGTAGCTGAACGCTTTGCTCGTTTGGTGTGTGTGTGTTCGGTGAGAGCTTCAGGGAGGTACAGCTCACACACCCTAAACTCACCCGTTAGCATGTGCTGTGGAACCGTTTCCACGGTATCCAGAGTTGCAGCCCCCCAGCCCCAGGCAACCCAGAGCCACTTTCTGTCTCCTAGGTCGCACCCGTCCCGCACATCTCGCGTAGACAGAAGCCTACGACGTGGAGTCTTTCCCTCAGCAGGATGTTTTCCAGATTCACCCCTGTGGTGGCTGGGTCACTGCTTGTTCCTCCTAATGGTTGAATAATATTCTTTTGTACAAATAGACATTTTATTTATCTACTCATTGTGCGTTAGACATTTGGGTTTTTTCCACTTTTTGGCCATTATGAATAAAGCTGCTATGGACATTTATGTACAAATTTTCCTGGGGAATGTATGTTTTCATTTCTCTTTGACATACACCTGTGAGTGGAATTGCTGGGTCACAGGGCTAGTCTATGTTTAGTTTTTTTGAGGAACTGCACTATTTTATGTTCCCCTCAGCAGTGTAGGAAGGTTCATCTGGCTTTTTAATTTTTCTTATTCTCTGGAGACTAAAGCTATCCACCCATCCACCCACCCATCCACTCACCCATCCACCCATCCCTCCCTCCCTCCCTCCATCCATTAATCCGTCCATCTGTCCATCTGTCCATCCATCCATCCATTCACCATCCATCCATCATCCATGAGTCCCCTGAGCACCTTCTGAATCCCAAGGCTGGGTTATATGGGCTGTGGAATTTAGTGGGGTCATGCCTACCTGCCCCCCAAATGCCAGGAGGGTCTTTAGGCTAGGAAGTGCAGTGATGGGCGCATGTACCCACATCCAGGGGTGGGTGACTTCCTGGGGTTTTGCTTGTAAAAGAGGAATGTGCAGGATAGGAGGCATGTAATTTCAGGCACCGGGAGATGCCCTAGTGCAGTGGCCACTGCTGTCTCCTACAGGACTTTCCCCATCCTGTAAGTCCCTGCCCCAACCAGGGCAGCCTATCGCAGAAGGCTTCTAGGGCAGCAACTTATCAAACTTAAATGTATGCTTGAATCACCCACAGGACTGGGGGGCACTGAGATTCTGAGTTTCTAACATGCCCCAGAAGGGCCAATGCCACAAGATATTAGGGAACAGGAGCCAGAGCAGTCCCACGTGTTCTCATGGCTGTCCGCAGCATGGAGGTTCCCCTCGGTTGATGAAGTCCTATTGTTGGCACGGGTGGATGTTTCTCTAATCAGAGGAACCTCCCCAAGGGCAGAAACCCTGCCCCCCCCATACAGCCTCCAACAGAAGCCCGGTGTCATTCCCAGGTGCTCTGTCACAGGTGTCCACTGCTTGACCAGAGGTGGCCAGCCCACAGGTCTGGTGAGAGGAGCTCCGTGGGGCTGTGGAAGGACTCTTGAGCACCCCCAGCATGGGACTCACCCATGGTCCTGAGCCATCAATGGGCCAGAAGTCCTAATCTCCCAGGGGAGGACCCAGGGGAGCGCTGCCACTGCTGCCCAGAGGTCTTTCCCAGGAAGGGCAGCCCCAGTGTCCGGAGCACATCCCAGCTTGCGCTCTGCTGAAGTGTGGGCTGCTGCGGGCAGCCTGGTGCAGCGATGCCCCTCTAGCAGCTGGTGGCCAGCAGGGTGCAGGAGGGTGGACGCAGGTCAGCAATCCCCATTGTCCCCAGGAAACTGGTCCTCACTTAATACCTCTTGCTCTGCTGGGGCCATACCCACCTGACCGAACCACAAATAGCACCATACACGAATCAAATCGGAGGCTTTATCTTTGGAAATTAATCTGGCTCAGCGGAAGATTAACCAGGACAGCCCTGTTGACAATGGTGCCCAAGGTCAGGGGAGCCGAGGGCTCAGCCGTGGAGCCCTGATTCCCCTGTATTTCCTCAGCGGAAGCCAGCGGGACTCCCAAAGCCCGTCCCAGCCCCACTCTCCCCTGTGCAGGGTGGCAGGTGGGAGGGTCTGAAGATGGGAGGTAGGTGGGGGTCCTGGCCTCAGAGCTCTTTCCTGCCTCCTGTGAACAGGGGTTCCCAGCCAGAGGACATAGGGGTGGGGTCCCGTCGAGGGCCTTCTTCCCCCGCTCGGCAGGGCTTGGTTAACTGGGTGACCCCTACCCCCTACTCTGCGTTCAGGTGCCTCGAATGCTCCTCCCCCATGAGCACACGCCCTGGGACCCCAGGAGACCCCGGTGCCAGCCAGGTCCTGGGTCTGTGAGGGCCTGGAGCGCGCTCCCCACATGTATCCCGTATTCCAGTGACCAACGTCCCTGCCACTTCCAGTCTGGGTTCCTCTCTACCCAACCCAGGGATGCTTGGGGTCCGGCCGCAGGCATTCTCTGTGGGGCCTTGGCTGTCCTTGGGGGTGGGGACAGGACGGAAGGTGCCAGTGACTGAGGCATCTATAGGAACCTTGGCTCCACAGAGCACAGACGCTAGAAAATTGGGGTTGCCTTGAGTCTTTTAAGTGAATTTGGAGGAGCATTGTGTTTTGTCTTCTGCCATTTTCAGAAGTGCTTTTTTATTCTGTATGTGTGTTTTGGAAACTGCCTTCTGTCCTCATTTAAAAGCAGAGGGTGGATCTTTGTGGGGAAGAACAGACCCTTGGGTGCTGGTGGGAATTGGACAACCAGAAAATAGAGGGAGAAGGGGGAGAGGAAGAAGGGGGAGGGGAGGGGGGTGAGAAGGGGGAGGAGGACAGAGGGAGAGGGAGGACAGAATGGGGAGGGGAGAAAAGGGGGGGGACAGAAAGGGGAAGGGGGACAGGAAGGGGAGGGGAGGGCACGACATCCTGTCCCCCCCACCCACTCCAGGTAGGGCTTTTGCCTTCCTGTCTGATGGAGGGGAAAGTGGAGGCCTGACACCACTGCTCCCACCAGCACCATCTCCCAGCCGCCCCAAGGGCCTCTGCTCCACCAGGCTGTCCCCCGGGCC
Source organism: Ursus maritimus (assembly GCF_017311325.1). Lineage (NCBI taxonomy): Eukaryota > Metazoa > Chordata > Mammalia > Carnivora > Ursidae > Ursus > Ursus maritimus. Next base: position 47,252,301 of record NW_024424675.1, on the reverse strand, counting down.
TCTCACAGTCCAGACAGGTGCAGGCCAGCCAGCCCGAGGGCACACAGGAGGGTGGGCGGACACCTTCCCGTCATGCTCCTCCTGTCCTCTCCTCCTCCCCTTCCTTGGTGGCCCAGGGCACCGAGGGGACATGGGCTGCAGAGGGCAGGCGGGCCGGCGGGTCCCTGGACGTGCAGGCTCAGCCCTCCCACACCCGGTCCCCTCAGGGCGTGGGAGGCTAGGAGGGTGATCTGGCTCCTGGCCTATGGGCTGACCGCAGTCCCAGTCCTGGGAAGGATTTCGGCCGATTTCTGCGTGGTGGCGGGTTTAATGGTGACGTGACAGACCTCTGGGCTGTCCTGGTTCATGTCCTTTGCCTGCACTTAGATCTGAGACCCGGGCCCGCTAGGTGGGATGGGGTCTTGCGCTCCACACGCCTGCGCGAGTCGGAGGTACGCCTTTGCACGGAGCCGCGGGCCTGGGCAGCTTCGGAGGGTCCGGCACTCAGAGCACACGGCCTTTATTACTCTGTTAATTTGGAAAACAGGTCATGGAAAATTAAATTGCTTAAAATAGGTCACCAATTATAACTCTGCATTCTATTAAAATGAGAGCATCTCTGGAATCTTTGTTAGTTTATTGTAATTAAAGGCAAAATATGCAGAGTTAAATCATCGCTGGCTCTGCGCTGGGTGGAGGGGGCCTCATGGTGGCCTTGCCTCTGCTGGGCGACCTCAGCTCGAGTGGCATCTTGGTTCATAGTCTGTGAGAATCACTTTGTGATCAAAGTCCCAGCAGGACAGAGGACAAATGAATAAAAAAACACGTTTCTAAACATTATTAATAAAAATGAGGCAAAGTTTTATGCGTTAGCAAAATGGGATTGCTGTCTTGGCTCAATTCAATCCTGAAATCACCAGAGCCTACAACAGGGACACCTCCGCGTGGCCTTGGTGGGCCCAGAGCAGGGCCAGACCCGACTCCAGCCTGGCGGCACCCATGTTCTCGTGGCTTGGTGCAGGGAGCTCTGGTGCCAGCAGCCTCGAGAGGACAGGAAGGCTCAGAGAGGCTGAGAACTTGGCCATGGTCACACAGCAGGGGCGGCCCCACACCGGTGTCAACAAGCCCCCTCCCCTAAGACCGGCCCCTACGTTCAACACCCAGCTGGGGCAGCTGGGGCAGCGGGGGGAGCTGGGGGCCACCTCTGCACCCTCGGAGGAAGAAGCTCAGAGACCCACTTTCCTGGGAGATAAGCCAAGGCCCTTCCAGTGGCTGCTAGAAAAGCCCCAACACACCTGAAACAAAGGCCTGGGTCCTGGGGAGGGGGGCGGCTGAGGGAGCCCCCGTCACGGGAGGCTTTGGGTGAGGGGGCAAGGCCTCAGACAGTGGGTCCCTTCAGCCACAAACAGGGCGAGGACAGCACTCTGGCGGGGACACGGCCATGTAGGCTTACCTGGCCTGGCTCTGTGCCAGCCCTGCCCACAGCACGGCTGCCGGGGGGCAGAGCAGGTCGGTGGGCACAGAGACGCCTGCCGCGCCACAGGCTCTGCTCGCTCTCGCCCCGCAGACCACGTGCCCAAGTGCTGCTCCAGGGGCGCAGGGGGGCTGAGTGGGCCTGCTGTTCCCTGTCTAGCTGTCTCTTAGAGGTAGTCTGGGGAAAAGACCCCCGTGCCTTCCGTTGTGGATGACGGTGAGGGGCACCGCCCACGTTCTGGAGCCGGAGGGCGGCTCCCCGCACGCTTGCTGTGTGACCGCGGGGAGTTCCTTCACTTCTCTGGTCCTCAGCGCCCTCCCAGCCACGTTTCCTGCTGCGGCTGTAGCTGCCACAGTGGCGCTCGGACACGGGCCACGTGGGATGCTCGTCTCTGTGAACTGGGACCACACTGAGGACCCCGGCGTGACCAGGGGCCTGGCAAGCGGTCCTCGGTGAGTTCCGTCTGCACCTGCTTGGAGGGGAGCTCATGAGCACGACCACATCCCCCCGCCCGGAAGGCAGGCAGGACCTTGTCTTCCATCCCAGTAACGGACCGCTAACAAAACCCAGGCGAGCCATGGCCCCGTCCACGGCGCTGGGGTGCGTGCTGGTCATTTTCCGTTGGGGCGCCCCTCAGCTGGTCTAATTGACCCTTGAAGGCCTGTCACTGGTGTTATTGCAAAAAATCATTTTGTACTTTATTTTGAACAAAAGGACACTTGGCCGAGTGGGCTCTTTGCAGGCGGGATTGTACTGTTTTTACTGCAATTTACCTGCGTTGCTGCGATCTGATTGAGAAGCACGTCCTAAACACAAACGCTCCTGTAGAACTGGGCCTTAGGTGGGGCCTCTGCGGGATGTGCCGTCTGTTCCGACTGTGGGCAGGCGTGACCTGGGATCCAGAGGTACAATGCCGGGGGTGCAAGCCAGGCCCGTTGCTTGCTCGTCTCTTTTCCTGCTGGGAGCCTGGTCCCCAGGACACCGGGGGGCGGGGAGGCCTCGGGAGCCTCCATGAACAGCAGGCTTGGCGTGGAGATCCTCTTCCAGGCCACGGTGCACCTGAGAGGCGGGGCCCAAGGTTCTGTCCCTGTTCTGTGCACCCTCACCCCCTCTGCACCCCGTAGCTGCAGGGCCCACGAGGGCCTTGAGGTCTGAGGGACGCTGAGGGCCATGCTGGGGCCATAGCTGCAGCCGGGGTGAACCCTTTGCTGAGACCGCAGCCACACAGCCAGCGAGGGGTGGGCACTGGCGCGTCCTTTCCCGGGCACGTCCCAGCCCCACAGGGCGGAGGGGGTGTTCTGCCCACTCCACAGACAGTCCCACAACACTTTCCGTGGGACACCCCCAGTGTCAGACGTCCTGGGCCCTGAGACCAGAGTTCTGACCCCGACGTGGGTCAGAGTCTGTCCTGGGCCAACAAGGGGCCCTCTGAGACCTCACTGAGAGGCAGATGCTTCCACTCGGGGACAGAGGCACCCAAGGCCCCAGCGAGTGGGGGAAGGACTTGGGAAGCCGGGTCGTGGGGCGGGGTAGGTGCTGAGCCCCCCGGAGCACACGCACATCAGCCCACAGACCTGGGTTCAAGCAGCCAGCGAGCCGGCTCTGTATCTGGCAGATGAACCCATCTGAGGGAACAACAGCCCTGTTTTGCAGACAGGATGGAAGCTTCGAGAGGCTGGTCCGGTCACCAGCTTGTCTGCTTGCTCATTTACTGAGCACCAGCTGTGTGTCCAGAACTGTATTAGGCACTGTGGATATTGCCATGAGATGGCGCTGTCCCTCCAGACGCTGAGTCTGGGGGCTAGAAGGGTTGTAGGACCCCTGCCCCCCTAAGACACCAACAGCCAAAGAAAGCAGGACAAGCACTTTGGAGAACGCAGCATCCCTGACGCCTGGCGCTGTCTGAGAAGGGAGCATGTGTCTGAGGCTGGGCAGCCAGCTCTAGAAGGTTCCAACCACTACTCTGAGGAGTGGAGTCCTCCCCTCCCCACCCGCTCCTCCCCACTCCCTCTCTCACCTGCTCTCCTGCCCAGGCGTGCTGCAGCCGAGCCCCGCAGGTGCTTGGTGTGGACTCCAGGACAGCAAGTTTGGGCCTGGAGAGCTGCCCCAGCCGAGGCCTCAGACAGGATGTCTGCCCCCCTCCTGCCCACCGCCCAGCCTCAGGGCATGAGTCTGGTGGAGGTCAGCATTGGCCCAGGCTGACCAGGTGGGGGCTGGATGGGATCAGCTTGTGTGTGTGTGGGGGAAACAGAGCCTGAGGGACACGGTGAGTGTTGGGCTGGGGGCACCCACCCAGTGAAACGGAGAGGAGTGGCCTCGAGCACTAGAATAGCCTGGCCCTGGGGGACCAGTGAGGGCTCTGTGGGGAGAGGAGGCGTGTCCTGCAAGCCCCTCCTGCCCTCTGGGGCCCAGGCGGCCAGCCCTCTGTCTGCCGCCCACTCCAGGGCCCTGGCACCCCTTCCCCACCTGCCCTGGGGTGCAAGGGCGTGGGTGCAGAGGGGTGGCCTGCCATGGCTGCCTTCAACCCTGCAGTGTAGACCTCCAGCTGGTCCTGCACAAACCTGGCTCGTTGGACATGCCTGGTGTCCGGTCTGAGTGCTCGGCAGAAGTAAGGTGGACAGTTTCCACATTCCGTACTCGCCAGGCTGTGCCACCGTGAGCATCCCTGACCTGGGAGGAGACAGGCAGAAGGATCCTGCTTTTAGACACAGCATTTGTTTCCCTGGGTGGCCATGACAACGTATCATAAGCTAGGGGGCTTAGAGCAGCAGAAATTTATTCTTTTACAGCCTGGAGGCCAGAAGTCGAAGTGAGAGGGTGGGCAGGGCCGTGCTCCCTCCAAAGGGAGGACCCTGTCTGCCACGGCGGCTGCTGGTGGCCGCAGGTGTCCCTTGGCCATGGCTGCATCGCTCCCATCTCTGCCTGCGTCTCACGTGGAGTTCTCACCTCTGCGTGTGTCTCGGAAGCTCCCTTCCTTACAGAGACGCCGGTCACAGAGCAGGCCACCCTGCTGCAACAACATCTCATCTGCACTTAATACACCTGCAAGGCCCCTGTTTCCACATAAGGTCACGTCACAGGCACCAGGGTTAGGACTTGAACGTACTCTCAGGGGGGCTCGATCCCATGCGTCGGAGCTCCTCTCGAGCTGTCCTCCAACAGGGGGGCCTCGGTGCTCATCCTCGCATCATAAAAACAGCACACCATGAACAGCCAGCACTCTGTGAGTCCGTGGCTCACGCCTCATTTCCTCCTGGCCTGTCCGCTGCATGCTGGTCCGGAGGGGTCTTCCCTGGGCTCATCACTTCCTTGTCAGTGCTGAGTTTCCTGGACAGACGGAGCTCACATGACAGGTGCAGGAATGACCACAATGCTGGACCCAGCCACAGACCTGACTGTAAGTCCTCATGGAACCAGAAGTCTGAGGGGCCTCAAGTCTGTACTACGTGATGCCCAAGCCCGGAGATAGAAAGTGAGCTATTCTGGCAACTTCCAGGTCTCTGGAGGGCTGCCAGGGAAGCACACAAATGAAATATTCTCACCAGGTGCTTGGGCTCCTGCAGACCAGGTTTCTTGTAGACCGAGCAGCATGTTAGTGCAGTCGTGGCAAATACCACACACGGGCGCTGGGAAAGGGGAAGCTGAACCTGGGAGCCTTGATGTTGGGCTGTGGGTTCCTGGAGACACCCAGAGACGGGCAATCTTGTCCTGGGAGGTGGCCGAACTCAGAAGGGACATGCACAGCTTTCACTGTGGCGTGGGGTGGGCTCTGGAGACTGGCTGCTTGGGGCCATCCTGCCTCTTACACCTTGCTAGCTATGTGACCTTGAGACAATCATTTAATCTCGCCCCCATCTCCCCACCTGACGAATGGGGTCAGTGGCAGTCCAGCCTCATGTGTGAGCTGTATGCTGGCCAGTCGAGGGAGGCTGTGTCTGGGTGGCATTTTGTTCAGGCACATAAGAGGTCCCCAGTTAATGTCAGCTGCTCTTCCATCAAACAGACCAGAATTTCTGGCCGTGGTCTCAGGACCACGTATGTCAGAATGACAATGGCAGGGGTGAGGGGCTTGGCAAAAATGCAGCAATCTCTGGGGTGGTCCTCTGCATCCAGCCATGAAGAAATTGCTGGTCTGGGCTTGCCTTTTGCCACTCCCACCAACAACTGAACAAAGGTTAGGAGACAGTGCCTTCAAGCATGGATCCATGAGCGACGGGACACACGAGATGAGCGCCAGGTTTGCGCTGACTCCTGCCTGGGTCGAGACATGGAGAGGTACAGCCCAAATAGAGTTCAGAGCTCATGCCAAGCTTTCAGGGTGGGTACCAGAAGGAAAACACCTGTGTGAGAGGGGGCAGGACATCCGTGTGGGGCCCTCATGGTCCCTGGCTGAGGGCTGGGCCACCCATGCCCAGGGCAAGACCTCAGGGTCCGGCAGAGTAGGGCTGTGGTCACTGCAGGCTGAGGAGACACCTGCTCCTGCCGGTCACGGTGGGTGACATTGCCGGACACCTCCAGCCCTCAGTCCTGCCGGTCACGGTGGGTGACATTGCCGGACACCTCCAGCCCTCAGTGAGGCCCCGAGACGGCTATGCCCTCGGAGGAACGGCCACATCCACGCTAAGGGCACGCTGCTCTAGGATGAAGACAGAACTGAGGACAACCGGCCCTGATGAGGAACAGTGAAGCCAAGCTCTACAGCCCGGCAGCCCAAACAACCCCGGTCACTAACTGGTGGTGGACAGACATGTGCTCCAACTGTGCAATGGACTATGCCTCAGCCATGAGACGGATGAAGCCCTGAGATGCTGCAACTTGGAGGATCTTGAGCGTCTCTGGATCTCCAGAGCAGGCAGCCCATGGAGACAGAAAGTAGATCAGTGGTTGCCAGGGGCTGGGGGAGAGGATTCAGAGGACTGCCAAAGGGTATGGGTGTTTTGGGAGGGTAATAAACATGCTCTTAAACTGATTGTGATGGGAGTTGCACAACTCTGTGAATGTATTGCAAGCCATTAATTATACACTTTATTTTTATATTTTTTTAAAGATTTTATTTATTTATTTGAGAGAAAGCATGAGCTGGGGCCGGAGGAGGCAGAGGGAAAGCAGGCTCCCCACTGAGCAGGGAGCCCAATGCGGGACTCAGTCCCAGGACCCTGAGATCATGACCTGAGGCGAAGGCAGACACTTAACCAACTGAGCCACCCAGGTGCCCCTAATTATACACTTTAAGTGAGCAAATTGTATGGCATGTGACATATCTCAATAAAGCTGTTAAAAATTAAACATAAATATGTTAATGCACAAAGAAAGGGGGGAATGTAGTCAACGGAAACAGAGCTTGAGATGATCTAGATGTTGGAATTAGCAGACGAGGACTTTAAAAAGGCTGTTATAAATATTTTCAAGCATGTAACTGAAAACATGGACATAATGAGTGAACAGATGGGGAATCTCAGTAGAGACATGGGAACTCGTTCACCGGAAGGGCCTAATAGCAGACTGGAAACTGCAGAAGAAAACATCAGTCAGCTTGAGAACAGACTGGCTGAAGTTGTCCAGTTGGAAGAACACAGAGAAAACAGCAGGGCCTTAGTGACCTGGGGGTCTGATGCATGTTCTATGCTAATATACAGGACTAGAGTGTCAGGTGGCCTAGTAAGTGTGTACTTGTAACCACAAAAAGAGGAGAGAGAAATGAGGCATAAAAAATATTTGAAGAAGTAATGCCAAAATGTTTCCCAATTTGTTTAAAAATATCAACCCATGGATACGGGAAATAGGACAAATACAAAGAAAAGCAGACTTAGGCTCATATAGTTATTGCGGCAAGGTGGGGACAAAGGGAAAATCTTAAAAGCAGTCAGAGAAAAAGGACACAGATATACGTATAGGGAACAACAGCTGAGTCTCATTTTAAAGATTTTTAGTTTTAAGTAATTTCTACACTCAACGTGGGGCTCAAACTCACGACCCCAAAATCAAGACTCGCATGCTTTTCCAACTGAGCCAGTCGGGTGCCCCACTGATTCTTGTTTTAAACAATGGATTCCTGAAGAAGATAATGGAAAAACATCTTCAAAGTGCTTAGTTAAAAAAAAAAAAAAAAAGCCTGTCAATTAGGAATTCTATATCCAATGAAAATTATCCTTCAAAAACGAGGGTGAAATAAAACATCTGAGGCTTCGTTTTTAAGCTGAGAAAATCTATTGTCAGAAGACATGAACTACAAGAAATGTTAGAGTTCTCTAGGCTGCAGGGAAATGAAACCAGGTGTAACTCATACCTACAGGAAGGAATGAAAAGCATGAGAAAAGGTGAATATTTGAGTACATACATGCCGTGAAATTTATAGCATCTGTGGAAGTAAGGGTATATGTCAACAGCATAAAAGACATGAGGGTGAGTGAATGGAATTACACTGCTGTAAACTTACTTCCATTTTATTTAGTTTTAAGTGGATGCTAGAAGTGAAGAATTCATGTTGTAACTCCTGTATCGTCCACTAACAAGGAGTTTTATTTTATTTATAATAAGTCAACAGAGGAGGTAAAATGAAATATTTTTAAAAATTGATTTACCTCAAGGAAGTTGGGAACAGAAGAATACCGGGTCAAAAGCATATAGACCAAAAGGAAAACAAATAACAAGATGGTGGACTTAAACCCAACCATATCATAATCACATAAGTGTGCACGGACCAAACTCCCTAGTTTAGAGGCAGAAATTGTGGGGTCTGATGTGTAGCGTTTACGACGCGCACACCTGTGCCAAGGCTGGCTTCGAGTCACCAACGGTCACGTCGGGAACAGACACGGTGCATGTTTTCTCCAGCACAGTCAAGGCCCGCGTAACTCTGACCTGAACCTGGCAAAGATGTTCTATGTAAACAACATTTCTTATGAATGGAGACACAAAATTCCTTAGCAGAAGAGCAGCAAGTTTAAATCCAGCAATGTAATAAAAGGACAATGCAGTCTGTCCAAGTATTGTTTATCCTTGGAATGCAAAGTTCGGTCAATATTCTAAAACCAATCAATTTATTTTACCATCGTAACCGAACAACAGAGAAATACATACTATCCTCTAGATAAATGCAGGCAAAAAATTCACGAAAGCTGACGCCCACCCATGGTAAAATCTCCTACAGACGAGGGGTGGAGGGAACGTCCTCAGTCAGATAGAAGGCATCCACGGAAAGCTTGCAGCCCGAGCAGGCTGGCGCTCTCCCTCCATGATGCCCTTGACGAAAGCAACGCTTGGGTGGTGGCAGGCACAGCTGCCTGGAGGTAGCAGCCCATACCTTCCTCTTCCAGGGGACCCGCCGAGTGTGTGAGACGCTCAGCCCTGCCCACCCTGGCCTGGGCTCCGCCCTCACCTGCCTCCCAGCTCGGGCACCTGTCTGCCCAAGTGAGCAGCTCTGTTTCCCCAGGTGAGTCCGGCTGGGTCGTGAAGCTCTTCTGTGCGCAGGCAGGCTTCCTGGTGCGGGGTGGGGTGACTGTTCCCCACTGAGGTCCCAGCCTGACACTCTGCGGGCTCTCAGAAAATGCCAGAACGAATGATCTAGCGAGCAGAGGAGCTGCTGGAGGGTCAGTGTGACTGGGACCAGGTGGATGTGCTGAGAAGTTTTGCACAGCCAGCCAACAGAGGGGGCGAACGGGCGGGGGAGTGGGTGGTGGGCAGGGCCTCAGAGGGACCTGCCTTCCGCCAACGGCCTCGGCTGTGGTCCCGGCTGGCCGTCGGCGGCGGGAGAGCGAGCTGAGCTAATTACAGCCACGCAGAGATGCGCTGCAAATTGTTCCCAGTTAAAACTGCACATTCACTGGGACAAGAAGTGCTAATTATACTCCACTTGTTACCACCGCATCTTGTTAATATCCTAGCAGCTGCTCCAGCAAGATAATGACGGCTCCAGCCGGGACGACTGCACACATAGATTTTAAAAATCTGTAAGGACATGGTTCCCAGAATATTTGTCCTCCGCACACAAAGTGAAGCCTGACAGAACGGAGCATTTGCACTCCGACACGCGGAGACAGAAGCGTCACGTGGCCATGAGTGTGTTAACACCCTCGGGCAGTGACTCTGGGGAGCTCTCACCTGCAGGTCCTAGGATGGGTACGCGGCGCCGCGCATCAGATGCTGTCTTTGCAAACGGAGCGCCCCGCCCCCGGTATTTGTGGTCTATTTTGGATTAATTGTGTTGGGTTGCAAAGGAGGACATCGAGGAACCACGGCTGCTGATACCACACTGTCTCCCTGTCTCCACAAGTCTCCTGCAGCCGGTTGCTGCCTCGCTGTGCAAACAGATTTAAAATTGCTGTTATGACAATGAGGCTTTTTCATAACTTTGAACGTGAGATAAAATGAACCAGAATCGCAGTTTCCAGAACCACAATGTGATCAGATTACAGTGGTGCAAGCCCTTTTCATGTCACACTCTTACACGGGCTCGAGGTCCAACTTGCCAGGAACAAAGCAGCACCTGCTGTCGTTTAAAGGAGATTCTTTTTATTTTGAAATAATTACAGACTCACGGGAGTTGCAGAGACCGAGGGTACGAGGTCCCGCGCAGATTTCTCGTCCGTACCATCTGTAGTGTCCTCTGTAACCGGGCCACGCACACCACAGCCAGGCACGCACCGTGCAAATGCTGTGCCCAGTCCTCTGATGCTCGTCACACGGCAGGTCCCGCAGCCACTGTGAGCTAGCCTCGGGTCTCTTCTGTGGTCACAGAAGTCTTCCTCCTGCTGGTCTCTGTGGTCTCCCCTCCCACCTGCCTCCTGCTGCAGTACCCTCACCCCTGCAACCAGGAATCTGTTCTCCATCTCGGCGATGTTGTCGTTTCAAGAATGTTACATACATGGAGACACACTCTGTGTGACCTTTTCAGATCGGCTCTGTTCACTTGGCGTGATGCCCTGGAGGCCCAGCCAGGGCGTTGTGCAGATTGATGGTTATTTTCATTGCAGAGCTCGTCCCACCGTCTGGCTGGGCCATAGTCTGCTTGGCCATTCATCTACCGTAGGGCACTCTGGTTGTTTCTAGCTTGGCTGTTCCGGGTGAAGTTGTCAGGGTAGCTGTGCACAGATTTTCCCGTGGACACAGGTATCGGCTTCTCCGGGATAAATGCCCGGGAGTGGAATGCCGGGTGGTATGGTCGCCGCACGCCCTCGTGTGAGACCGACAAGCTGCTTCCCGGACTGGCCGCTCTGGTTTGCATTCCCACCAGCTGTGGACGAGGGACCCGGCTTCCCCACGTCCTCGCCGGCATTTAGTGTTGTCGGTACTTTTACTGCAGCCGTTCTGACGGCTGTGGTCTCTCACATGGGCTATTTGCGTGGCCCTGATGGCTGATGATGTCGCCCCCTCTGCATGTGCTCACTTCCCATCCGTGTCTCCCCTTTGGCGAAAAGTCTCATGTCCTTTACCTGTTTTCTTACTTGGCTTGTTTGTTTTTTTGCCATTGAATTTTGAGCATCTTTTAAAGATTTTATTTATTTATTTATTTATTTATTTATTTATTTGAGAGAGTGAAAGCTTGAGAGCTCACAGAGGGACAGAGGGAGAGGGAGAAGCCAACCCCTGCTGAGCAGGGAGCCTGATGTGGGGCTCCATCCCAGGACCCTGAGATCACGACCTGAGCCACCCAGGCGCCCCTCGAGCCTTCGTTGCAAAGTCAAGCTGTGAGTCCTTTGCTCTACGGGTGGCTTCTCACAGTGGTAGCTTGTCTTATAACCCATTTTGACTGCTTTCTTTTCTTTTTTTCCACTGGAGCTCATGAAGCTCTGGACATTTCGGACTGCGAACACTGTGCCTTCCTGCCCAACGGTCCTTCCTGCAGGGTCTCGCCAATAACTTGGAACCTGTGCCGAATTTGGTTTAAAGCAGTGGGCGGCATGCTGCATCGAAAGTCATTCACTGTTTTCTCCAGTAGGTTGTTTGAAGGTGTAAGCTGGGTTATCGGATGGGAAAACGTTCTTCAGAGCTGAAAATACCTCCGAGACCCGCCCCCCCGTGTTTGCGTGAGAGACGGTGACATGAGGGAGGCAGGCGCTGCAGCCTCGTTGTCATCTGCAGAAGGCCCACGGCCACTGTGCGCGTGTCTGCAAACCCACGTAGCTGCCCAAGGGAGCACGGGCAGAGGCAGGTGCACTGCATGCCGGCAGCGTGAGGGGACGCTGGCCGCTGCCAGCACTGTAGAAGGCCTGGGGCTGACTGCGTTTCCACAGCTGTGCGTGTGGCATTGCTCTAGGGGCTGCCCGGGCCGGGGGGGGGCGCCCCAGATATGTCAGTTCCCCTCCGGCCCAGGGCCCTCCTCTCCATGCGGCCAGCGCAGGGCGGGTGCAAGCGTCCTCTGCCGGCCTCTGCACCTTTACTGCTGGGAAGGCCGTCTCCGGGGGGAGCGTGGGCGTCGGGGCAGCGCCCCTCACTGGGCCGGCCCCTCACACCTGCAGGTGCGCACGTGGTGTGGGCCACACACACGAGGGTTGCGTTGTGTCATGCTGAGCAGAGCGTTCTTGTTAACAATGCAAGTTTTGGGGAAGAGAAATCTAAAGCCTCGTGTGTTGCTGGTGGGAACGTGAGGTGCTGCAGTTGCTTTGAGAGACCGGTGGGTCCTGATTGTCAAACATGGAGCCGACACGTGAGCCAGCAAGTCCGCTGGGAGGCACACACAGGAGAAACGGAAGCCACGTTCACACAAAAACTAACGCAAACGGGCACAGCAGCTCCGCTCACAACAGCCAGCAATGGGGACAGCCCAAGGGTCCACCGAGACACGCGTGGACAGACGGAACGTGGTCCATCCACACAAAGGAGCATACTCAGCCACAAAAAGGAGTGAAGCAGGGACGCACGCGACCACACGGATGAGCCTTGAAGACACGATGCTCCGCGAGAGAAGCCAGATGCCCCCAAAACCCCCACATGTTGTATGATCCCAGTTACAGGAAATGCCCAGAATGAGTGGTTGCCGTTGCTGAGGGCTGGGATGCGGTGGGGGCAGGGGCAGTGAACGCTAATGGGCGCGAGGTTTCCTTGCGGGGAGATGAACGTGGTGGCTGTGGTGCGGGCTACACGGCTCTGTGGTCTGGGCGCTCGTGGAGGTGAGTCCACGGCCAGAGGGAGAGGGTCCTGCGCTGAGCCCGAGCACGTGGACGCTGCTTCTGAGGAGCCCTGGCGGCGCGTGCCGGGTGTGAGCCCTCCTCCCTGCCCCCACCCCCAGTGTGTGCAAAACGGAGGCTGTGGTTACTGTCGGCCCCCAGGGGCCTCTGGCTGCGGAGGGCGTTCCCAGGCGTGGTTAGAGTCCCCGGGAGCCCTCGAGGCACAGAGCCCCGCGGGCCGCGTTGGGTGCAGAGGTGGGAGAGGCTGCAGGAGCAGTGGCTGTGAGCCTTCTGCCCTCCTGATGACCCCCGAGGGCTGTCCAGGGGCCAGCGGGGCGGCTGCTGTGCCCAGGCGATGGCGAGATCTTCGCTTCTCACAGTCTTCCAGAAATCCGTTCTTGGAGCTGGCAGCCTCCCCCAGGCCCTTCCTCGGACTCCTTTTCTAACCTCTTTGGGCTGTGGGCATGTGCCTTTTGTTTTATTTCTGCCTGGGAAGATGAAGGTCAAGGCCAGGGGGCCCCACGCCCACCCACTCTCATCCCCAGGGTGCACTTGGTCCTGGTCTCGTGACTTGAAAAAAAATTAATTAAATTGGAGAATCTTAATTTCTGTTATTATTTTCTGGTTTTATTAATTTTGATCAGAGTAAGACTTATACTGTTTATCTCTTTCGAGTCCCCAGGGCTGGCGTCAGGTGTGGGCAGGGCCCTCCAGCCTGGCCCCGGGGGCGCCCTCAGCTCCACCGGCAGGTGCTGGTGTGCACGTTTGCCCCTCGGACATGTCCTGGTGGCGGTGGCGGCGGGGCTCAACGCCGGTCACCCTGGGGGGCGCTGTCTGTGGGACGCCCGGGGAGGTCACTGCTGGACGTGACACACTCAGTCAAGAAGGAACGAAACTTCCCCTCGAATCCCAAATCACCAAGTTCAGAATCAATTAGGCTGACCCAGTGCCACTGATCTTGGACTCAGATAATGATTTTTCCAAAAGATTTATTCAGCCAGCAGCATTTAATTCACTGTCTACTAACCTAATTAAAGTGTGCCTCCTTGATTCCCGTCCTTATCCGCGCCTGGCCTCTTGGGTGGTGAGGCCCTTGGGCCTGGTTCCCGGGCCCTCCTCCTGGCCCCGCGTCGCCGCTAGCCCACTCGCCCACCTGTCTGCAGGGAGGGCTTTGCAGAGAGCTTGACCTAGGGTTTCTCCCCAAAGCCCCGCCCTCGTCCTCTCACCAGCCCAGCAGAGGGAACATGTGGCCGGGATGGCCAAGGTGTCCACTGGAGTCCAGGTCCCCTCCCTAGGACCCCCTCCCAACCTTATGCTCCCGTGGGCACTTAGCTGGGGTCTGCCTCTGGGGGCCGCCCTTTCTGGGAGGAAGATCCGTTGCTTTTGGAGAGTTTTAAAAGGGTCTGAGACTCCAGGGTCTGCACCACGGGCTCTGCTGTCAGCCTGGTATCCTTTTGCCCAGAATGGAGATGGTGCCACTGTCCTAACCTCCCCAGGCTGTGGAGAGCTGTGGAGCCAGGCAGCCCTGGAGACAGGGGCACAGTGGGCGGAGAGCCGTGGGGCCAGGCAGCCCGGGAGATGGGGGCACGGCGGGGCCTCCAGCGGGGACAGAGCTTGTCAGGGCTCCAAAGCAGAGGTGCCCTTCTCTCCCCACCGTGCCTGGCACTGCCCTGTAGGCTGCAGAGTCAGGGTCTGGGGGCCACACGCCTGGCCTCTCTGGGGCTGAGAGCTTTCTGGACTTGCCCTGTTTAACATCCCCGCAGCCAACCAGGGTTGGCTGCCCCCTCCATGGGGGAGAGCAAGCTCAGACGGGTTCACTGTGCATCTGGGTACCTGGCTGGTGCGGATCCACTGAGGATCCTGACCATGGTCTCCCTCCCAGCCTCCGTGCTGTCCAGGTCTGAGGAACGTCCTGCAGGAGGACATGAGGGGCTGTGACACCAGGTCAGCCATGATGGTACAGCCCCAAAAAGCCCCGAGAATGGGGCCTCTCCCTGGAGTCTCCCCAACCTCCCTGCTCTCTGGCCTCATGACCAGAGACCCTGGGCAGGGCCAGGCTGTGGGGTCCCCCACAGCATTGACATGGCAGGGGTGGCCTGTGCTGGGGACAAAGCACAGGCAGGCAGGAGCCGCCACTGGGAGGGGCTGCGGTGAGCTGCCCACTTAGCATCAACGCCCGTGCTGTGGGTGGCCTGGGGCTCCAGCCCAGCCGGGCATGGACCGTGCTGGACATGGCCCTGTGTCCCCACCTTGGAGTGGATGTTGGAGGCCCCATGCATCCCTCAGCAAGGCCCCTCAGTGGCTGGGTCCTTGTCAGCATTTGGCAGTGGCCCACGTGGTCTTGGAATAAGAGGGGCTCCCACCCAGGAGCCACGTTGTCCCCAGGGAGTGGTGGCCACAGGGGACGGGGGCAGCCAGGCCCTTGGGGCATTTCCACTGGGCTCTGGATTAGGTGTGAGTGATGCAGTGTGTGGTCAAGCCTAGGTGTTCGGAAGCTCAGCGGCCCTCTGGCCCCTGCTGCTGGAGGCAAGCAGGGCCCCAGAAGGGGAGGAAGCAGGGGCTCGAGTGTCCTCAGGAGGGGAGGCAGCAGCTGGAGGGTCACATGCAAGGCGTGGCCGTGGCTGGGAGCTCAGCTCTAGGGGCCAGCAAACCTGGGCAGGAGGGCCTGGAAGGTGAATGGCTCTGGGGACGATGAGTGTTCAGGGGTCCACTCTGGCAGCTGGTGGGAAAAGCTCCCACTGTCTACTGCACTAGCCTGAGCAAGAGGTAGCCCTCGAGTCAGATGGAGGCCAGGAGCTACCAAGGGTGGCTGTGGTCTCACACAGTGGACCCTGGTTACTCCTAGGGCCAGTCCCTCCTGGGGACATTGCCAGGGGCCATGGCAAGGGGGGTAAGGCTGAAGTGCCAACCTGCACGCACACTTGAGCTCCACTTGGAGATGGTCCTGTATGTGGGGCAGGCTCTGCGTCTGTTTTGCCAGCACTGAGGCACCTGTCTCCAGGTGAGATGGGGAGGCAGCCTGGCTTCCCTTCCACAGCAACAGATGCTGGGTGCCAACGAGGTGACCCAGGCCCCTGCCTGGGACTTGGAGGGCTGTGTTAGCACACTGGTCTTATGAGGAGCTCTGGAGAGAGAGCTGTCCTGTCCCCATGGAGGCGGGGTTGTCACTGCTGGGTACCGTGTGGGCCTGGGCACTTCTGAGACCCTTGGTCGTCCTGTCCCTGTCACTGGGCTGGACTGGGATGTCCAGTCCTGGGTGGGGCCAGCCCCCTGTTTAGGGGAGTTATAGTGGATGCCCTTTCCCTGGGGGTGAGACAAGCCAGGCCTCCCCTTGGAAGGTTACTGCTGCTGATGCCCCCCCCCCACCCTGTGCACTTTTACTTCAGCAGAGGAAATGGGGGTCAATCCTTCCATGCCTGCTTGCTCTGTGACCTCAGGCAGTTGCTCAACCCTCTCTGAGCCTTGGACTCCGAATCTATAAACCGGATGAAGACCCTCTTCCCGACTTAACATCCTGGGGGTGGGGTCCTCACAGGACCAGGAGGAACCAGGAGGGCCACATGCTAAGTGCATGCGGCCTACACACCTGATGGGGTCCTACCGCAGCGAGCGTGGCCATCTGGCACTGCTGGCTCTGGGTCACATGCCTGGGCTGTGCACATGCACATCCATGTGTATGCATGTGTGTGTTGGCATGTCTCTGTGCATGTGTGCACATGTATATGCCCGTGTACACGGATATGCATGCATGTGTGTTTGCCCGTGTACACGGATATGCATGTATGTGTATATGTCCTGCACACGGATACGGTTGCGTGTGTATATGCTCGTGCACATGGATACATGTGCATGTGTGTGCCCGTGTACACGGATATACGTGCATGTGTGTGTGCCCGTGCACACGGATACACGTGCATGTGTATATGCCCTGCACACGGATACGCGTGCGTGTGTATTTGAAGGCATGCATGCATGTGATGCGTGTTTGTACGTATGCACGCACGTGTGGGAGTGTGTGTTTGGATATGCGCATGCACTCATCTGTGTATGCATATGTGTGTGTTTGGGTGCATGTGTGTGTGTTCATGTATATGTATGTGCAAATGTTGCATGTGCACGTGCTCCGGTGAGCCCTTCTGCCTTCACGATGGCCTCCGCTTAGCGCTAGGGTCTACACCACGCATAGCAGGCACCATGGGTGCTGACGCTGGGCTCCTGGGGCCTTTTTCCTGGGGAACCAGCGTGTGCAGAGCTCACACACCAGTGCGCGTTCCTTGGAGGAAGAACAGACAGGCCTTGAATATACGGCCCTGAGCTGGGAGTGAATAACATTAGTACCCCTGGCGAGGCGGCAGGGTCATAAACATTTAATCTCCACCAAAGGGCAGAATGAAATATTGTTTGATATCATTTTTAATAAAGAGAATAAATTAGGCCTAACTACCAGACGCGTCTTTAACTGACGGTCACCGCTCAGCATGCAGCTCAAATTGGCCAGCAGACGCCTGAGGGGTCGGTCGGGGGCCCATCCACTCCCGTGACTCTGGGCTGCCCCCAGCGCCCCGCGCTGCACCTGCCTGGACAGCTCCGTCGGGGGCCGGGAGTGGAGGCTCGGGAGCGGTCGCTGTTCTTGCGTCCTGCGGCCTGGGTCACTTCTCCGTTTGTTCCTCTTTCTCACTCAGAGAAACCCTTGCCACGATGTCGCGTTATTTCTTCAGTAGCGGATGAGAAACTCCGTATTCAGCAGAAAGCGATGCTCTCTCGCCCGGGAAGGGAGGGAGTTAGGAGCTGCACCCCTCCTCCCGGCACCACGCCCACTGCAGGGCTCACGGAGCGCACAGCATGATGGGACACCCGCCAGGAACACGCGTGGCCCCAGCCCCCTTACTGTGGCACAGACCAACCCCCATGGTGGGATGGGGCCCTGCCGGCCGGGGGAGGCCCGGCACGCACCCAGGTCGGCTCCAGGCATGCGGCATCCAGGGTCAGCTCCTGGTTTATTTTTACACCCGTGGCCTCTTCATGTGGGCGGAGAATGCAGTTAGGACACAGTGGAATGTTCGACTGTGTTCTGCGGGAGTAAAACAACTCTCGAATTTACTTTGTTCAGAACGGGGTGGAAATATCAAACATGCTGAGATCCCCAGACTGGGGCTGCATGATTCTGGCACATCTGGATAATTTACTTTGTTCGGAAAGGGGGTGGAAATATCAAACATGCTGAGACCCCCAGGCTGGGGCTGCATGATTCTGGCACATCTGGATTGTTAGGACTTGCACTGAGCCCCCTCTGTGGTCTTTGTGGGGGGGGGCTCCAGTCGTCCCGCAAGTCCCCGAGTCTGGTCCGTGGGGGCCTGAGTGCAGTCTCAGGTGCTCTGGGTGGCGGGAAGAGAGCTGCCTCTCTGGGGGCTGGCGGGGTCCTCGCTTCGCATGTCAGTGGGTTTTTACGAACCCACGTCTTCGTGCGCACACGCGGAGTGTGATTCCAGCGCCTCCGGAGGGAAAGGAGAGAACGTTGGTGCTATTCCGGGCGTACAGATGTTTATTCTCCCCCCGCTTCCATGGCTGTCTAGCCGGTGACGGCATAAATAGGACGTGTCTCCTCACCGTCTCCGTGAGCTTTTGTGCTCCGGGACAGCAGCCTATTATGATGTCACGCAGTGGGACAGTAATAACCGCCCGCGAGGGAAGAGGCGCGCTGTGTGCTGGGGGGACGCTCGCTCTTGACGGGCCCAGGGTGGGGGCCTCCCTGCGCCTGGAGTTCGAGACCCAGAGTGGGGCCCGGCGCAGGGGCCTCTGTCCGACAGCCCTGGCAGCAAAGGGCAGGGACCTCAAGGGTCAGGGGGTCAGGAGGTCATCATGAGGTCACCACCATGTTGCATTGGACAATCTACTCTCCCTGGACACAGAAGAGAGTTGATGGCATTAAACTTCCACAGAAGTTAATTAAAAAGTCTTATAGTGCATTGGGAAGAGAAGGGAATGTTCTCAACTGGACGAAGGGGGGCGCACGAATGCTGGCCTCCCCGCGCTGTCAGGAGCGGCTCAGGGCAGCTCGCGGGGGACCGAGGGGCCAGTGCCGGAGCGCCAGACACAACGGCCCTCGGCAGACGGGACACTGAGCATGGGGACGGGGTCAGCCCGAGGGCGGTCTATGAGGTTCCTGGATTCAAGACAATAAACACAAATCCGCCGTGTTTTACGTACTGACAGCAGAAAGGAAGACAAGAAACCCATTTACAGCAGACATCCACACACGAGCCACAGCAGAGTAAGTGTACCGGGTGGCACCCACTGACGGAAACACGGCGCCCCACACGGAGGAATTACAATGTAAGCAGACGCCGGGAAAAACCGCACCCGTGGGACGGAGGGGACGATGTAAAGGTGACAATTGCCCTCAATTTATCTGTAGATTCAAATCCAACGAAAATCCCACCTGGAAGGGGTGCGTGTGCGACAGAGACAGAGAGACGGGGGAGACCGACTTTCCCAGCTGCTTTTGAAATGGGTGCAGAAGGTACAAAAAGCCCAGAATGGGGCAGACGTCCATGAGGACCAGACAGGAGGCTGGTTCCAGAGATGGCACCGCCTGTCAGGGGTGGAGTGGGCGTGACAGGCTCGTGGCGCAGGGAGCAGGTGGGCGGGTCCACGCACCTGCCCACAGAGACACGGCACCGAGGGAAGCTGATGCCCACACAAAGAAGTTAAATTTGTCTCTGCCTCACACACAAATCAGCTCCAGGCGGATGATAAACTTATGTGAAGAGCAAAACTACAAAACATCTAGGGACAGCACAGGAAACCGTCTTAATGACCCCACGATAGGAAAAGATTTCTTAAGCAAGAGCCCATAAAGCATTAGCCGTAAGTGAAAATGTTGACAAAATCGTCTACATTAAAACAATTTTGTTCAGCAGAAGATACCGCAGAACGAAGATACTGTAACTCGTAAGACTGACAAGTCAAAACCAGAAGGTGAGGACCTGCTGGTCAGTAAGAAAAAGACAGCCCCACGGCAAAATGGGCAAAACCCTTGAACGGTGTTGTCCGTCCGCAAGAGCAAAAGCAAGGGGCGCGCAGACGTGACCAGATGTCCCGCCCGGCACGCAGGTAGAGCAAGTGTGGACTGCCGTGGGCGCCCTCCCCGGCCCGTCCAGTGTCCAGGGGCGGGCGGCAGGCCGAACATGCAAGGGAACCCGGCACACCCAGCACAGGGCTCCGCTCGTGCCTGCAAAGCCCTGGCAGCTACCCAGGCGTCCGCCAGCGGCTCATTCGTGAACGGCAGCGTGGGCACGCCATGGAGCGCTGCACCGCCGTGGACCGGGGAGGTGCCATCACCCACCCTCACGGGAATGGACTTTAGAAAGAGTGTTCGGTGAAAGAAGTCAGTCACAGAATCACGTACCAAGAGAGATTCCATTTATAGAGAATTTTAAAATGCTTTATTTAGGGAGCATATACATGTAAAACTACCAAAGAAAGTGGGATCCAGCCGTTCCGCTTCCGGGTTATGTCCGCGAGGATGGAGAGCGGGGACTTGAGGAGACGCGTGCGCGCCCATGTTCACTGCAGCTCTATTCACAACGACCAGGACACGAAGCACGCGTCTGTGAGCAGATGAATGAGCACAGTGTGGTCTATACGTCCACACGACGGAAGACTACCCGAGCTTAAAAAGGAAGGGCATTCTGACACGTGCTACCACGTGGATGGACCTCGAGGACGTCTTGCTGAGTGGAACAATCCAGTCAGTAAAGGACAAGTACTGCATGAGTCACTCACGTGAGGGACCCAGAGCCGTCCCATTCCTGGGACAGAAAGTGGACGGTGGGCGCCGGGCCTGGGGGAGGTGGGGGTGTCCGTGTTTCATGGGAACAGTGTGTCCGTTTGGGAAGGTGAGAAAGTTCTCGAGAGGGATGGGAGGGTGCCATGCAACCATATAAATGTAGTGATATCACCGAACTGTATGTTTAAAAACGGTTAAGATATACATTTCGTGTTGTGCGTTTTACTACGATTTTGTTAATTGAGGGGAAAAGAAAGTGCGGGAACAATGGTTAAAAACACAGGTGGACGTTCTGTCTGGGGTGAGGGCAACATTCTCTTTCTGATCCTGGATGTTCGACTCGCAGTTCCTTTAAAGTGTGTACTTTCTACAGACTCACCCGCGATAGACAGTTCGTGATCCGTGGTGAAACGTTACAGCGAGCGAGGGGAGCCCACCCCGCCGTGCGGGCTGGTCTTGGTGAAATGAGCTGGCCCTGAAGTCCTCGGGGAAGAAGCGACAAGCCCCGAGAGGAGCTCAGTGCCGCCTCCTGCTGAATTCCAGCCCTGCACGCGGGGTCCGGACACAGTGTTCTTGGCGGTCCTGGGACAGGAATGGCAGCCTCAGCACCTGGCTGCCCACTTGCATCTTGGACGTGGAAAATTCGCTAGTTTCTCAGATTTTTCACGTGACGAGATATTTCTCCGAGGAAATGACAGCATATGAGAGCCAGGCGTTGCTGTTTTTTCTTCTGGGAATATCATTGTTGGTTTTGTTTTGTTGTTTTTTGTTTTTTGTTTTTTTTTTAAGATTTATTTATTTATCTGAGCAAGAGAGTTAGCGGAGGGGGTGTGTGGAAGGGGCACAGAGAGAGAATATTCGAGCAGAATCCCGCTGAGAGTAGAGCCTGACGTGGGGCTCAATCTCACGACCCTGAGATCATGGCCTGAGCTGAAACCAGGAGTCAGGTGCTCCACGGACTGCGCCCCCCCAGGCGCCCCTGGGAATACCGTTTTCTGCTTACGTTCTGAACTGACGGCAATCCAGAGGCAGAGAGAAGCCTGCTTGGTGAACGTGCGGCCTCTGAGGGCTCTGCTCTCCACGACCGGCGTCTGCCGGGGGGTGGCTGGCCCCGCGCCACACATCGGAAACGAGGCTCCAGGTTTACAAAAGCAGATCGTCCAGGACCCCCCACAGCCCTCTGCACCCCCCGTTTCCCTGTAACCAGTGCCCGCCCTGCCTGTTACGTTGTTCCAACCGCTGAGCAACATCGATACTCTGTTACTGAGTGAAGTCTCTAGGTTCCCTGGGGTTCGCTCCCCGGGGTGTACAAGCCTGGGACCGTGTCCACGCTCATGCCAGTGCACGGAGAAGTCTCACCGCCCTGAAGTCCCCCGCACTCCACCCGCTCTGCCCGACCCCCACCTCTGGCCACCGCGATCTCCTCAGTTCGGCCGTCGGCAGGCCGTCGTATGTGGGAACCCTTCAGGCTCTGCCTGCCACACTGGCTCTCCCCTCCCTCAGCACCGTGCACGGAAGCGTCCTCCATGGCTCTTCACGGCGTGAGAGCTCATTTCTTCATAGTGCTGAGTGTTCCACTGTTCCTGGGCTTAACCCAGGCAAACGAGGCTCGGGGACCAGCTGGTCAGCACGGACGGGGCCGGCTGCCCCCAGGCTCTGACCCGCCTCTCACTCACAGCCCTCACTGCCCTGAGGACACGCAGCTCCTTTGGTTTGAAGGTCTAGCTCACATTCTCTTGGTGGACCACCATTTCCTTTGGGATCTTTGGGCAGAAATATTTTGTGTCTGTGTCTCTGCTGGCTGAAGGTCCTTGAGCAAGCGAGGGGTCCACCTCAGCTGTCTGTGACGGGGAGGGTCCACCTCAGCTGTCTGTGACGGGGAGGGTCCACCTCACCCACCTGTGATGAGGAGAAGCCCTGATGGTTTGGAAGTATCTTGGGAGGCTGAGGCTCTGGGGAGGCACCAGCGGTCCATTCTGAAGTGTTTTATTTTGTGGTGGCTCTGCTAGCTTCACCCAAGGGTTGCCCACAAGCCCATAGAGCTCTCTCCCCCATGAGATCGGCGGGTGAGGGAGGATGTGGGCTCACGAGGCCCCAGGAAATCAGTCCTGTGCTCAACAGAGTTGGTGGTCTTCTGCTCTCACCTCCTACATTAATATATATTTTTAAAAGCATAGGGGGTGTCTGGATGGCTCAGCCAGTTAAGCATCTGACTCCTGATTCTGGCCCAGGTCGTGATCTCAGGGTTGTGAGTTCAAGCCCTGTGTTGGGCTCTGCGGAGCCTACTTAAAAAACAAAATTATGGATAGATAGATATTTTAAAAGGCAAATGCATTAATTCTCACCCCCCCAACTTATAATGGGCTCTTTCCTGTTACGTTTTCAATTACACCCCATCCCTTTCTCATTAGACAGTAGCCCACGTTCATTAAATGCAGAACTAACTTCCCCCGAGCAAAAAGGGCCCGGTTGCAAAGGGTAATGATTGAATTTTCTTCATCTCAGAGAATTTCATTTCCTATCCTGGGGCAATGGGCCTGTAAAGGAACTCCACTCACATGACTCATTTGTTGAGCGCGGAAGCCTCCCTCCAGGGGGCTGGCTGGGACCCACTGCATGCCAGTCCTGTCTGCAGGACCCGGCTGGGCTCTGGGACCGGGACAGCAGGAGATAACAGTGGGGGCTGGCTTGAACCCCACTCACTTGGGCCCCCTCCCATCAGGTGAGGTCGGCCAATGCACTGCACCCGGCAGGGCCCGTGGGTACACGTGCCCCTCAAACCCTCCCGCGTAGCAGAGCGATGCCTCGGGCCTGAGGCTCACCTATTTGCTTTTTCTTCCTAAACCGCTCAGAACCTGTCTGTCACCTGCGGTCTCCAGGCCCATCTGACTTGAGTGCAGGGAGGAGCGGGGCATGGGCAGGGCCGCTGAGAGCAGGCCACAGGAAACAGTTCTGTGTGTCTCACCGAAACCTCACGAACCCACCGAGCCTGTGGGTCTGTGGCCTTCACGTGGCCTCCGCCCCAGCAGCAGCTCTCCTGCTCCTGACTTGGTGTGTGAGCTGTTCACTCACTCGCATAATCTCCTGTGACATCCCTGGCCCACCCAAGACCACAGCCCCAGCCCACGGTGCCGCGTGTGCCTCCCCTGCCAGGACGGCCTCCTTGATCTCCCAGGGCTTCCCCTGATAAGAACACACCTAGCCCTGCCCACGTCAGTCTGCCCTCCCTGACTCAGCTCGGTGTTGTAGCTTCAGCCTCCAGGACCTGCCCTGCCTCTGCATTTCGTTACGTGGCCGATTCTGGGGAGAGGTCTCAGGGCCACAGAGAAGGTCTGGGCATCATCACCCCTGTCCACAGCCTCCTCATCCATAGCTGCTCAGTCCCCCGTGTGGATCACCTCCCTCCCTGCCTCTGCCACCACCTGCCCCAATGCCAGGTGGCATTCACTGGATTGGACATGCAGCCAGCAGCAGGGGACACCAGGCAGAGCTGACCGGGGGGGAGACAAGGTTTGTACAGACAGATCGAGTGAGGCCACGGCTCCCTTAGTAAATGGCTGCTTTGAGTGTGGGGGTCAGAGGGGTTCCTGGGCACATGGGAGTCAAGGAGCGCCCAATGCAGGGCACCCACACGCAGGCTCCCTGCCCTGTGTCAGGAGGGGCGAGGACACACAGGTGCATCTTTAGCCTGCCGAGAGCACCCTCGAATCCGGGAGAGACTGTGTGGGTGAAGACAGGACGCGGGGGAGAGAGGATGGAGGTAGGTGCAGGGCGGGCTTGCCGTGGACTAGGGTAGCTGGGGCTGCGTCGGAGCCCCTAGCCCACCAGGCGGGAGAGGCATTTGCTGGTGGGGGACTGGCAGTGGCTGAGGTGCCGTCCAACAGTCTGTCCGTCCGCAGCATGGGTGTCCTGGCTGTGTCTACCCTGAGACAGCGTCAGGGCCTGGTTTGAGGACACAAGACATCATCACCGGGCCGGAGCATTCCCATGAGCCGGGGAGGCCCGGACTCCTCACCGGAGGGTCCACAATCCATCCCCCTGAGCTCCTGTGCCGGGCTCTGCATGCCCAAATTACAGGGTTCGTGACATGACCGTGGGCTGGGGACGGCCACTGTGTCAGTAGTGTGGAATTACTTAGTGTGGAGCCGAAGATGGCGGGTGGGGAGAGGGGCCGGGGGAGGGGCAGGCGGGGTCAGAACTAAGCGCTCTGTTTCCTCCCCTGTTTCTGGCTGGGGTGCTTCTGCCAGGGAAGGCCGCCGTTGGGGCCAGGGTGGCAGATAAAGCACGGGATAAGGTTGGATGGGGTTTCAGAGACACAAGAGGCGCGCCTGTACTATAAGGATGTACTGAAATCCTCGTTTAGCTGGGCACCACCCATTTTCAGTCGCCCACCCTGGCGACCCTCTCAGTAAAGGGGCTGATGCATCGGGAGAGGCCGGCCTCTGCCTCAGTTAACTGGCGGGTGAGGCTGGGGAGGCTGGTCCTGCGGCAGGGGCGGGGTCCCTGGCTCTGCTCCCCGCCGGGAACCCACAAGGAGGAGGGCTGACCAGAGCGGGTAGGTAGGCCCGGAAACTTCTGGGCCAGGCTGGGACCTTGAGAGCCTCGTCTGGACCGCACCGAGCTGTGGGTGTTTCTGGACACTGAAGTGCATGCACGCGGACCTGGGCATGGACCGTGAGCTCCAGGCCAGGCAGCCGGACCCTTCCTCTCCGAGTTGGTGACAGAAGGAGATGTGGTCCTGCAGAAGTTTGTCACCGTCCTTCTGATAAGCATCTGCATACGGTTGGGGTCATACGACACGGGCAGCAAAGCAACAGCCCGTCCTCATCCAACCCCCGAACCGGCGATGATGTGAGCTCACGAGGCACTGGCGGGCGTGGTTAGGGACCTGCAGATGAGAGACGATCCTGGATCCCCGGTCGCCTGACATGACCACAGGGCCCTTGCAAGAGAAAGGGGGCAGGAAAGCCCCAGATAAGCCAAGGGAGCAGAGGTCGGTGCAAAGTGAGGGAGGGGCCGCACAGGGACTGTGGTCTGCAGAAGCTGGGAAAGGCCAGGCACAGTCTCCACTGGGGCTGCACATCTCCCTGCCTGTGAGCCCACACACACACAGTGATGTCTGCACATATGTGCACGCCTGTGCGTGTCCGTTGAGGCCCCGAAGTGCACAGAGCCAGCTGGCCCCCTTCAGTACGAGTCCCCACGGAGGGTTGTAGCCAAACGAACATCCCATGTTCAACAGCCTAGGCCTGGACGGCGCCCCCAGCACCACGAAATACCCGGCCAGAGCTCGACCCCTGCAAACCCGCCCCCTGTGAGCGAGGGTGCTCTCCAAGGCTGGGGGACCCCATTGTGACCAGGAAGGCAGCGTGGCCTCCCTGCAATGGGGGCATTCGTCTGGGCTCTGGGGGGAGAAAGGGTCCAGATCCCTGGGGTCATCACCTGCTACCGGCTTGGGGAGGCACGATCACGGGGTGACGGGCGCACTCATGAGCGCTATGGGGGCCCAGAAATGACGCCCCGGCCGCCCCCGAGACCCCCACTGGCATCCCTTAGTGCCCACAGGCCCACGTCAGCCTTCACATGTGGTCTCAGGAATGGCAGGTAGGGCTGCTTTTCTCTAAACAATAGGACCCCCCCAACCCCGTGCCACGTAGCGCCAGGGCCCAGCAGCCCCTCACGCATGGCGTGTGAACATACGTGTGTATGTGTGTGTGCACATGTGTCAACCTTTTATCCGAAGGAGAGCTTCCCGAACGCAGCCCAGAACACCGGCCAACGCCCCTGAACCGTAGCAGCGGTTGACCGCTGGCACCAGGGCAGAGCGCGGCCGCCCCGCAGCGAGCAGAGCGCCCCATCCTCCCCACGACGTGCGGGCTCAGCCTGTGTCTGTAGACACAAAGGTCGGGTCCCCTCAGAGTCAGGGTGGGCTCTGGTCTCAGGGAGAAGGGGTGGCCCCTGGGCTGCCAGGTGGCGGTCTGCACCCGGTGACCTGGCCCAGAGGGCCCACGGGCCTGTGTGTTGCCCCCACCCTTTGTGGACCCTGTGGGGCCCCAACCAGGGCATGGGGGGGAGCCTTTGTGCAGCGTGGCCCGCACCTCCCCGCCTGGTCCTGCCATGGCCGTGGGGGGCCCACAGCGTGGCCAGCTCCCTCTCCACAGCCCCTGCCCCCGCCTGCTCAAGGTGCCAGTGGCACCCGGTCGGACTCAGGCCTCCACCCCAAATGGGCGTGTTTCAGGCACTGGGGATGGGGAGACCACCGGTGGGTGGGGGGCAGTTTCCTGGGGTCTCTCTCTCTCTCTTTTCGTTTTAAAGTTTATTTATAATCTCTACGCCCAACGTGGGGCTCACACTCACCACCGTGAGATCAAGAGTCGCAGGCTCCCCGACTGAGCCAGCTGGGCGCCCCTCCTGGGGTCTCTTACAGGAAACAGCTGACGAGTCCCCTGACACCCCCACAGAAGAGCCTCAGGAAAGCCGGCTGCAATGTGTTCCGAGGGCCTCGCCCAGGGCTACTGGGGACTGAGAGGGCAGGGCCGTTGCCCCACGACCTGGTGTCCCTGAGAGCTGGGGGGGGGGCCTTAGGAGAGAGGACAGCCCCTCCCAGGACAGAGGCTCAAGGGAGACATCCCCCCGATGGCCTGGTCATCCCCGCGGCTGTGTGGCAAGGACTCCAGTGACCTGCAGGGCAGCTGGAGGAGAAGGGGCTGCAGGAGTCGGGGTGGGTGCCATGTGGGTCCTCCTGCAGTCCCGGCAGGGCCCAAGCTATGGGTGCAGAGGCGGAAAGTAGCTTCTCCAGGGTTGGGGTTTGCAGTGAGCACAACAAAATCCAGGCCGGGAAAGCGCATGTCTGAAGGAGCAGCCTGACCACGTGCCCCAGACTCTGAGCCGGGGGAGGACAGGTGACCAGGCACAGGGTCTGGTGGGATGGGAGGTGGGCTAAGGCAGGACGCGGGACGGGGATGGTGGACGGTGGGGCTGGTGGGCCCTTCTGATCTCAGTGCCACGACGTGCAAGCCAGCGCCTGGAGAGTCCCAGCGAGGCGCAGGCCCTCAGGGTCAGGGAAAGGCCAGGGCGAGAGTCATGCAGGGCCTCCTGCACCGGACGAGGCGGCCTGTGTAGGGGTCTCCCCAGCCAGCCCCCTGCAGGGTGGGCACTAAGCTGGCACCCTGCTGTCAGCCAGGGTGCAAGGGCATTTGCCGAGTCTGGCTTGAATCCTGCTGAGGCGGTGGGGCTGGCTCCAGTCTCATCCGTGGAGGAAGAAGGGGAGGTTGGCAGGTGAGAGGGTGCCGAGGGCCCCTGAGTTGCCACACGGCCAGGCTGGGCCCCGGGCGCTGGCCTCTGCTGCTGGCACCCGGCTCCCATCCTGGTGGAGGAGGAGCTGTGCCACTGACACCCTCCCCCGCGGCTTTCCTCCTCCAACAGCTGACCCAGGGCCGCAGCCTAGGATGGCTGTGGACAAGGTGGCCTTTCAGGCTGGTGACCGAGGGGCTGGCACGGAGGGCCTCGCTCTCTCTGGAGCGCCCGTTTCTCACTGTCGCTGGGGTCTGTGGCCGGTCAGGCCAGCTCTGCAGGCTGCTCGAGCGCTCCCTGCATCCGTGACCTGTGAGCTGTGGGAAATCAAGGCCACTGGGGCCCACCGGGCGGGGCAGGGGAGTCCCCCTGGCCCCCCCCCGACACCCACCAAGCATTGCAGTCCTGTGCTGAGTGTCCTGGGGAGGCTCCAAGGGCTGCCCTGCGCCCGGGGAGCTGCCTCGCCCGGCACAGAGGCCTCAGAGCCACGGCACATCCAGGACCCGCTGCAAACGTAACCGCGTGTGCAGGAGGGGCCGCCGGAGAGCAGAGCCACTAATGAGGTTGGTGGGAGGGTGGCCTCGTCTCATTAGCTCCGGCGGGCTGAGTCTGCCAGGGAGGAGCGATGAAGGAGATTGCTTTTTTTTAATTACTCTGTTAATTGATATAAAACAAAAAGGACTCAGATTAGTTGCATGCAATTAGCAAATTAATTCTCGGCAATTACAGACTTAATAATGGAGCGGCTTGGTGGTCACATGTTGGGCTCTGCGGCTTATCGATCGTGTTTCTCTGAGAGAGAGATTTATGGAGAAGGCATTACAGGCAGAGGCGGAGTGCGCCTGCAGAGGGCCCCTCGGTGAGGCGTTGCCCCCGCCCCCGCGGCTGGCAGCTCCAGCCGACCCGGGACGTTCCAGGGCTCCTGTGTGGGGCCGGGTAGAGGCAAGGCCCGTGCGTGTGCCTGCGGGTTGGGGGTGGGGGACGCTGCGGCCGTGGTTGTCTTCGGGGTCCTGCCTCTGCCCACATCTACCACACACAGCTCCGCTTGAACGCAAAAGGGCTGGAGGCCTCAGACCGGATGGCGGCTGGGCACGCGGTACATGCCCGTGTGCGCGTGTGCGTGTGTGCCTGCGTGTGTGTGTGTGTGTGCCCGTGTGTGTGCCCTTGTGTGTGCGTGTGCACGTGTGGTCAGGGCCGGAGCCGCTCAGCCCCCGGAAGCGCTGCTGGCCCAGCACACCCCGTGCCCGGGTGACCACCTGCCAGGTGTAACGTGCTGGGTCAGCTGTCCCCAGGGTACAGGCGACAAAGGGATATTGCCTGCAGAGGTCATGGTGCTGGGGGTGGACCCAGACTGAAATTTGGACCCTGCAACCGCCCGGCAGTAACCTCCGGGCCTTCACCTCGCTGTCTGTGAATGGGACGATGCCCCCGTGTCTGGCCGTGTGAGTGCTGACATGTGGGATGGGGTCTGCTCGGCAGGGACGGCGTCCCCTCTGCCTCCTCATTGCTGTTGCAAATCGTGGGCAACAAAGGGTAGGCACTCCCATCCCTTCCTGCCATAGCAGCTGTGGGCCTGACCCGGCCACTCCCCGGTCAGTAGAGGCCCTCCTGCCGTCCCCAGGCCATGCCCCCTCCCGCAGAAATGGCCACCCTCCCGCCACCCCGTCTTCCAAGGTCTGTTCTGCTCCCCAAGCATCCGGCCGGAGCTCCAAGAAGAATCCCCGCATTCTTCCAGGTTCCTTGCTGTCCATGGGCTGTTG
This sequence comes from Ursus maritimus, assembly GCF_017311325.1. Taxonomy (NCBI): domain Eukaryota; kingdom Metazoa; phylum Chordata; class Mammalia; order Carnivora; family Ursidae; genus Ursus; species Ursus maritimus. The sequence goes on along the minus strand of NW_024424675.1, from coordinate 47,222,901 downwards.
GGCTCTCAGCTTAGGTGTTCCCTCTTCTGGGAAGCCCTCCCTGACTGCGTTCCCCTGCCAGGCTGAGTGGGCATGTGACCCTCCACGAGGCTGCCCATGTCCAGGGTGGGGGTCAGTCAGCGGCTCGGCTGGCCCTGTGCCGCTGCCCTGCACAGATCCGCCATGGCCGGGAGCCCCCTGCTCTCCATATGCACTGGGTGAGCAGGTGGGATCCCAGCACCAGCCGGATTTCCCCCAAACCCCCAAAGCAGGAAGCACCCCGCACCCAAGGAGAGCCCAGCGGCCTGTTCCAGGCCCCCAGCCATGGTGGGCACTGGCTGTCCTATAGACCGAAAACTGAGAATAGCAGGAAAGTGTCCCAGGGGCACAGCCCCCAGGTGGGGGTCACTACAGCAGCCTGGAGGGGGGCCTGGGCCCCAGACACCCTTTTCCCTGCGGGAGCCACGCTGGACCCAGTGTGAGGGGTGGCGCCCACTCCCCCACGTCTGGAGGAATGCGGCCCCGTCTATACCCGTGTGTGTGACTGCACGGCCTCACCGGTGACTTTCCCAGGACACCTGTCGTTACGGAGAATGACGCGCTAACTGCTTCCAGATGCCGAGCCTGTCTGGCAAGCGCGGTAATCCCACAAGTTGTGGGCTATTACGTGGCGGAAGGTCGACGGCTGCTGTGGGATGAGAGCGCGTATGCCACGGAGGCAGAGCTTCCTAACGGCCAGGCGTTCGGCATTAACTCAGTCCCAGGGACCCATAGTTTGCGTCCCTCAGGCTGTGGGGACGTCGCTGCCGCCATCTGTGATGAGAGCTGCGTGTGGGAGCCCAGGGCAGATCCGGCCGCATCGTTGGGGCTGCTGCGGATGCGGGGAGTGTCCCTCTCCGTCAGGACACTGTTCCGTGCGGTGGCTTTCTCTCTGGGCTGCTGTCCCCGCCTGGCCACCCCCGCGTCTGTGGTGTCCCCTGACACAGGCTCCCTCGGGCTGTAGGTGCTCAGACAGTTGTCGGCCTGCAGCCCTGGCACCAGGTGGACGGCGAGCTCAGCCCCGGGCAGGCAGGTGACACCAGTGCCAAGCCAGTGCCCACCGCCCAGGCCCAAAGCCTCCCGGAGGAGCGGTGCCCGGACAGGAGCCGGGTGGCCTCTGCTCTCCTCCTTTGTCCTCTCCCTCCATGAGGCAGGAGTCAGGCTGACCGTGCAGCTTCTGTTTCTGCAGCGTTGACCAGGTCCCAGGCGAGGGGGCTTGGTGTCCCTCTTTGCTGGGCAGACCACCCCCCTCAGAACTCCCTCTCTGCTCCTTTCTTGGAAGCACCGGCTGGATTGCGTGGACGCTGACATTTCCCCTGCAGCCCGTGAGAACGGGCAAGGGGTTCGTCCTCCTCCCAGGATACTGCCTTTACCTCAGCTGCACACACACATTTAACTAACTGACCTTCGGTGAACAGCATCGTCCACTCCGAGGGCCCGTTTGGTCTCCATCTGCCCGTCGGGGAGACCACACGCAGAGATGCTTGCCCCGCGTGTGGTCGGGAGGTCACCGCGTAGGCGCACTCCACGCCCTCGGCCCGCGCACCACGCAGGTACCCGAGTCTGCTGTCACCAGGAGGGAGTGTCCTCTCCTGAATTATCCACATGGGGGTCGTGATCAGCTCTGATCGGACTCCTTGCCTGTGGGTCACGGGAAAGGCGGTGGCGGCCCAGGAAGGAGGGAGGTGTCTGCCTGAGGCTCTGGGCCTCCTCTCCTGGAGGCTGGGGGGTTCAGGGGGGCATCTGCTGTGGCCACCCAGCCACAGACAGTCCCTGGGAGTGGCCAGAAGCCAGGAAGAGAGGACGAGGGGCTGTCTGCACCACGGGAGGCTCTCCATGGAGAACATGGCCCCATGTCCAGGTCTTGCTGACCCACTTCCCCTGTCTGTGGGTGTTCAAGTTTAAAAAGTTCCCTGAGACAGGGGCACTTGGCCCAAATGAGCAGATGCCGGTGGAGGCCAGTGTCTGCGAGGGGCCTGGAAGCCAGAAGATGACCCTCCCCAGAAACCCTGTGAAAGGGACTTTATTTGAAAAAAAGGTCTTTGCAAATGTAATTAAGTGAAGGATCTCTACGGGGACAGCCTGGATTTAGGGTGGATCCCAAACCCAGTGACTGATGTTGTCTTTAGAGATCAGCAGAGGGAGATCTGAGACACACAGACTCCATGTGAAGGTGAATCAGAGGTGAGATGATTGTCTACAAGCCAAGGATGCCAAGCACGGCAGCAGCCTGGAGCAGAGCGTCCATCAGAGCCCGAAGGAACCTGTGACACTGGATTTCTGACTTCTGGTCTGGCAGAGCTGAGAAGAGATTTCAGGAGGCTTTAAGCCTCTTGCTCTGTGTCCTTTGTTACTGCAGCCTCGGGAAGCTAACTCAGGGGCTAGGTGAGCAGGGGTGGAGATCCCGTCTGTGCCCCTTTCCCCAGCCTGCTCCCCGTCTGTGTGCATCCCGGCTGGCTGCTCACAGAGGTTGGGTCCTGGGCGATATCACACATTCCCTAAGAACGCAGGTGGACCTGTGGTTAGATGTCACTTCTCCACCTCAAAGTCATCTCCCTTTGAGAATTATCAGCCATCGTGGGCCGTTCACAAAATGCTGCAAATACCGTCTACGACTTGCAAGCAAACACATCATTAGCCTGTCAGCCAAAGGCAAGGCTGCTTACCCAGCTAGTTTACTCCAGCCTGTGCAGGGGAACATGTAGGAAACAAAGCACCATTTCCGTGTAATGATACCTGTATTTGGCAAAGTGCCCAACTCTGTGGAGATCCAAACAATTTACAGGTTTGTTTACTTTCCTCTTTGCACATTTAAATTGAATTCTTGGGGCACCCATGTGAGCTGGAGCACAGGAAGGAAATCGGAAAGCCATCCTTTTTATTCCATCAATGATTATTTATCAGCCCCTACCATGTGCCCACACTGCATCAGCTTGGAGCTACAGCCGTGAACGTGAGAGAACCTGGCTGTGGGAATGGCAGGAACAGGTCTCTGACTGGGGGGTGGGGAAGGATGCCAGCGGGTGAGCCAATAATGCAGAGCAGATAACACCCAAAGGCCCTCAATGAGGTCTCAGCTGGGACGTGATGCCCTTCCTTCCAAGAGGGGACCGAGACATACAGGAGTGATGAGTGCACCCCAGTCTGGTGGGGAGTCACAGCTAGAGCCCTGGTTTCCTGCTGAGTCAGGGGATGCTTTGAGGGGGTACTCTGGCCTTAGAAAAATTATGTCACCCCCCTTCATCCACAACCCTGGGGGCGCCCAAGGAAACAGCAAACTCAGCACCATGGTGTAGGGAGCCTCTGTCCGAGGTGCTGAACACGCCTCCCAGCATCCCCACCCTTTGTGCACCAGACCCTTGGCCGCCCCTGACAGTGGTCTCCTGGGGACTCACCCCTGCAATTATGATACCTGCACAGCCACCAAGCTCCTCACAGGTGTGCTCACCTGGGCGTGGATTCCATTGCAATGATCTCCAAGGATGTTCTCAAACGTCCTTGAAATGTCCCCTGGCATTTCATTGTGTTTAATGAAATGAGAGATGAACGGCTAACAGACTGTGCCTGGCTCTGGGCTACATGGGTGCAAGCAGAAAAGCCCCGGCTGGGCCCCCAGGGTGTGCGTGTTCACCTCTGTGTGTGTGCGTGTGTGTGCGTTTGTCTCTGTGTGTGCATGTGTGCACGACGGGCATGTGTGAATGTGTGTGTGTGTGCGAGCATATGTGTAAGGGGAGGAGGCTCTATCCACGTGGTGCTGCTGAGATGTTGAGCAAGCCATTCCTATGATTGTGGGTAGTTTCACCCTTGGCTCTCTGACCAGAGCTTGCGGAGTCTCGCTGGGAGACCATGATGCTGTTCGAGACCGAGGAGATCATTTTCTTCCCGGCCAGTCTCTGTCAGTGTGCTCAGAATTGCTCCAGTTTCCAAGCCCCAGCCACCCTCAACAAAAATATCTCAAAGGTGATCATGACACCTTGCTTTATCTGCTAAATAGGAAAGAAAGAAAAGGAAAATCCCACTGGAAAGACATATGGAAATTCACCTTGAGATTGTCAGCTCATCAATTACATAAAAATTATTTAACTGCATCTCTCTCGGTTACTTTTTAATTTTTTTAATTTCTATATTTTTAAGATTTTATTTTTAAGTCATCTCTACACCCAACGTAGGGCTCAAACTCACAACCCCGAGACTGAGAGTCTCCTGCTCTACTGACTGAACCAGCCAGGCGTCCCTCAATCACTTTTTTTTAATAAAAAAGATTTCATTTTTTGAGAAAAAACTTTTTCAGTTAAAAAATAAAAAACATTTAAATAAAAAAGACAATTTTTTTACAGCAGCTTTACATTCACAGTTAATTACTTTTTAAAGGATCTTTGAAGATGGGTGCAGGTGAACCGAGTCCAGGGCATCTGACTGGGTATGCCAAGGCAGAGAGTGTGTGGTGGGGTCACAGGGCCAGAAGGGCACAGCCTGTCTGCCTGTAAGGGGAATCAGAGATTTGGGGCAATTATTCTGACAGTTTGTGAGGCCTCCCTAAAGCCCCCAGTCTGCTGGAAACTCCAGTGAATTCCTGGCCAGTCTGTGGTCTGCAGAGTGGCGCCCGTGCGGGATCACCTGGATTGGAGGGCACCTGGCTCCGGGTCTCTCCACTCCCTCTCGAGCCTGGTTCCCCTGGAGGAGGGCTGCCTCAGAGACCCCAGCTCTTCCTGGCCAGTAGGGCCCCAGGCACAAGGGCAGAGCAGGACAGGAGCCGGAGCCAGGGGCCAGAGTTTGAGCTCTGGTGCAGTCTGGCATTGGACGCCCTTCTGACCTCCAGCCGTGGTCCTTCCATCAGGGGAATAGGTCATCAGGTCACTGCCCAGGATGCTGATGAGAGCTGAGGACAGGCTGCAGTGTGCATGGGATGCTAATGAACAATGGGGGTGAACAGTTGTCACTCCTAGCTACAAAAGCCCCCCAGGCCCTTCTGCAGCCCCCAACTTGTCTCCCTTCCAGCCCTCCAGCTCATCCCCTCTGGCCCTGCCCCCTGCTTGCACACATTTGAAGCTTCCTTGCATTGGGAACCCCTTGCAGTCTTTCCTCCCCCTTGCTGAGTTCCAAATGACCTGCAGGCTGCCCTGAGTCTGGTCTGTATGTCTCCATGGCCCCATCCTGTCTTTAGTCTGCACCCCCACCCCCACCAGGCCTGGACCCCCACCTGAGATCTACAGGGAAGAGGGAGTATGTGCACCCCGAGGGGCTGGTGGAAAGAAGAGCCACTCGGGGAGGCACCCAATGAACTCAGTCAAACGACTTAGGCCTGGTCTCTGCAGGAGGCTGGCAGAGGGCTAGGGCAGGACGTGAAATCGAGAGATTAAGGATGCTGAAATTGGACTTGGCTCCTCACATGTGTTTGAGCCCCAAACAATTCCTTTTAGAATTTCAGCCTCTTTGGAGTTGAAACCTTGGCCCACAATATCCCTGTATTGCTCATTGCTCTGAAACTTGTAAAACACTTTGATGTGAGAGGCTTCTGTGGGTTTTTCCATCAGCTGCAGAATTAGGGGAATAATTATTAGTGGTGTGTTATGTGTGGGTCCACTCGGGCCTGTCCTGAGGAGGGTCTGCAGCCTGAGACTGTGACCCACCAACACTGAGGAGCACTGCCTGAGGGAGGCTCCTGACTGGGCAGTGAGCTGGAGACACATCTGGGCAGGTGGGGGGCACAGCTCCCCCACCCCTGGTCTCTGCCTGGCCCACTGCGAGGCCAAGATGTCTTTAGTGCAAAAATGTCCAAACCTGGGGCGCCTGGGTGGCACAGCAGTTAAGCGTCTGCCTTCGGCTCAGGGCGTGATCCCAGTGTTACGGGATCAAGCCCCACATCAGGCTCTTCCGCTATGAGTCTGCTTCTTTCTCTCCCACTCCCCCTGCTTGTGTTCCCTCTCTCGCTGGCTGTCTCTATCTCTGTCGAATAAATAAATAAAATCTTTAAAAAAAATGTCCAAACCTGCCTCCCCCACCTGGTGTCTGTACCCAGGTCCCGAGGTGACGAGCTATTTGGTGTGCTTGTCTCTGTGACATGGGGTTGGTGGGGCCACCGTGGGACCTGCTTACAGACGTGCAAGGTTCTGAGGTCACTTTCATTACAGTGAAATCTCACTAATACAGTTCCTTCTGATCTGCAGTGTGTGGTAATTTGGGCAGGAGCCGGGGAGGTTTGCCTGCATGCCTTCTCTCCATCGAGGAGATGCTGTGCAAACTGTGGGGAACAAGATGCAAGGGGAGAGCCCGCTGCTTCCAGGCACTCTGGATGCCCCCACTTACCTGCAACCAACAGCTCAACTCAGTACACTAACCGGCCCATAAGGGTTTTATTAGCCTGGTCTCATGGATCACATCGATTTGAAAATAACAAGCATTGTTTTAAAATGTAAACAGTGGTGTTGGTTGTTGGCTCACTGGGTGGTGAGCCACCCCCAGCCCATCTTTGAAGGTACTCAGAGTCATGAATCCCTGTGAGCATGGAGTGTCCTTGCTCAAGGCCTGGGTGCCGGGAGGGGGACAGAGACCTTGTGTTTCAAAATCCTCCCGTGAGGGAGTCAACAGTCAAATTAGAAACCAGCCAAATTGGAAATCAGCAGCAAAGATCCTCAGGAATTCAGTAACGTACTTTTGAATTACACGAGTTTTGGAGGAAATCATAGCAGACAATTAAAGCGTTTATCACCTTAAAACAGCGATGCTCCTGTCATTCTTGACTGTGGGGTGCAGCCAAGTTGGCCGCCAGACAAAGTCTGAGCCTTAAATTAATGTATCAAAAGACATACAGGCTAGAAACAAATGGGTCGAGTGCTGAACTCAAGAAGCCGAAAGCAGAACCGGAGAACACACCCACAGAAGGTAGCAGGAAGAAAATAAGAGCAAAAGTAATTGTGCTGAAAGCAAAACAGCACTGGAAAGACCAACAGATCCCAGAACTGGCTCCTCCAGTGAAATCGGTCAGATAGAAAAAATGGGAGGGGAGAGAGGGAGACTTTTTAAAATAGGATAGAAAAATTGTGACAGTGAGTGTATGTCTGAAGATACAGCAGAAATTTTCTGAACCATAAATCACACTGAGCACTTTTATGCCCATACTTGTGAAAATGTGGTTGAAATAAAGTGGATAGAAAACCCATGGCAAAATTGACTAAAATACAAAAGAGATGAGCAAACCTATTACTATTGAAGAAATCACATCAGCAATTGAGCCTTTCCTCCCCCTGTGCCCCCTGCTGCCACCCACACCTGTAGACCCAAGATTATAGGCAAGTTTTGCTGAACGTTCTAGGAATAAGAACCATCTTTAGAAGTATTTCATAGAAGAAGAGTGAGATGATCCAAACAAGTTCATGGGGCTGATACAGTCTTGATATCAAAACAGGACAAGAACGAAAAGAAAATGCTAGCAAATTATAAAAATCAATACATCATGGCCAGGAGTGCAAAGCTGGTTTAATCTCAGAAATCCTTTGTTGTCAAGCACATTAACCACAGAAAGGAGAAGAACTATGTTATCATCTGAACAGAGGCGAGAAAGTGAGTCCACAAGATTCAGCACACTTGTCAATGCTCAGCAAGCTAGGAATACAATGGGGGAAAATGTGCAGCAAACATCATAACTTAATAATGGAACTTCAGAAAATTCATCACACAAGTCAGAAACACCTGCTATCACACCTCTGTTCACTTTGCATTAACAGTCCCAGACAATGTAACAAGACCAAAAAAAAAAAAAAAAAGGTAGCTAGGGATTAAGGAAAAAACAAACGGCCCTTATTTGCCCAGAAGCTCAGGGAAATATGCAGATAAACTATGAGAACTAATCTGAACATTCAGCAATTTGCTAAGTGTAGGATTGGGTAATAAAATAATACCCAAAGAGAAAATGAAACAGAAAAGAAACTCCACTTGCAGCAGTATTAAAAGCTATGAACAATTTGCCTTCAAGGGACATATCACGACCTTGGTGAAGTCGCTGATAAAGACCTGGTTAAATGGAGAGACTTATTGTGTAAATAAATGGGAAAACTCAACAGCATGAAGGTGTCCATACTCCACAGATTGCCTATAAATCCATGATGTTCCCAGTCAAAACCCCAGGAGCCACTGAAAGTGGGTAAATTATTGCCCCCAGTTCTGTTGAGATGGCGTTGCCTCATTCCTTCCCCTATAGCTAAAAGGCCCTGGATGCCATACAGCCAACAGGTGGGAAGACTCTGAAAGAAGGCACTGCATGGAGACCTCGGGAGGAGGAAGGACATGGCGGTCACATCCCTGGTTTCCTTGTTGCCTCCCATACAGTGTAGAGGGAACAACGTAGAAGCCCCCAACCCAGAGCTGCCAACAGGCATGGATTTAAAAGCTCCAGGAGAAGCCTGTTCCCCCAGCCAGAGGGTCAAGAAAAGGATGGTCCAAAAACAAAACACCTGTTTGGGAATACTTGTCCCACTCTGCCCAAACACTGATGGAAAACCACACGCCCAGGCCCTGCGATGTAGAAGTCGGAGTCCGGAGATAAGCCCATGCGTCTACAGCCAACTGATTTTCAGCAAGAGCGCCAAGACCACTCAGTGGGAAGTATAGTCTTTACGCCACATGGTGCTGGAACAACTGGAAGTCCACATGCAGAAGCCCGAAGTTAGCAGCACCTACTGCCTCCATATGCAAAGCTGACTCAAAATGGGTCGAAGACCCAAATGTAGGAGTTAAAACTGTAAAACTCTTAGAATAAAACATAGGCATTAATTTTTATGACCTTGGATGTACAATGGATTCTTAGGTAGGACATCAAAAGCAGGAGCAAAAAAGGAGAAATTAAATAGGCCTTCATCAAACTTAAATACTTTTGTTCATGAAGGAACACCATCAACAAAGAGAAAAGACAGCCTACAGAATGGAAGAAAACATTTGTAAATCTCGTGTCTGAAAAAGGACTTGTGTCCACATAAAGAGCTCTTATCGTTCAGCAACAAAAAGACAACCCAATTAAAATTCCCACCTCAAGAAACTGGAAAAAGAGGAGAAAAAAAGCCCAAAGCAAGAAAAATGAAGGAAATAATTAATGAAGACAGGAGCAGGAATCAATGAAACTGAAAACTGGAAAACAATGAAGAAGATCAACAAAAAGCTAGTTCCTCAAAGGAAGAGGAAGGAAGGAAGGAAGGAAGGAAGGAAGGAAGGAAGGAAGGGAGGGAGGGAGGGAGGGAGGAAGGAAGGGAGGGGGAGGAAGGAAGGAAGGGAAAGAAAGAAAGAAAGAAAGAAAGAAAGAAAGAAAGAAAGAAAGAAAGAAAGAAAGGAAGAAAATCAATAAACGTGACAAACCTCTGAGAGGACTGACAAAAACAAAAAGAAAGAGGACCCAAAGCACAGTATCGGGAATGGAACGTGGATCTCGGCACAGACAAGAAAGGAAAGCTACAGAACTCTGTGCTCGCAGACCAGACCACCAGCCTGCCCAAGCTCAACCAGGATGAAAGAGAGAGCGTGAACAGTCCCACCGCCATCAAAGATGAATTGGTAATTTATAAGCCATTTAAAAAAAAGAAATCTCTAGAATTTTCTAATGAAAATTAACTTAAAGAGAATGAACACCAATGTAACACAATCTCTTTCAGAAAATAGAAGAGGAAGAAATATTTCTCATTTTATGAGCCAATGTCCCTCTGATATGAAAACTAGAAAAAGACAATCCCTAACAAATGAAACAAGAGAAAATTACAAATCAATAGTTCTCAATAACTTAGATACAAAAACCATCAAGAAAATATTACTAACTTGACTCCAGCAAAATGTGTAAGAAAAACTATACACCACGACCAGGTGTGATTTAGTCCAAACATGCAAAGCCGTTCTAACGTTTGAAATCAGTCACTATAACCTGCCATATAACAGCCCAAAGAAAAAAAATCCTATGATAATATCGGCTGATAGAGAAAAACCATTTGATTCCACCTACATTCATGATAAAAACTCTCGGCAAAGTAGGAGTGAGGGCAGTTCCCCCATGGTGGTGAAGAGCACGGACGCAAGACCGACAAGTAATACCACACTTAACGGTGAGCACTGAAGTCTCCCCTGTAGGACCAGGAACAAGGCAAGGATGCCCGGCCTCGCCACGCTTACTCGACGGCTTTCCCCAGGGTCACGGTGGTGGCTCTGTTTCCATGTCCCCGGGGAGTACCAGGGGGTGGTGTTCGGGAAATTTGGGAAATGGGGTTTTCCCAGGGATCGTCACTCCCTCCTCCTCACTTCTCTGCCCCCTGCCCCTGTGAAGGTTCCAGCGGGCATCAGCGATGACCATGAGTACTCATCCTCCAGCCCCCTCGGCCGCCCCCTGGACAGGTGGGGTCTAGCAAAGAGGACAATGAGCTCCCAGGGGAATGCAGCCCCCCACCCTCCTCCTGAAAGGACCGTTCTCTCCGGTGAGGAAATGTGGTGGTTCACCACAAGGCGGCCCTCCCACAGGCCCAGAGCAAGGAAGCTCCGGGCAAGGGCTCGGTGGCCACACTCAGGCCCCAGCGCTGGCTCCCTGCAGCTGCCCTCCCCCTCAGCTGCCAGAGGGGTCTGCCCCTGGCCCCCCACACTCGAATGTCTCTGCAGCCGCACCTGTGCAGTGTGCCTTCCAAAAGGCGGAGGGAAGCAACCCCTACGGCAGGTGCCGGCTGGTGGGAACGCGGGCACGGCAGACGCTGGTAGGTGAGCAGTCTGGATTTTCGTAGGGCGAGGTTTCCTACAAGGGGACGCACCTTCATCGGCCCGGCCCCCATTCTGAGGGTGTCTGTCACGCCTTCCCGGAAGCTGCACCTGAGCAGCCAAGACCACTGGAACCCCCTAAGGTGTGGTGACTGGGCTGTCCGGTTCAGCATCCGCAACCCAGGTGATTTCTAAGGTCAAAGGTCTCGGACCAGGTGGAGACCGCAAGAGCACATGAGCCCATCAGCTCCTCTCTCCTGGGATCCCCTGCCCCCCTCACCCCAGAGCTTAGGATCATCTATTCTAGAGGGTTTGGAGGCCACAGCAAGATGCTCAGGGCTGAGACCCGGGAGCAGTAGTGGGGGCAGGGCTATGCTTCCCCACCTGAGGCCAGGCCCCCAGACCTGCCTGCAAAGCCCCTGGGCTGGGGAGCCATCCTTCCCCACCCCCACTCTTTCTCCCACTTCCTGGAAACCTGCACCCCAGCTCTCTGCTGGCGGGTTCAGCAGGGACACAGCTTCATTACATGGTCTGTGGTTGGGGGCTAAGAGGCTGGGGCTGGTGCTGGTGCCCAGCCAAGACTCTGCTCCCTGCCCCCCCCTGCTTCTGCAGGTGGCCCTGGCCCGCTTAACCTTCCTCAGGAGCGGCGGCTTTGATTGGCCGCTGTCCTGGGCTTAGAATACCATTAATCACGGCAAATTCATTAGGCATTTCACAGGGGGCCTACGTACCCAATTCGACATCAATTACTCTGAAATTAAGTGAGTGCCCATGGCGTGGGGACAGAGCTCTGAGCCGTGTCCACCTCCCAGAGTTAATGGCCAGAGGCCCAAACTGCAGGGCCTGGCTCCAGGTAGGAGTGACCTGAGAGCAGGACTCAGGGCCAAGGTCAGTCCTGGCCCGCCCTCCACGGGGGGCAGCTGGCTGGGTCCCGGGCATCGGTCTGTGCTGGGTACAGCGGTGCCTGGTTCCTGTGGGTCCTGGGCAGGGGAAGGCCCAGGACTGAGGCCCATTCCTCAGAGCTCCTGCTACACCTGGGAGCTTGTTAGAAATGCAGAATGCGACCTCCTGCCTGAGAATCTGCATTCAACATGGGCTCCAGGGATGTTGGGCTGGGCAAGACCTCCTCTAAGGGACCTGGCTGTCAGCAAGAGGCCGCCCTGCCCAAAGCCGCCCCTGACACGCACAGCCACGGCGTGGGGAGGTGGCTGGTGCCCCACAATCGACACTGTCAGGGACTGGTGTGACCTCTTTGTGCATCTCTACTCATCTCTGCACGGTGAGGGGCCCCTCCTGGGGATGGGCCTGACCGGTTCCCAGACCCGAGCTCTGATGCCCGCGAGCTGGGCGGCTGAGGGAGCGGCCGGGGCGGGAGGTGGGAGAGCCCCTGCATCAGGACTGCACCGTGCGCGGCTGCTGGGTAATCCTGCAATTAAAACCGCAGAGCTGCAGCTTCCCGGAAAATGGGATTTGCATAATTTGAAATCTGAGGAAAATCTCTAAATACTTTAATTTTGATAGAAACTGTTTCCACTGCTGACATGTGTCTACACCTATAATTTCAGTTGATAAATTGCTGTAATTTCTCCTCCATTTCATGTTCTTTCGAACATTAATTGTCAGTTGCAGGGTAAGACACTATAGAAAAGAGAGAGAGAGAGAGGATAATGTCACGGGCCAGGCGCAGGCGCTCTTTGCGGGGCGATTATGTGGCTCGCAGATGCGCGTGGAAGTCTGGGCTCACACAAAGATGCTCTGGAAGGAGCCCCTCTCCCCAGCCCGCCGTCCTAGCTGAGAGGCTGAGGTCTGAGCCCCAGCAGCTGCCACCCTGACACACGTGTGCACTCACGCACACACGCACACACACTGGGCATGCGTGTGCCACGGGAACTGTGTACATGCAGCCTGAGACACCCTGGTTGGCCCACACTGGGGACATCCATGGGATCGGTGGACAAGGGGTTACAACCCTGCCTTCCACCCACATGCCCTGTGGGAGCCACACCTGATTCCTGCTCATTTAGTGGGTCCTGCCCACCTGAGACCCTGCTTCGCAGACCTGCAGGCCCAAGCTCTCCCCGTGAGTCTCCAGGACGCCCCCCAGGAAGCCACGGACCAGAGGCCTCTGTCTTCAGGCCAAACTTGCAGGCAAGCCCCTGCTAGGGTACACACACCAAAACCTCCCCAGGGGTCCCACTATCCTCACTCAGGCCTCTGCGTTGGCTAAGAGGCTGACAAGAATCTGCTGGATACTCCAAGTGCAGGTGGTCCCTCCACCCTCAAGGTCAACCCCACACCTGCACCTCCACCTTCAAGGTCAACCCCACACCTGCACCTCCATCTTCAAGGTCAACCCACAGGTGCACCTCCATTTTCAAGGTCAACCCCACAGGTGCACCTCCATTTTCAAGGTCAACCCCACACCTGCACATCCACCTTCAAGGTCAACCCCACACCTGCACCTCCATCTTCAAGGTCAACCCCACACCTGCACCTCCATCTTCAAGGTCAAGCCCACACCTGCACCTCCACCTTCAAAGTCAATCCCACACCGACGTGGTGTCTTACTGGGACACCAAACACTTTTCAGCGTTTCTTAGGGAAATAAAGAGCTGGTCAGGGCTGATCTCGAATCTAGGCCTCATCTGTTCATCCTGAAACGCTCCTCAGGATTTGAGTCCCGGCCCCGTCCACCACCCTAGATGTGTTTTGGAGTCATCCGTCCCTGCGGACCCCTAACCTGGTTAACGCCTACGCTGCTCTCAGCCCCAGGAGCTCTGTGCTGCCCACGTCACAAATCCCCTTCCCCACTCTGTTAAAACAAAGCCCACCCTTACCCGGGTGTCACATGGCACTACCAAATTATTCTATTAATTTATTATTCATGATGAAAAATTATTCTAATAACATTTTCCATGCTATTAATATTCCAACGATGAGCCGTTTAAAGCCCCTTCCTGCGGCCCTGCTCTTGGTGAGAGCCAATCTATTTTTAACAAAGTGTATTGAAATTAAAATCTAATCACGTGCAATATGCCGCGTCGAACAGATACGCTTTCAGGGAGTCTGAGTGCCACAGCCCCCAAGAGGAGGCAGGAGGGTGGGCGCCTCCCTCTGCTGCGGGGTGTTGGAGGCGACCCTGCCCTGTCCATGGAGAGCCACTAAGGTCCCAGGGCCCCTCTCCTCACTGGGGCTGGGCCCAGCCCACCACTCCTCCCTCCCTCCCTGCGTCCAGTGACCCTCAGTGTTTAGCTCTGGACAGGGTATGTGCAGACCTCTGGAGTAGATGTGGACATCTGAGGGTGGTACCTGGATCAGGAGAGAAGGGAGGGGTCTCTCTCTGTTGAGACAACCATGGAGGGCCCTCTCCCCCCCAGACTGCCTTCTCAGCGTGGGGGTCCTCGGCTTCACCCTAACAAGTACAGCAGCCCACGCCGGCTGGGGTCCAGCAGCCCAGGGAGGGTACCTGGGCAGCCATCCTATTCTGTTCCCTCTGCAGGTCCCTTCAGCGACGTCTCTGTCCATCAAATAGCCAGGGATGTGCACAAAGGCAGCATCCACCCCTCTGTCCGGCCTCGACGACTGCTCCGACCACCTGGGAAGAATGAGATTCGAGACCACAGTGTCATGGGAGGGAAAAAGGGAAGCTGCCTGGAAAGTATCAGTTTGGTGAGAAGGGTGCCGGCTAACCTGCCAGCAAGGGGCAGGGGTCTCCCTGGGGGAAGGGGAGGGGCCGGGGTCTCCACAAGGGAGGGGAGTGGGTGCTGTCTGAGCCCAACGGGCAGAAAGCACAAGAGCCCCTCTAGGCCAGGGAGGGGGATGCGCTGCTCCGAGGGCCACCCCCGAGCCCCACGTGCTGCGGCGAGCCCCTCTGGTGTCCAGCATGTGGCCCCTTGGCTGCCCCATAGAAGGAAGCCCCCCCCTCCCAGCCACTGGGAAGCCCCACAATCGCCTAGATTATCGTTCATTGTTTTAAAAAGATGGCTGAGTTCTGTTTGACAGCTTTGCTGAGGTATCAGCTGCGCGATCAGCGGTTTCTGGTCCGTTCGCAGAGCTGCGAAACCGTCTCATGGCCAACCTGAGAGCAGTTCCACCGCACAAAGGAGGCCCAGCGCCCCCCGCCCCCCCCGCCAGCCCTTCACCTGCTTTCTGCCTCTATGGATCTCTGTGGATTTGCTCTTCTGGGCTTTTCCTTTCGATGGCGTCAGACGACACCTTGTCCTTCGTGTCCAGCTCTCTCAGAGCGGGTCATCGTGGTCTCGGTCCTCATCCACATGGTAGCAGGTGTCCATCCGCACGTCACTCCTTTTCGCGGCCCAACAAGAGGGCCCTGCGAGGATGGACCCACCTTGTTTGCCTGCCATCCGCTGACAGACGTTGGGGTTGTTTGCATGTTTGATT
Source organism: Ursus maritimus (assembly GCF_017311325.1). NCBI lineage: Eukaryota > Metazoa > Chordata > Mammalia > Carnivora > Ursidae > Ursus > Ursus maritimus. The sequence goes on along the minus strand of NW_024424675.1, from coordinate 47,207,766 downwards.
ATAGAGGGTAAGACGCCAGGACCCTCGTCAGGTTCCTGCTCTGTCACACCGGTCGCAGCCCCCAAGACAGACGTCCACAGGGCTCGCCCAGGCCTGGCCCCTGGAGCACCGCACGTGCCCCTGCAAGCAAGCCCCTGTGCGTCCGCACCGGGAGGACATCCCAGGGACCTTGAACGGACGTGCCGGGATCCCCTCCCACTGACCCACAGCGCTCACCTCAGGGCCGCCCTCTACTGTCAGAGCTGTGTCCCCCTGCCCTCCACGGCCGCGCGCCGGCCCCCAGACAACCTTCCTAACCCACCCTTGGGACCTGCTGGGCCGACCGGCTTTGGACTGTGATGTGTAGGAAGCCCTTTTCTGGGACCACGCGGTCCCAAATTTTCTCCCCAGTGCTGGATTCGGTAAGAAATTCTAATTAATTTCCTTTTCAGTAAACGGCAAAGCTATTTTTAAATTGCACACCTGATTGAATTAACAAAATGTGAGACAATTGACATCCCTCCTTTTTTGTATTTTCATGTCCTTTAAAATGCATACTGAATTTCATTTTCTCTTTCTCATCCTTCCTGTGGGTCGTAGTTGTGAGGCGTGCGCAGCTCGGCCCAGGCCGCCGTGGTCATGGGAGGCGCGTCCCTGCCTCTCTGCGGCCCCGAGGTCAGTCCTGCTCACCCGCTCGCACAGCGGTACATTTTCGAGGGAAGCCCTGTTTGCCTTCCCATAATCCTCTCCCCCCGCAGCCTGCAGCTTGCTCCCAAAATCTTGTCCTGGAGGGCGCGGGTAGGGTCCTAGGGCGGCTGCCAGCTCCCCCGGGGATGGAGGAAGTGGCAAATGGGAGGTTGGAAAGGTCAGAACTGGGGGAGTGCCTGACCCAGCGGTTGGCCCAGTCTGCAGCCACAAGGCCCTGCTGGGTGGGGGACCTGATCCTCTGACCACAGCTGAGGCTGTGACCACAAAGCCCAGGCTGGGGCAGCTTAGGAGGTGATCAGAGCAGAATGTCACCTTGGCCACTGCCCCCCAGCTGCTCTGTGAGGGCACCCTCGTGAACCAGCAGTCCGCTGTGTCTCTGTCTCTCTGTCTCTGTGTCTCTATCTGCCTCTCTGTTTCTGTCTCTCTCTGTCTCTGTCTCTCGCTGTCTCTGTGTCTATATCTCTTTGCCTCTCCGTTTCTGTCTCTCACTGTCTCTGTCTCTCTGTGTCTCTGTCTCAGTATGTCTGTCTCTGTGTCTCTCTCTCTCTGCCTCTCTGTCTCTGTGTCTCTGTGTCTCTGTCTCGGGCCTGTGTCTTTCTCTCACCAGGACACCTGTCATTGGACTTAGGTCCCACCCAGATCCAGAGTGGTCTCATCTCAGGGTCCTTCATTACATCTGCAAAGACCCTTTTACCAAACAAGGTCCCCTCACAGGTTCCAGGTGGACGTGTCTTTTGGGGTCACCATTCAACCCGCAGCAGGCACAGATTTGGCGGCCCTTGCAAACACCACTACCGACCAGAAATGGTGCCGAATCGGCCCGGCTCACGGAGGCAAGAGCAAGAAGTAACCCCACAGGATTCCATGCGAGAGCTGGTCCGGGGGGCAGACGTGTGAGCCTCCCAGTGGCTGGCAGGCTTCTCCCTGGAGACCCTGAGCCCACCTGCCAGCGGGCAGGGGTCCCCAGGGCCCCACGGAAGCTAGCTCGCCGGCTAGGATGCTGCCCGGCTCGCCAGCCCAGGAGAGGCCTGTTCTCAGGCAGGTATTCCAGCAGACGGTGGATGGAGAGGCAGGAAAGCGGGCGGAGCTCGGGAATGGCGGTGAGGCTGGAAGGGCGCTGTGATGGGGGCTGGGCCTCGGACGCAGGGACACACTCTGCCAGCCATCCTCTCATGCTCTGGGCCCTGCGCCTGACTGAGGGGCCCTGCAGGTGGCCGGGGCCTCGAGGGGCTTCTGAGGGGTGGTGCTGACCTTTAAAAGCTCAGGGATTTTCTGAGATGAAACTCCAGTAACATGAAATGAGCTGCTTTGAAGCGAACAACTCCGTGGCATGTAGCACATTTGTGAGCTCGTGCAAACCACCCGTCCAGTTCCAGGGAGTTTCAGGCATTTCTCCGTCCCTGGAGTGAAGCCCCAGCCCCGTCAGCGGTCCCCCGACTGCCCGCGGCCGCACTGGCGCCTCTCTGTCCCCGTGACCAGACGGCAGCGGCCGCATCCGAGTGGAGTGGCCCAGCATTTGCCCTTGCGTGACGGGCTCACGTCACTGCGCGTGCGGCCCCTCCCCGTAGCAGGTGTCGGTCTCCTTCCTCTCCAGACTGAAGGATAGTCCCGTGTTTGGACAAACCCCATTTTGTTTTCTGTGCGTTTGTTGTGGGGGGCTGGTGTTTCTGCGTCTCGGCCGTCATGAAAAATGCGGTTGTGAACCGGGCTGTGCAGACGCCTCTCTGAGACCCCGCGTGCCAGTCTGCGGAGCTGCTGTATGAATACCAGTGCGTGCGCGGCCTAAACCACAGACGTTCATGGCCTCGCGCTCTGGAGCCTGGGCGTCCCAGATCCAGGCATGGCCGGGATGACTTCCTCTGAGGCCTCCCTCCTGGGCGCGTAGACGGTGCCCCTCCCGGGTCCTCACCCCTCGGTGTGAGTGTGTGTCCTCATCTCTCACAGGCACACACACCGTTTGGCTTAGGGCCACCCTTACGAGCACGTTTTAAAGTAATCTCCTCTGTAAAGGCCCTTTCTCCACCGGGACGTCTCGCTCTGAAGTCCTGGGGGTTAAGACCTCACACTTGAATTTGGGGGAACGCAATTCAGTCCATACACGCCTGCTTTCCGTTCTTTGGGCTGTGTATGCAGGAATGGAACTTCTGGGTCCCGCAGTATTTCTAGGAGGACATCGCTGAGGCCAGCTAGACTGTTCCCCCGGCAGCCACCCGGGTTACAACCCTCCAGCCAAGACAAGGCACCAACTTCTCCACAGCCTCCTTAGCCCGACTGAGCGGCCCGTTAGCCCAACGAGGGAGGGACCACCCTGGACCACGGCTCAACAGGTGACACTCTGGCCAGGCTGCTGCTCCTTTCCTCCCAAGCCGGGAGCGGGCGAAGGGCCAGGGCCCCTGGGGACCATTTGGGACCATCCGGGCCCTGATGCAGGATGGGTCCTGGGCTGTGCCCTCAGGAATGTCATCTTGGAACGTGTTTAAGTGAGGAACGGAATACACGTGAGTGAACACCCTGCCGCACAGCGGCCACGTGGGTGCGCGTCTCCAGCTGTCCATTGGCCCTCCCGGTGTGCGCTGTCCCCACAGGGAGAGCCCCTGCACCCAGCTCCCCGGTGTCCTTGCTCTGCTTGCCCCTTCCCTGCCCGGCTCTGCCTCCCACTCCCTTCGAGGCCTTGCTCACCTGTCCTGAAGCCCCCGCAGTAATCCCATCTGGCCCCGGCCATCAGCACCAGCCACCTGCAAGAGCCATTTCCAGAAATCCCTGCCCGTTTTTATTACCCACCCTGGTGGAGAAACCTGACTCGCCAGCACCCTGGAGCCATCCACGCCCGACAGAAGAGAAGCAGTTAGTCTAATTTAGGACAATATTGACCTTCTCTTCATGTCCTTCTCCGTCGTGACTGAATTACAGGGCACAGCTCTGGAATGGGCCTCTCACCAAGTGCCCGAGAGTCTCGTTGCTCGGAACTCAGGCGAGAGCCCCACAGAAGCCCCCAGGCAGCTCCTCTCTGCGTCTCCCTGGGGTCTCTGGTGGGGGCTGGAGGCTGCGTGGGGAGAAGAGCTGGTGGGGCCGCGGCCGGTGGAAAGGGGGCTGCGGGGGGTTGTGCGGCCCCCAGGGTCAGTCCCCGAGCCCAGGCTCTTGCTCCAGGTCCCCTCGTGTGTGTTGGGGGACAGGTGTTCCTTTCCTCGGGACCACCGTGTCCTCTCCTGGAGGACCCACAGAGAATCCACCCCACACCAGATTCCCAAACACGCCCAGGGGTGACGTGGGGCCAGCTGCACATGGTCCTCACATGTCATCGGATCCCAGGCTGGTACGGAGAACGGTGTGTGTCCAGAGAGCACAGACCCCGAGCAGGCTCAGCGGCAGACCCCGTCCTGGAGGCAGGAGCGAGTTTCAGGAGCCGTCGGGACCTCTAGGGACCACACAGGCAGGACTTCCATCCCCCAGGTGGTGCTGGAGGGGAGCCACAAGAAGGGCCTTCTGGGCGGAGGAAACAGTGCAATCAGCCAAGGGCTGGAAGGAGTCGCCCCTGATGGCAAGGCCCCGGCCGAACTCCGTGCCCAGAGCCCAGTGAAAACCCAGACTGCCGGCCGGTCTCTCCGAACCCCGGGCCTTCGGGCTGCTGTGGGGCTGTCAGTCCACAGTGGCCTCCGCAGAGAGACAGGGGGTTCATGCGTCCGTCTGGGAGAAGCCAGCCCCCACCTCGCAGGCGGAGCACGACGCCGGGGGCTCCCAGGGTGGTCTGTGCTGCCCTGTCAGCTCACAGATGGTTTATGAGCACTTCCTCTCCTGGCATTTAATACATTTAATGAATTTAAAGCATCAGTGTATATTAGAAATAACTTAATTAGCTTATCAAACCCCTGGGTCACTCACAATCCATTTTCCAATTCCCCAAAGCTATTGGTTTCAGCTAATAACACCCCCGTCTGGAGCAGAGTCTCAACCATTTCCTGCCAGACGGTAAGTGTTTCTCATGGTCCCTGTGTCAGCGACCCAGCCCCATGGCGGTAGGATGAAAACCGCTGTAGTCACCTCACCAAGGATGGGGGGGCCGGGGGGCCAGTGAAACTTTATTTATAAAAGCAGGCGGTGGGCCGGGGGTGGCCTGAGAGACGAATTCAACGTTTCTCACCTGAACCACGTTTGTCAGGGACACGTGGCGACGTCTGTGGTACTTTTTGTGATTACAACGAAGCCGACTGTGGAAGGAAGATGCTGCCGTGTGGCAGGCAGAGGCAGCAGTCACCAAACACCCAGCGCTGTGACCTGGACGGCCTCTCACCGCGGGGGCCCCACCGCCCGACCCCACCACCCTCGGGCTCCAACGTTGGAGTTCGGGGACGCACACATACCCTGTCTGCAAGCATCTGGTGGCCAGGGCACACGGGGAGGTGCACGGTGCACCCCACCGGGCGTGGGGGCGGGGAGGAGGGTGTGCGTGAGTGGGCGAAGGGTGAGCCCGTCTCTTTGCAGGCACCCGGGTGCAGCGCTGAACACACCCACGGTGACCTGCTGGGCCGCCATCAAGCGGCCACCACGGCTGAGGTGAACAGCCCGGGGCAGAGACAGATGCCTTCGTGTCCACGTCCTCCAGCTGGCAGCCAGCTCTGCCGTAATCCCAGGGTATTAGGAGGACAGCAACCTTCTTGGAAATTGGCCCCATCAGCTGGGTCGCCGTGTGAGGTCTCCTGGCGCCTCCCCCTGGGGACGCAGTGCTGCTCTCAGGGCTGGTTGTGCACGGGGAAGCTGGGAATTGAGAGGACAGGACGCCACGGGAAGCACACCCGTGTGCAAGGCCAACCACCTCCCATTAATGTATAATTACATGCTAATAACGACTCCCTATTTGTACAGTAACCGTGCATGCTATGGATTACCTGATTATTTACGCGGAGTTAGCATGCGAACCAGGGTCTAATTACCCGGCGTAATTGTTCAACCTCATGGTAACACTTTAATTTGCAAAGCAGAGATAACCATGTGATCACCCTGCAATTACAATGATAGGCACTAATCAATTACTTGTACAGAGTCGGGGCGTGCTGACAGACTGCCCCACGCCCACGTTCCGAGGCGCTGCTCTGGGGTGCCGGCCGGCAATCACCCGCCCCGCCGCAGCCCGTCCCCAACAGCCTCCCTCGCTCCCCACGTGTGGAGAGCGCTGGCCTTCCGTCTCCCCCACCTGCTCATCTGCCACCTGCAGCACTGGAACACGGGTTACTCTGTAGCAGGACCAGTGGGGGCCCCTGCTTGGAGCCTGCGACGTGCCAGTCTCAGGCCAAAGCTTCACCTGGCCAGGGGTTTGTCCTCACCTGAGCGTGTGAGCCAGGGGCCAGGACCACTTTGATTTGCAGGTGCGGAAGCTGAAGTCCAGGCGGGGCTCCTTGATGACCGGTTCCCGGCCTCGGCTGTCAGCAGAAGTGAATCCAGCACTGTCCGCAGAGAAACGGCCATGGCTCTGGCGTGGGAGGGAGCCTGGATTCGAGGGTTGTTTGTGTGCTTGCTTCTTCCCAGCCCCCAAGTGTGCAGCCTGGACCCACCCTGGAGCCACACTGCTGTCACCTCCCCAGCACGTCCAGATACGTCTGTGCAAACCGTTTTTGATTCCAGAGTTGAGGCCCCCAGCAAGGGGATGTGGCACGGGGAATGTGCCGTGTTTTCCCACCGAGCGGGCCTGGACACTGCAGACAGGGCTGTCCCCGTGGAGCGTGTGGAGCGCGGCTCGCCTGGGCCATCGCGCCACCCCTGGGAACTCACCGCAAGGAGTCAACGACCCTCAGCCTGTCCTGCTCCCTCGTTCTCCACGTGCAGCTGGGGTGCCCTGAGTGTGCACGGACGGGGAGATGGAGGGGCAGGGCGTTGGCCCAGGCCTCCGCCAGGAAGCTGCACCTCGCCAACCCGGGGCTCTCCAGAAAGACCCCATGCCCGCTGTGGGGCACGTTGTAGAGCAGACTGGGCACGTGCACACGCAGGACAACATCTGCCGTGGACACAGGCCGGCCACCGAACAGCCAGCCCCCCAGCTGGAGGCCAGTGTGGCCGCCTCGTGCGGGGATTGCCTGGGCTACGGAACCTCAGGCCGCTCCCTGTGCAGAGAGGGCAACGGGCCTGTTCCTGCCACACCCAGCCCCCCAGATCTCAGCAATGTCACGCCTTCGATCCATCCCTGAGATGACGTCATGCTGAGTTTTACCCGAGAAAGCCAGTCCACAGCCACCCTCCCAGGCATCGCACACCTCGCCGTCCCCTGCAGGGTCACCCACTCCCTGTCTGCGTGAGCGTCAACCCCCTTGGCTGCCTGCTCCCCCAGCCTGGAGGACAGCCTACAGCTTCCCGAGGCTCATGGGGCCAGACGGGTCTGGTCTGAGAGAAATAAAATCAGGACACTGTGCTTGGTCCGTCCGCCTTCTAGGGCAGGTGAGCCCAGGTGACCCGGTGCCCTGGGCTGGCCACCACACAAGGGGACACACCACAGCTCAAAGCAAGGCCCCTACAAGACAACAGGTGGAGGACACGGCTCCTGCCCCCATTAGCCCTAAAGACCTGGTCCCCACATCCGCCCACTCGGACTTCCCTCCCCAGCACCCCACTCTCGTTCTTTTCAGACAAAGGCAGTGACGGGTGTTCTCTTGATTTCCAAGTCCTGCAGGCTGCACACCCTTGCTTTTCAAACAGTCTGAAACCCAAGATGAGAAATAATGATCTATCCGTAGCAGACTCAAAATAAACCCCAGGATGAAACGCCACGAGCCACGTCGAGAAGTTCTGTCGGGTCATTCCTGCCTTTGTTCGGGGCGAGGCGCAGTGCGGGGCCTGCTCTAGCCCTCCTTCCACGAGCACCGAATGCTCACACGGGCCCTACAGGTGTTTCTTCTGGTTTGAAAAGGCAGATGTTCTGTGCAGGTGGGAAAACACACACACACACAGGTGCAGGCACACACACAGGTGCAGGCACACGGACAGGCACACACAGGTGCACACAGACACACGGTGGAGGGCCTGAGATTCTAGGGGAAGCCACATCCTTAATGATACATATGATAATAAAGGAGACAATAAACACAATTAGCATATGTTTTAAATAGTTTATTAGTGAGGCTTACCATAAAATCAGAATAGAGAGCGCTCCAGGGTGGGTTGGAATAACAGCTTCTAATCCTCTGAGTTGTAAAATCTCTGGCTCGGAAGAAATGGGCATCCTCGGCTGACGGAATCGGCAGGCCAGGCACAGCCAGCTCCGCCCGAGAGCTGCACTGTGGAGGCCAAGTCAGCGGGCCTGCAGAGCCTGCAGGGGGGAGGGGGCGAGGCGCTGCTGCTGCGGGGCTTCTCCTCTTCGGGCCCCGGGGCGTTTGCAGCATGGGGGGCACACCCTGGTGGCAGGAGAGCCACACACCCATGCGGGAACAGGCTCCCTTTGCTGAGGGCCGTGAGGGTCTTCGCCAGGTTCAGCTGAGAGCAAGTGCTGGAAGCAGGGGACGTTTTGCCAGGTGGGGGAGAGACACAGACCCCAGATCCTCCACCCACCCCGGGGGCACCAGAGGTCAGTCGGTGGACATTGGCCACAGCTGATCGGGTCTGACGTCCATTCCCCAGCCTGCTGGCCTCCCCCAGCTCCCGCCTTGGGCTGCCCGCTGTCCGCACCAGGGGTTGGCGGCTCAGGTGGCCGAGCTTGTGAACGCGCGGGGCGCCGTGTGCAGGCCCACCAGGACTGGTCACAGGACTTGCCCCCAGCCCAGCCCAGGTCGGGTGTAATCTCATCAGACGTGCTGAGCTGGTGTTTGAATGCATTTCCACGGGGAAGGGGGACCCCAGACATGAAGGATCCTTTCCATAAAAATGTGCATGTTTCCAGCCTGGGCTCTTCACACACTCACCTCAGGATCTCTTGGAATTTCAGGGCTGGGGGCTGGGGGGGCGCTGCCACCTCAGCCTCAGGGCTCCCTCGGTGGGGGGTGGCCCTGGGAAAGCCACCAGCCTCCTGAACCTGTGTCCTTGGCAGAGGGCCCCCCCGAGAGCGGGTTTGGTGAGCTGGGGCACGCAGCCTGCGGGACAGGGGAGGGACGCAAGAGCGACGTGCCCCTCTGTGCCTTGGGGCCTCCCTCTCTCGCCTCACAGGTCTGTCTCCTTCTACCCAGTAGAGCAGAGGCCTCCTGGAGGAGCGGAGGGCTTCTGACCTGGGGGAGAAGCCTGAACGTCAAGGACACGCCTGTCTCCCGCCCACCCCGCCCCCGCACCGCAACCTCTGCTGCCCCGCCCTCCGCCCTCCTGCCCTGGGCACACCCGTGCTCAGAGCCTGCCTGGGGCTGTTTGTGCTCGAGGGGGCGGCCACGCTGCCACACTCGGCTGACATGCTGCCACACTCGGCTGACACGCTGCCACACTCGGCTGCCCCGCAAGGATGCAGGTGAGCTTGGCACCCCCACCTCAAACCATACCCCTCATCCTCATCCTTGCTCCGGCTGCTGCTGGAGAGTGCGTCAGGCTCCTGGGCCACGTAACTAAGGGCCACAGCCTGGGGGCTCACACAACAGGACTTTATGCTCTCATGTCTGGGGGCCAGAGCCTGAGGTCGAGGTGCTGCCGAGGTGGTCCCTGCGGGGGACGCCAAGGGAGGGTCTGCTGCAGGTGTCCCTTCAGCTTCTGATGAGGTGGACATGCGTGGCGGCCCCCGGCTTGTAGACGGGTCCTCCCACGTCAGCCTCCGTCTTCACGTGGCTGCTCCCTGTGTGCCTCTGTCCGAGCGTCCCTCTTCTGGTGGGGATGCCGGTCGCAGGGATAATGGTCCACCCACTGCCGGCAACGTCCTCTTAACTAATTATTCTGCAAAGACATTATTTCAAAAAGGTTACTTTCCAAAATTCCAGGAGGGACTCTGTCCAGTCCGGTTCAGAGGGGGTCTCAGCACCACCCTTGAGGGCAGAATGGGGCAGGGGAGAAGCTGGGGTCCACTAGAGGTCTCCAAACCCCACGAGGAGCTCTGGAGCCACAATGACCTTCGGGGTCGTCCCAGTTGAGGGTGGGGGTAGGTCCTTTGTCCCCCATGCCGACAACTCATCAGATGCAGGTTAACCCTGGAAGGTCAACCCTGGGAAGGGGACTTGGGTGTGAGCTGCCAACAGACACCCGGGTCCCCTCCTCTCTGTGCCCCTCCCCCACCCTTCCTGGGATCCTGAGCCCATTCCTCCCCTTTTCCCCAACCCGCAAACGCTGGAGGGCCCTGGGCTTGGTCCCCAAGACTCCCTCCTCCAGTGTCAGGCCTGCAGACCACCCAGGTTGAATGGGGCCCCTGGAGCCATCTGCAGGGGGACTCCAAGGGAAGCCAAGCGAGTACCCCAGTGTTCAGTAGAGCCTCTAACACCACCCCTCAAAGCCAAACTCCCAGTTTCCCTCTGAACCTGCTCTCCTTACAGCCCTCCATCCCAGAACCTCCTTGTTGCTCAAGCCTAGTACCCAACCCAGGCCATGTCACTGCTCTGCTCAGAGGCATTCCACGGGTTCCATCAATTCAGATCAAATTCTACAAGCTTCCTTGGCTCTGGTCCCACTGCCTCTCCTTGTCCTGGGACAGACCAAGCACACTCCTGCCTCAGGACCTTTGCACCTACTGCTCCCTCTTCTTGGGACACTCTGTCCACCAGGTCTCTGTGTGATCCATCCCTTCTCTGCCTTTGTGTCTCAGCTCGGCTGTCTCTGGTCGTGGGCCTTCCTGTCTCCCCAGCTCAGAGGGTGCCTCTGCTGTCTTTGCTCTGTCCTCCTACCTGGCTTCACCGTTCCTCTAGCACCTGGTGCCAGTTGGCTTTGTGTCTGTTTGCTTATCTTCCTAGTATAACGTGAGCTCCCTGGAGGCAGCGGCTGGTTTGCTTTGTGCCCAGAAGGGGAGGATTCTTCACTCTGGGGTCCACGTGGTAGAGGGCAGCTTCCCCCAGCACCACACCTGCCCCTGCGGTGTGAGGGCCTGGGAAGAGGACCTGCCTGTGAGCCACTCAGAACAGCTCACACCTGCTGTGGGCCAGTGTGCAGCTTGTGGGCTATCATGCACATCTCCTGAACAACCAGCCTGGGGTGGCTGGGTGTGGTGCCCCCTCCCTGTGCCCCCCCCATCACTGGGGAAGGCCCAGTCAGCCAGCAGAACACAGTTGGTGTCCAACAGCCCGGCTGCTGGGCAGAACTCACACTTAGAAAAATCTTGTTCAGACTTGCAAATTGGGAAAATTTGGCAGGGATGCTGTGCGCGGCCACGAATATGGAAAAGACATCTCTGTGCTCTGCCGAGTGGCCTGGCCAGTCCATCCCTGGCTCTGGATGTGTGGTGGTGAGGACCTTCTTAATCAAGCCACTGATTGGATTCCATGTTTTTCATATCAATCAGTCTCCTCCATCATCTGCAAGACAAAACTTTTGAAAAAAGGATCTGCCCAGGCAGGTGCAGGCGGGGGCAGTGCCACGGTTAACTGAACATCCCCAAAGATGGGACAGGTCCTGGATGTCAGCAGGACACACGTGCAAAGACCTACAGAATAAGATCGAATTTCAGGACCCAGCAAATGCACAGTTTACACCTTTAATCAGGAAGATTCCTCTTCCGTCCTCTGGTGAAATAGCAGGCACTGGACGACGACCCAGGGAAAGTGGCAGGAGTCCTCACACTTCTTCGTCCAAAGACCCTGGGGAGCAGCTCTCACACGTCTCCTCACACGGATGTGTTGTCTGGGGACAGTGTGTACAGCGAGTCTCAGCGGCTCCAGGAAATGGAGCAGCTCATGAGATGTGTGGGCAGCAGAGGGCTCCTTCCCCACCCCCTGGAGAACCCATGAATGCGGCCAGTCAGTATCCCAGCGGGCCCTGGAGGCATCGGGCTTTCCCCACTTGTGTTGCCTGGGGAGGAACAGCGCTCACCTGAGAACATTCATTTCTGTTGTCCCCAGAGCCTCCTCCGCCTGCATGTGCACGGGCTTCTCCTTTGCACCCTTCGGCACCGGGGAAGGGGGACCCCTGCTGCACACGGCCCTTCCTTCGTGGATGTGTGCTGGGCAGGGAGGGTGAGCACTGGAGGTGAGCTGATGCAGAAGCGTCTGCCTGATGACACGGGAGAGGCGGCAGTGGACCGGGAAGGGCTGAAACTCACAGAGGAGAACCCTAGAGCCTCTACCTTGGGGCACAGGCTGGCCAACCAGAGCCCCTGGCTTTGTCCCACCAAGTGAGTGAAAATACACAAGGCCCTAATCTCTCTGGGCTTTGGTTCCTGAAATGAGCAGTGAAGGGCAACAGCAGTGCCTGCTTTGGGCAGGACCCAGGGGACTTTCCCAGCCGCCCCCGAAGGAGATAAAAGAAGTGTGCTTCAGTCATAAAACACCCTTCATGTGTGCATCTCCATCACCAAGTGCAGAGTGAGCGCCTGCTGAACGGGCCGGTGGTGCAGGCATTTGCTGGGCTCACAGGAGCCACAGAGCTGCAGGTGCAGAGGGACCCAGCCGGTCACTCCTCCCCCAGCAACGTCCTGCATTGGGGGAGGTCACCCTCTCAACCCTATCATTTCCAAAGAGCAGACACCGGCATGCCCCACCCCACATGATGTCTCTCTTGCAAAAGGAAATTATTGGAAGTCTGGATTTTATTGACGATGGCTTATAGAATACAGATGTCAGAGATGGTGGTATAAAAAAATACATGGATACCCCGAGAGCTGCTGGGGGGCCTGTCCCCCTTTCTGTGTGTCCATGGAGAAAGCCAGACAGGCAGAGGGAATAGCCCATGCAAAGGCCCTGAGGCAAGAACAGGGCTGCCCTGCTAAAGTACCTCTAACACCCCTTTGGGCTCTGATTGGAAGCCACTCCACGGGGTCATGTTGGCAGACATCACTCTTCCCTATTCCTGTAGCCCTCCTGGAAAACAAGGCTGTCCCCTGCAGGGCACAGCATGTGCAGAGAAGCTGCCCTTTCTAAGGACGGACAAGATTAAGAGCCACAGAAGCCAGGGCAGCCACGGCAGCCACAGCCAGGCCAACGCCCCTCTCCCCGAGGGAACGTCCAGCCCGCAGATGTCCAGCCCAACAAGGCAGCTCTTGCAGCAGCTGAGAGCTCGGCCACCTGTACAGATCCATCAGAGGCTGGCTCTGCACTGGCCAAGGAAGAGGTGTCCCTGGAGGCCTGGCTGGCTCTTCCCCAGGGAAGCACCTGGGCCAGGTGGGGGACATGGGCGTGGCTCCAGCTGGGGTCCCTCCACCCCAACACCGGGGAGGGAGGGAGGCCCTCAGTGGGAGGCACTTCCTCTGCTCTGCCCCACCTGTCCCTTTTGGACGGTGTTTGCTCAGCAGTTGGTCTACACCTGTCCCACCATGCTGTGTGGACACTCAAGCAGACTGAAGAGAGACCTGCACGGAGAGGACCCCAGAGCCAGCCCTGCCTCTCCAGCCCTGTGGGTGCGCCATCTTGGAAGTGGGTCCTCCAGATGGAGTCCACCTGCCCCAGCTAACACCGTGGAGCAGAGACAAACTGACCCCTCCAAGCCCAGCCCAAATTACAGATTCCTAATCAGGATGATCATTTTTTAAGTCATTATGTCTTAGGACGGTTCGTGACACAGCAGTGGAAAACTGAGGCACGTATAGGACAGTTCCTGGCACATGGCGCGTATTCGACCAATATTAGCTGCAATTTTCATTCTTCTTCTTCTTACTACCCTCAGCAACAGTAACATCAGAGAAGCTGGTCTGGCAGAAACGATCGACTTCCAGAGAGCCAAGGGCCCAACAATATTCTAACCAGCTGGGCTCCAGAACTGGACACGTGGACATCAGGAACGAAGGACGCAAATCGTCTCCTGCTCGGCTTTGTGGTTTGTGTTGAGACAGCGAACTTCACTCTTAAAAAGAACAGGAATAGTGTTGTGTTCTGGGTTATCATAGGCTTCCTGCAGCCGTTTTTATCCTTGTCCATAATTTCTTTGCCTAAAATGTAGAAGATGGTGAACACGTTTGACGCTCTCAGTTCCTCTGACTTCAAACTGCCTGACTTTGCTTTTGCAAGTAGTGGAAATGCACCGCACTCATTTCTGCTTGGGTTTGACGAGGTGTTCACAAACGCCCGCCACAACCCCACGGATCGGCAAGCGGGATTGATGTGGGCAATTTCAGGGCTGCCCTGCAGGGGACTTCCCCTCAGATTTTACACTCAGGTAGGGTCATTTGGGGCCCTCAGACTCCTCCCAGGTCAGGCAGGGACTGCACACCACCAGGCACCACAGTCGCGTGGGACCTGGAGCTGCCGGGGCCTCTCCACTCACAGATCCCCCTGGAGCAGGACAGCCCCCTGTGGGGGTGCCCCTAGCCTTTTGCCTGGGCCACCCTAGAGCCAGGCCCCCTCTGCACTTTCCAGTCCAGCTGCCTTGGTGCCAGCCCCGGGGTGGGGTGGGGGGCTTCCCCAACATCCCTCAAGCCCCATGCCCCATGCTACTTCAGGATTTCATCCCCCATCCCTGTGGCCCCCAGTGGAAGTGGCCCCTAGACAGGGACCCCTGAGCAGCCAAGGAGAACAGGCCCATCTCCCCTAGATCTCATGGGCTGACCCCAGGGGGCCCCCATGCCCCAGTCTGCAGCAGCCTCTCCTTCGCTTTCAGGGCGCCAAGGGGCCATCCAGTGGTCCCCACGTGGAACCTCTTGCAAAGGAAAAGCTCAGCTGCAGGGGAGCCCCGTAGTGGGGAGAGCCGTGTGGCCGTGAGGTAATCAGCCCGCAACGTTATTATCATTATGCTGCTAATTAATTCCCAGCTCATTACATTTCCTGTGGCTAATTTGTACTCGGGCTGATTTGATTAAACTCATCTCTATGCTAATAAATGTGTTTTCCATTTGTTTTAGTGGCTGAAGGAAAAGGGTTCGATATTTACATATTTTGACGTTTATCAGAGAAATTGCAGCATCAGAATTAATGAATCTCTGCTTTACAGTTTGTAGGCAGCGTTGTAGGGTCAGGCACTTCCTGCAGGTTGCCCAGTGTGGGGTCTCATCCTTGGTCGCAGCCCTCCTGGGCAGGACGTCCCCATCCTTCCCTCTGTGGGGTGTTGTGGTCACACCCCTCTCTGCTACTAAGGAGGTGCATTTAAGCAGACAGCACAAAACCCCAGCTTTCTCCTCCCTCCAAGCCTGAGCAGCAGGGTGATGGGAACCTTGCTATTTCCCTTAAGCCAATGGCATCTTACCTACAGATGAGGTCCCAGCCCCTTCCCCCCCAGCTCCCTCCAGCCACTGTGTGAGCCCCAACCCCCTGCACAGGCCCCACTGGCTCCCTAGCAGGTCACTGTTCCATGCAGTCCCTCCCCGGTACTGACCCATACTGCAGTGTCCCTGGGCCCCTCTGGCCTCTAGGCCTCGAGGAAAGCGGAGTGAAAGGACCACTTGAAATTTATCCATCTGCTTCCTGCTGCTGGCCCCTGTCTGCACCCCAGCAGGTCCTGCTCGCGCCCAGCTCCCTCACCTCCTCCAGTCCAGTCCCCTACCTCCCACCATGGCTTCTGCTCCACTACTGACCACAGTCGCCCTGGCTGCTCCCTGTGGGGTCCTGGGCTGGGACAGACAGAGGAGATCCATAGGGCGAACCCACCCTGCTTGGTCAGGGCTTTCCATGCCGAGCCATCCAAGATTGTATCTGGTTCAGTCGCCCAGCAGGGTCAGTGGATGTGGTGGCCCTGCTCCAAGGTGCAAGACCAGCTTTCAACCTGGGCCTCCCTGGAGAAGTGCCCTCGACCCTTTGCTGCTCCCATCAAATGCTCTAGTGACAAATGCTGCCCAGGACTGAACGGATGGCTCAGTGCAGGAGAGCAGACACACCAGGCAGCAGGCGTGGAGGGCCCCGGGGGTCTGCGCTGACCAGTGGCTGTGAGGTCTACGCAGTCCCACGCCACTGCTGGGGCTGCGTCTGCCCGGGAGCAGGTCCTGCAGCAAAACCGATAAATAGAGGGTGTGGGGGGCGCCTGGGTGGCTCAGTCGGTGAAGCGTCTGCCTTTGGCTCAGGTCATGATCTCGGGGTCCTGGGATCCAGCCCCACATTGGGCTCCCTGCTCAGCGGGGAGTCTGCTTCTCTCTCTCCCTGCTTCTCCCTCTGCTTGTGCGCTCACTCTCTGACAAATAAATAAATAAAATCTTGAAAAAAACATAGAGGTTGTGGGTACCCCAAGGTCAGGGCCTGGGGCGGGGCTTCGGCCGAGGTGAGCGTGGGTTCCTGGGCGCAGTGTCTGCCTCGCCTGCTCGGGACTGCCTGCGTGGAGCCCGTCCCGCGGCGGAGCCAGCACTTTCTTGGGATTTTTCCACAGGGGACACTTAGGGATGAATGGCTGTTTCCTCAGGCTCTGCTCTTTCCTGGGCGGTGGCCTCTGAGCCCAGATGGCTGTCCGGTGGCCGGACAGAGGCAGCATGTGCAGAAGGTCAGCGTGGAGGGGAGAGGAGCTTGGGAACCAGCAAGTTTGCAGGTATGGAAGCAGGAGTGCCCCCTGTGCCCCTGCAGCCAAGGCGGGGGAGACCTGGGAAGGAGAGCCGGAGAGGGACAGGCTTGGGGGCAGGACAAGGAGTGGGGGAGGGGCGGGGAGCAGGCTGCCCAGGCCACACGGAAGTAATCTCCCAGAGCCTCCTAGGAATCCTCCCTGGGGCCCAATCCCAGGCTAGGTGCCTATTTACTACATGCTCCCGAAACACCATTACCTGAACGTCTGATTAATGCATTTGCTCGCTCAGCTCAGTGCATCCCCTTGTTTCAGGACACCTGCTTGCAGCAGGGCAGTGGGCGTCATTTCCAGATTCTAGAACCCCAGAATCTGCCCTGCTGACATTCCAGCTCCTACCCCCGGCCCCGTCCTCCACTCCAAGGAAGGGAACACGTGGCTTGTCTTGTCTTCTCTCATTGTTGCTATAACAGGTCTGACATGCGAGCCTTGCCCAAAGTCTGGGGGCTTGTCTGTGGTGTTCTGACCCAGGGACAAGCCAAAGACTCCCAGAGGCCATGCTCCCCCTCAGGAAATGCCACCAGGCCTCTTCATCCCCATTCCTCTTCCTCATCCCCTAGCTTCCCCACCCAGCCCTGGAAAGAGGACAGAGAAGCCGGCCCCTTGTTCCTGATGGAACATTGACCCCTCCTCCAAGAAGGACGCTGTGGCTGCCACTCCCCCTTCTCCCCACAGTAGAACTCTGCCGAGGGGAGGGACAGAGAGGGGCCCTTTGGAGATGTTGGCTAAGATTCATGGTGGGAATTCACGGACTGAGCTGCAGAGAAGGGAGGGCAGTGTCACGGTCACTGTCCTGGAAGAGTGGGACGCCAGGCTCAGTGTCTCCCACTGGCCCCAAGTGCTGCTTGATGTACGCTACCCACTGAGGGGGCCATGAACTCTGGCCCAGGGACCAGAATGTACAACAAAGGGTCCCTGATAATGTAGACGCTTGACAGATGGGGAAACTGAGAAATGAATAGTTTTTCAAAAACAAGGGTGTGTGTCTTCTCAGTTCTTCGAGGTCGCTTCCTCAGTGGCGGGGCCAGCATCCCACTGCAGGCAGGAGGAGTGCAGGCCCACACACTTGCCGGCCGTGCTGGGCTCTGTCCCTTCACCCAGCCACCCCACCTGGGTTGGCAGCTCCCAGGAGCATGCCCCCCTTTGGGCTGCCTCCATCCCCAGCCCACACTCAGATGTAGGCAGCCATATCCCACCAACCCCACCCTGCACGGGCTCCCCCTTAATGACAAGGCCTGGGAAAGAATACAGTGACAGCTAGGCTAGGTGCCAGCACGTGCTCATCAGACGTGGCACCAAACACCAGGTAATAGAACTACTCTCACCAACACATCTTTGCTTCCTGGTGAAGGGTCCAGGAAATGCAAATGGCTTGTGCTGGGGTCCGAGTATGCGCAAACAGTCATTCCGCTGAGTATTCGGTTTCACTAAATGCAATGCGGGACTCTGTATTTCTGCATGAACTGTGTCAGGACCTATCTAGAGGCCAAAGAACACAGGCCTCCTCCTCCTTGGTGTGCAGGGTGCGGGATTGCACCGAGAGTTTCCCCGGGGAACATCTCTCCGGCCACCTGCCTGAATCCAGACCCTCAGGATGGGCAGACAATGGACATTGCCAAATCACTCTCGAGGGAGCAGGCAGAGGAAGGCGCCCTCTGTCCCTTTGGGAGATTGCCACAGGAGGGAGAAAGGAAGGGGAGGGATGACGGAGGGAGGGAGCAGTCAAGGAATGCAGCGGGAAGGCTCAAGGTCTGACTGAGGCTAGCAAAAACACTCGTGTTCCCAAAGACACGCAGGCAGAACCATAATGCGAGATGTGTTCAAGTGAGGCCTGGCGGAGCCGGCATTTGTCGGAGCCGCTGGAGGTTCTCGGAGGCCAGCCGGTTGTGTTCAGCACCGCGGACAGCGCCCCGGGCCCCAGCCGTCCTGACTGCATCCCAGCACCGCGGACAGCACTCCGGGCCAGCTCAGCCACCCGAGGGACTGGTAGGCGCAGGGCTGGGCCCTGTCCAGGCAGGAGGTGAGGCGGGGCGGCTGCAGTCAGCTGTCTCCTATGGCTGGCTGTCCTCCATGGGGCTTCAGACACATGCCCCTGATGAGTGATGACAGCTCAGCTCCCTTGTGGGGAGCAGCAGCCTCTCAGGGCCAGGCATTGCAGTTGGCCTCTAACCAGCAGTTTTTAAAAGCCTGGAGCTGCTGAACGGGAGCAGATCAGCTGCCCTTAGAAGTGGAGTGTGGGGGCGCCTGGGTGGCTCAGTCATTAAGCGTCTGCCTTCAGCCCAGGTTGTGATCCCAGGGTTCTGGGATCGAGCCCCGCATCAGGCTCCTCTGCTGGAAGCCTGCTTCTTCCTCTCCCACTCCCCCTGCTTGTGTTCCCTCTCTCTCTCTGGCTGTCTCTCTCTGTCATATAAATACATAAAATCTTAAAAAAGAAAAAAAAGAAGTGGCGTGTGGATGCAGGGGAAGGGCCCCTGGGCAGCCCAGGGCTGCACCCCCCGTGAGGGGCAGCTCCCCTGGCTGGCAGGGGCCCTGGCCATCCGTCTCAATCCCACACCAGCCTCCTTGGATGACGCTGACTGTCTGCCCTGTGGGCCAAGGGAGGTGACACCCATGGGCTTGTGGCTGAGCACAGGTTTCCTCCTTGTTCTACTGCTGTGGTTTCTGTGTCCCACAGGACAGTTAAGGTCCCAACCTTCATGTTTGATGAACCCCAACAGCGACACCCACACGTGGCTTGGTCACCTCCAGGCCCTGTGCCCAGAGACCTGGGAACAAAGCTTGCCTGCTCCTCCCCTCAGAGGCTCCCGTGGAGAGCCTCTCTTTCCCCTGGGGACCCCATCAGTGCTCCACGTGCATGATCTAGGAGGGGTAGGGGGTGCTTGGTTTTCCATTCCTGTGTCAGGGCAAAGGTAGGCACTTGGGCCCAAGAGGTTTAGTTCGGGGGAACAGCCCACAGGAGCACTGGTCCAGGAGTCGGGGGCTTCTCCCTGGAGTGGCCTTTCCTCCCTTGTTCACCTCAGAAAGAAATCAGTCAATGGCACATCTCCCCAGAAAGAAAGCAACTGTGTCGTGCACACACCTGTGTCCGCTCCGAGCTGCCCTGGGGCCTCCTCCTTCCTCCCTCCCGCGGGTGCTGTGGGCCATCGCAGGCAATCCGTTCGCGGCTCAGGACCCCACCTCTCCCCACTTCAGGATGTTTATCTACTTCCCGACCTCGGAAAAAAGCTCGCTCTTCCCTGGGAAAATCCCTAATGACTTCCCGGGAGGGAGGAAGCGTGCAGATCCTTGGGGGGCAGGAAAGAGCTAAGGCTCCTGACACCCCGGCAGCCTGCGCCCCGGCCTGCTGCTTCTGTGGAAATGTTCATTCTGCCGTTCGTCCCACGCTTCTGCCCAGGAGGCCCAGGTGTGTCTGGGCTTTAGGAAGCAGAGGGTTTCAACGGTGCAGGAAGCGGGTCTCAGGTCCTGGGAGCCGGGCACGTGCCCCCCGTCTGGCCACGGCAGACCACCCGCATCAGCCCAGGACGGGGCAGAGAGCTGGAGAGAAGGGGGAGCTGGGCTGATCCGCGTTTGCACCACTGGCTCCACACGCACCCCTGGCAAACATCTCCCAGTTGACCAAGGGTGCTGACCGATGTTGCACAAGTGACTGGGGGGCCCTCTCCTCCTTCCCACCCACCTGAAGAGTCAGGCCAGTTTGTTCAAGGAATGAGTGAGTGAATGAGTGGACGTCAGGGCAGCATGCAGCCCTGGGGTCAGTGTGAGTGTGGAGCTGTCTGCCCCTCCACCAGGCTGCAGGGTCTTTCTAGACTGGAGCCCCAGGACCAGGAGCAGGCAGCGGCCAGACACCCACGGTCCTCTGCAGTCCCGGCTGCCGTGCTCCCCCGTGTCTATCTCATCTGGGGGCCCCTCAGTTCTGTGCTGGAGCCCTTGCTCCTTCCTGCCCAGAGTGGCAGTCCTCCACCCGGCAGCCCCAAGCGTCCCCACTTCCCACCACTGTCAGCCACCTGACAGTGCCCCCCTTCCCCTAACCCTCCTTCAGTGCCACAAGGAGGGAGGGTCTCTGCCCAGGCCTCCCACTGCCCCTCCGCCACTGACACATCCCTGCGGGGCAGGTAACTCTGTCCCTTGTGTGTGACGGGCCACAGGAGTCCTGCGTTTCCTGAACTGGGCAGGTTCAGGAAATGAGAATGCTGGTGCTGGCAGGGGTCCCCCTGAGACAGGGGCCAGCACAGCACGTCCTTCTTACTCACGGACTGTCTGACAGGGCAGTGGGGCTCAGGGCAAGTGGGCAAACTGCCCACTCCAAGCACGAGGAGAGGGTGTCTTCCTGCTGCCTCCGCATGGCCCTGCCCCCCACCAGCTCTGCAGGCCCTTCCAGGGCAGTGAAAGCTGAAGTGCTACTCATTTGCACCTTAAACAAACTCAGGAAACCCTAAATCCCACACCTCTTGGTCCTGCTTTGCCCACAAGGTCATGGTGCCTTTGGGTCAAAGCCGTCCTGTACCCGAGGGACATCTAGGGCCCTGGAGATCCAGAAGCAGGACAAAAAAAGCTTCGGTCTGCACCGGAATAGAAGGTCCCAGCCTGGGTGGTACCAGGCAGATGAGTGAGAGAGATGGTGCTGTGACCTTGGGGCACAGAACACGTCAGGTGAGAGGCTTTTTGCAAAGAGGGTTTGGCGTTATCTGACCTGAGTAAAGGCCTTTCATCACGAACGTCCTTGAGGCTGGAGCGGCCGATCCAGCCCCCATGCCACAGTGTTCTGTGGCCAGTGTGGCCGGTGTGGCCCACCACATGCGGACCCCCACAGGGCTCCTTCTGCACACGGCTGTGACCGAGAGGCTGGAGAGCCCTACAGCTTCGGGGATGGGGGGCTCTTGGGCCCCGGCAGGGTCTGGGCTGGCACCCCTTTCCCTGAGAACCATCTGCTCACCAGAAAACCGGTCCCCGGGTCAGACTCATGCGCCAGTGCCCATGAGGTCCAAGGTCCGAGACAAGCTGTGTCCAGAGGCTGCCCGACCGGCCACCTCAGGGGACAGCAGGAGGCAGCACTGTGAATGCGGACCGTCCCTGGAGGGTTCTGGCCTCCTGCCCTTTCTCCTTGGGGCTCCACCTCTCCCCAGCCCAGAACCAGGCCTGTGGGAGCAAAGCCGCTTCAATCTGGCAAGCAGCAATTCCCCGCAAATACGTTACCAAGAGAGGGAGGGAAGGAAAAAGTAAAATCAGTCTCAGGCGTCCGTCACAGGGATGCAGAGAACGTGGCCCGGCAGTGGAGCACGTGTCCGTCAGCGGGTGGCCTGTGGTCTGGGGGAGCCCACCCCACCCTGACCCCAGAGACACACAGCACAGACCACTCCCCAGACAAAACCCCAGCCAGGAAGAGAAGCTCTTGGAGGCGGAGGACCGGGAGCCGGGAAGCAGCCATGCACGTCCTGCAGGGAAAGGACCAAGGAGGACGGGCATCCTCACAGGAGCAGCAGCTGGGGCCTGTGTCCCACGTGCCCACGGGACGTAAAGAGGAGCCCAGTGGGTCTGTAAGCGTTCCCTCCTCTCCAAGCACAAAGAAAGCCTGGAACAAACGCAAAGGCCGTGCGGACAGGTTGCAGGGGCTGCTGGGCTGGGAGGAGCGTGGCTGCCACCTTTGCCCACGCTGCCACGAGAACGTGCGTCACGGGGTTCAGCCTGACACCCCACGTCTGTCCGGTTCTCTGGCCGGCCTCCCGGTGGGCAGTGTCGCGGTAGCACCCTTCTCCTTCTCCTCCTCCTCCTCCGACAACAACGGTTCGGACTTTCACCAACCATGAAAAACAGAACCCGCGAGGCACAATAGCTCCTAAAATTATTTCCATTATGACAGTCTGGAGAAGAATTAACGCTTTGGCAGAAGCTATGAAGACTCCCCGTCTTGAAGCAGCGTCACCTCCGCCGATCCGGGACGACGGAGAGAATCGGACCGTGCCCCAGGGACACCGGCGGTCTGTGCCCCGACCAGCCCTGCAAATGCAGAGGTGATGGACTGCGGGACGTGGGCAGACATGCCTGCTGACGGCGGGAAGCGGCCTCCTGGATGAGAAAGACCAAAATGTGGGTCAGGATGCAAAGCCGCTTGTTTCCTTCCACCGGCCCCAGCGTGAGGGGACCGTCCTGCTGGAACAAATCCCTGATGCCTGGGAGCTCAAATGGACCCGTATTCCTCCTGCCTGCAGGTTATTTTTCCATGGAATTAGCTGCGTCGGGCACCCTTGAAATGTTCTTTGTAAAGGCCTGTTTTGATTCTCACGAATTTCTGTGCCTCGCTTGTGGCTGATGAACCCGGTGGACGCCACAAACACGCGGAGTGGAGAGGAAGGCTATGGGTTCAGTCTTGAAAAAACTGAATCTGACCCTGAGACTGTTTCTGGATAGATCCTGATGGGGGAACGCCCTACATTCCACGTTAGAAAAAAACCACGTGAAAGTAAGTATTTTAAACCAGTTCTCATAATTGTTGTTGACGAGGCCAAAACAGGGCCGCCGTCCCACGGGAGGGGTTTCCACGAGGAGAACAAGTAGGTTGTGTCGGCAGCCTGGCCCTGACGGCTGGGCCCCGTGGCAGTGGGCAGTCGGCGTGGAAAAGAGGCAGGCATGCCTCGTCATCGGGCACTCCGGGACTGCTCAGGTTGTCTGTGTCCTTGTAGGAAACCGCCCGGGGGAGGCGGGCACAGCAGCGAGTGCAAGTAGCCCCCTCCAGCTTGACAGGGTGTCCCAGCCCCACCACCCAGCGTGTGGCCACAGGGACCTCCGGCCCTCGGCAGGGCTGCTGGCCGCCACAGAAGGGGATTCCCCAGCCCCACTGCAGAAGGCTGTGGCTTCCTCGAGGTCTGAGGCCCCTCCCTTGGCATGCTTGACCCCCAGGTGAACGCTGGCCCCATCTCTGCGCAAACCACATTTGCTCTGACGCAGAGGGTCCATGTTCCTCATGGGACCCTGACCCCCGCCGGTCAGGACACCAAATCCACAGGCTAGCTAAAGCCAACTAGCCAACGCGAGTGGCAGGCGTGGGGGGCTCTGTGCCCCCTTCCTGGATCCTGCAGGCACAGGAGTGGTGCGCATGGCAGGTCCCACTGAGTCTGAGCCGAATCTCTGCCCAGAGCCGGCCGATGAGGAGCCAGACCAAGTGCCTTCCCCAGGAGGGGCTGAGCACCAGGAGGAGCACAGCCCTCAGCAACCGCCATCGTCCTCGGCTGCTCCCGGTTGCTACGGCTGCCATGGAGTCAAGGATGCTGGAGGCTCTGCCGAGAAGGCCCACAGCAGCCTGAAAACCGGGTCAGGGTGGGACCACCAACATTGACTCTGCTTAGAGCGAGGACCCCGGTGAGGGAAGAAAGACCCGGAACAGGGAGGCTCCAGGGGCATGTGTCTGCCCACGTGTGTACGCGCCCGCCCTGCCGCCTGCTGGGAGGAGCCTGGTGGAGATCAGGGTCATCCTCTGAGGGGACGAGCTCCCCTCCCTGTGGCCCTTCCCTGGCACCCAGCCCACCTGTGCCAGCTGCCGCTGGCCTCCGTCCTGCCCCGGCCGACCCTCCCCGCCTCCTTGATGGCAAGGCCAGCTCCATACCGGAGAGAAGCAGAACACGGCCGACAGCAAGTGCAGCCTCCACACCTTGTCTCTGCTCTGTCGCGGGAGCAGGTCGGGGCACGGAGGCATCTGGCATCAGACACCCGGGGGAGGTGCCACCAGCCGGCCACGATGAACAGTGCAGATGCCTGGCTCGGAGAGAGGGGTCCACGCTGAGGAGCGGAGCTGCCAGGCCCCAGACGGTCCTCCCACACCCACACACCCGCACCTGCACGTGTGCACACGCGTGCACGAACAGAACACAGGTGTGTGTGCACACATTCCCATGCATGCGACCACTCGTGCAGAGCATACCCCTGACCACACGCACCTGTGTGCTCGTGTGTGCACACTCACGGACTCGTACACGCACACACACAGCCGTGCACATGTGTGCGTCCACACACACGAGCACACGCAAGCACTTGCAGGGTGGGTGGTCAGACGGCGGCCACCTCCTCAGTGGTGCAGACCCTTCTCTCCTCTGGCAGAGCACCTCTTTCTGAAGCAGGGCTTGGGGGCGTCTCCCGAACCCTTTGTCCCCAGCCTGTGCCTCCGCTGGGTTTCCAAGTCTGCATAAAGCTTTATGAGCCCTTCCCCCCGAACCTCAGTGCAGCCGGAGCTGGAGGCCTCAGCCCCACTCTCGCACCTCAGAGACCAGGCTCCCTGAGCATGGCTGACGTCCCCTCCTTCCTCCCTGCAATGTTCTCTTTCTTCTCCGATGAGTCCCTGGTGCTGGAAGAAGGTCGCAGGAACATCCTGTCTTACTTGCAGTCAGGTTGTCAGATCACCCGCCCCCAGCCCGCCGCAGGGCTGAGTCTGGCTGAGACCCACAGGCCAGAGGCAAGACTCCTCATCATCCCCTGTGAGCACGAGTGAGCCGGTGCCAGGCCTGGCTGGCCTCAGCAGCAGCAGGGGGCGAAGCAACACCCCTGTGCAGGGCTGGGAATGGCCCACAGGCTCCGGTCCTCCAATTCCACCAAAGACAAATGCCCCAACGGGCCAAGGGCCACGTGGGCCGTAAAGATACACAGAAGGGCTAATAGCTGTCACCCCATGCTGCTCTCTGCAGGGAGCTGGCCTCTGGACTTTGGGGGATATATGGAGACCCAAGACCCCAAAATGTAGGGCCTGCTTCCAGTGGGTCCCCCTGCCCCCGCCCCACCCAGTGGCCGACCTGACACTGCCCTCTGCTGGCCATGCTGGCCCACCACACTCCTGGCCCTGGAGGCTGAGGGAGGGGACCACAGGAGAACTTGGCCAGTGTCAGCTCCAGTCAGCGTCAACCGAGCAGGTTGCCATGGCAACAGGAGGGTGGGGGTGGAGGGGCTGAGTCCTTCTGGAAAGCAGGGAATGTGCATCCTCCTTCCGTGGAGCCAAATTCTTTGCGCTCTGCCTCCCCCTGCCAAACCCATGTGACCAGCCGGGCCCAGGGAGGGGGCTAAGACCTGCTGTCCTGGGTGGCCCCACCCCAGGGCCCTGGCACCCTGCGCACCAGGAGCCTGGTTCTGCTTGAGGTGTTGTCAGCAGGAGGGACAGTCCTTCCTCCTTGCAACCAGGACCCCAACGCCCTCACAGGCCACAACCCATCCAGACAGACTGGAGGATGCCCAAGGCGGTCACCTGGGGGCAGTCACCTAGGGGCGCTCACTGGAGCTCCCCTGCCCCAGTTTCGGAGGAATCAGGGAGCTCAGCCAAAAGCAGAGGCTGGGTAGGCCTGACGTGAACAGGGACCCCAAGGCCTCAGCCCCCCCAGGCACAGAGGCCTTTCCCTGAGGCGGCTGTGCACAGGCCATGTGCAGGGCAGCTGACCCGCCTCGGCAGGAGCTGGCCGCGCTGTTGGAAGCCGGGACCCCAGCCGGAACCCCAGCCCTGTTGGCCCCAGTGGTGTGCAGCTCACAGCCCCGGGGAGGAGTGCCGCCAGCTTCCCCGGGCCCAGCCTTGGGGGCGGCGCTGGCTGTCTTCCCTGCCCTATCACCCAGCAAGGAGGGGGCGGCCGAGCTCGGAGCCTGCATCCAGGAGGACCGAGGAAGTCCTGTCCTCGGGGTGCCACCCAGTGAGAGGCTCGGGGGACCCAGATGTTTCTTCAACGGGGGGTGGTTCCTGGCTCTCCGGTTATTACTTCGTGTAAACAAACAAGAGAGTCACTAGCTCTAAAGTTATCTGTCTGTGTGAATTAATATATCGTATTCTGTCCTGAAATAGTTATTTGTCTCTGGAGGAATCATGTTAAAGACTGACAGAGGGTATAACTGTATTCATTTGCATATGCAGATATGTCTAATTATTCAACTCGCAATTAAAGGCTTGTGTGTCAGCAAATGAGACTAATTAGATACATTTATCTGTGATAATCAGCTTTTTACAAACAAAATAGACCCCCCTTCACTTTGCAGGGGTGAGGTGCATGGGGAGGGCTGCCGGACCAGAGCAGGGCCTGCTTGGGGGTGGAGCCTGGAGGGAGGGGCCGTGGCAGTCCACGCCCCATTCGTCTGGACTGGTGCAGCAGACCCATCTGGTGGCCAGCAGACCCACCCACAGGGGGTCGGGCAAACTCCAAGCCCTGCAGAAGGGCCAGAGAAGGTCCAGGGGAAGCGTCCAGAGACGAGCAGAGTCCAGGGAGGGGGTTCTGTCCCCTGGAAAGAAAGGGCAGATATGTTTCTCGTGAGGAAAAGAGGGCCTGCAGGGTCACTGGGAGACAGGGATCCCGGGGTCTGGAGCGTCATGCGGGCTGGCGTTGCAAACCCTGGCGTTCACCTCTGAGACCTGTCTGGACCTCAGGGCGCAGTCCTTTCCAAGAGAGCAACAGATCAGGCTCCCCAACACACCCCAAATCTTGGGCGGGGCTACTAATCCAGCCCCCAGCATCGTGATGGGGTGTGAGAGTGAGCGTGGCTGGCCTGCCCACGATCTCGGGAACTGCACACTCCCAGCCCCACCACCTGGCGCATTGGGTGAGGCCACTGCGGGCACGTTCCACGCTGTCTGCCCATGGCAGTGACCCGTTCCCAATGCCCACACCGCTCACCAGCCTCCCGTCTCACTGACCCTCTGCGCCTCCTGGGGCCACCCAGTGCTCCCCACAGGGCATACCCAGTGTATCTCGAGTGAGGGTCTTCAAAGGCACAATCAAAGTAAGGCTCTCAAGGGGAGAGCATCCTGGATTCGGGCTCTAGGTCCAGGGGTGCCTGTGCTTCCAGGACAGAGGAATGCAGACACCGGGAACAGGCAACGATGGGGATCCAAACCCTTTGTGGCAAACTACCCAGTCTGAAGTCCTTCGTTAGAGGGGCCCTAACGCCTCTCCCACCCTGCTTTGGGGTCGGCTTCTGGGGGAGCCCAGTCTGACAGGCGCGGAGTTTTGGCGGCTTAATGAATGGATTGATTTCATTACATCTTCTAGCCTTTGGCCTGAGCAGAAACATCTGCAAAGTCAGGGTTTGATGTACTAGTTTGGAGTTTCCAAACGCACACTGAAAATAAACGCTGTGGTATCGACATAGTCCGTTGAAGCTCTGGCCGCCTGGAATCCCTCCACGCCACCAATGCGGCCACAGCCCCTCAGGAAGACTGGCTCCTTCTGCTCTCCCCAGAAGGCCGGGAGGGGGTTCCAGTGCCAGGGGGACCCACCAGAGAATCCCTTTCAACAGCGGGTCTCTCTAAAGAATCCAAAACACGACTAGTTCCTAAAGGAGCATTTTTTTATACAACTTTGCAGGACTTGACCTGCTGCTCAAACCGGAGGATGTCGTGGCCACTGCAACGTGGACGAGTGGAGCAGGCAGGCCAGGGCAGAACCACGGCTACGGGAAGGGACAAGGTCGTTAAGGCCAAGGGGGTGCTGGTCCCAGAAGTGAGGGCCCCCAAATCCCCGTGGCCTGGCCTAGAGGCAGGTGGGGGTGGAAGGTGTGGCTCCACTCCGTGGCTGGAGAAGAAGAGGACTTGTACTTTGGGCGCCCAGCAAAGCACCCCAAAGTGGCCATTTCTGGGTGCTGGGGGTCGGGAGGCCTTGCAGGGGGAACAT
This sequence comes from Ursus maritimus, assembly GCF_017311325.1. Taxonomy (NCBI): domain Eukaryota; kingdom Metazoa; phylum Chordata; class Mammalia; order Carnivora; family Ursidae; genus Ursus; species Ursus maritimus. Next base: position 47,179,960 of record NW_024424675.1, on the reverse strand, counting down.
GGACCACCATGTTGGGGTGCTGCCGGCTGCCAGCATTGCCCTGGCTGAAGGGGCACCAGCCTGGACACTCATGGAGTTTTCCCCCATGCTTCACGCAGCAGTGGCCGTCTGGAATGGGGATGCGAAGCCCCCCACCCCAAGGCAGGACCACCTGGTGCAGCCCCCAGCCCTCCCCACCAGGGCCCCTGTCTGGGTCTGTCTCCTTCCCCTGGGCCCCCTGGGGAGCCTGGTGCCCATGAACACAGGAGCGCTGCCCTGGGAGCCTGCGTCCAGGGGTGAGGAGAGCCCGGGGAGCTGGGGCTCCACACGGCCCCCAGTCAGGGCGCGGCATCCAGCGGGAGTGGGGCCATCGCCACCTGCAGGGATCCAGAGGGTGGAGAGGACCTGCCTCTCCTGCCAGAGTCCTCTTCACTGTCATCCATTTGGGGCAATTAAAGCCTTTATTTGGAAGACATAACACCCAATTTCCTCAGCCGAGCAGCTTTCCAAGCAGCATATTATTATCTCGAGTTGTGAGAGCAAGTTGTCCCTCAGAATCACCCTGCCCGCATCCTGAGGGCTCGCCTGCCTTCCCTCTGCCCCTTGGGTGGATGCAGGAGGGAGCCACGGCAGGGAGCGAATGGCTCGCAGGCAGACAGACAGGCAGGCAGGGCCTCGGGACCCTGGAGCCATGCACAGGGACGGCCCCACGCCGTCCTGCGTCTTTGCAAAGCGCCCGGGCTGGAGCGTGGCAAGGCTGCATCAGATTAGCTGCTGCCTCAGCAGGTCCCCCAGACTTGATGGAGATCTAATCAGGCAGGCAGGCTGGCACCACATGTCCTCATTTCCCCAGCGCTCAAGGGACACGAGTGTCTCTTCGCTGCTGTGGTCCCAGGCACACCTGGCCTTCGCCTCACGCTCGTTTCGCGGGCCGACCTGCAGCTGGGTGGAAGGCGAGGCCCATCGGAAACCCTGGCTGTTCTCAGAACCTCTACATCCATTAGGCCCTGGTGGCAAAAGCCACGTAAAGGATTGCTGACATGTTCCAGAAGTGTGGGCACATGAGCATGAGAGCCGACGGCCCGAGCCTCCGTGTGCAGCTGTGGCTCTAAGGGTCTGGGCCCAGGAAAGGAGCCCGTGCTGGCAGACGCCCTGCCGGCAGGACCTGGGCCCCGAAGAGGGGCTGCAGCAGGACTTGGGGGGCCTGGCACAATGATCTGAGCAAGCCCCCGGCAGTGTCTGCTGGGGGAGCGGGGCTCAAGGTCAGTGAGGATTTGCATCACTGGCAAGGGTGCTCCTGGTGGGGGCACAGCATGGGCATGGGTGCGGAGGGTCAGCGCCTGCCCGGCCTTGCCCTGGATGGACTCCCTGGAGGGGGAGGCTCCGGAGAGGCCCCAGTGCACCTTGACCCCGGACCTGCTCCTGCCAGCCCAGGTGCCTGGCGTGTCCTTGAGGACTCCTACACTTCAGCTGGCGTTTCTGTGCCTGGCACAGAGTGGGCTCTCCACAGAGACCCGGTGGGCGGGCAGGAACGTGGGGGTGAAGTTTCCAGCCCTGGTGCCCACGTGGGCCCTGGGCTCTGGTTGCCGGGCTTGGGAAAGGCCACCGGGCCAAGAGGGCTGTGCAGAGGACAGCACCGGCGGTCAGTCCACCTTGCAGCCAGGGCAGGTGGGGAGCCTCCTCTCAAAGGTCAGGCCCATCATGTGCAAAGGCATCCAAAGCCCAGAGGACTCTTGTCCCACTGATGACCATTCAGGAAAAGTTGTGGTTTCACGACCACCATGGATGCGCCAGAGCCCGTGTTCCCCTGTGCCTGCGAATCCCCGTGTGGGACCGGCACCGCTGTGATCCCTGCCCCACCTGCAGGTCTGCTTCCCTGGCTCTTGTCTGTTTGGGGCTGGAGTCGGGGGAGCCAGAGCCCGCGAGCATCCCCTGAGCGCAGCTGCCAGTGAGAGGCCCGGCCTGCAGGCTTCCGGTCCCTTCAAGCTGATCCCCCCCGACGGGCCGGCCACATGTGTCATTTTCCTGCAGCTTCTGGGCCCTGCCCTCTTCGGCAGGGGGTCCCTCTCAACCAAGGGTGGTAGAGCTCGTGCATAAGCTCCCCGGGCAGACAATTCTGGAGACTGATCCGTGTGTTTCTCAAGGGGTCCTGGCAAATCCCTGCCCCACGGCCCTAGCTGACCTCACTGACCATCATTTCCACCTTTTTCCTGTTTCTTGCCTCCTTCCCCCTGGTCTCCTCCCAGATGAGCACACACGACAGCCCTTGCTCAGAGCCCAACTCATGTGTCGAGTCCCAGCACGTTTCTCTGGGGACAAACACCCCCCGGCCGGCAGGGAGGGGCCACCACTCGGGAGAGCAGGGGGAGCGTCCTGCAGCCCTGAGGTCAGGACACTTGCTGGTGAGGCCTCTAGTCCCACCAGCTCCAGGACCACCATGCAGTCCAGACGGCAGGGTCCAGGCGTCCGCTCGGAGCTGAGGCTGGCCCTGAGCCGGCTCCTGGGAGAGAGCTCTGTGGAGCGTCCTGATGAGGGTGTCTCTGTCGCCTGCGGCCTTGGCCTGAGCTGGACAGTCCACACCAACAGCACACCAGCCCCAACAGAACCCTGGACGCTCCCTGACGGCTACACTCCATGAGTGTTCACACGTGGCTGCTGGAAGAAATCAGCACTGTCCACACAGCTCCTTGGTGGGAGGGCTCCTGGAGGCACATGGGGGAGGAGGAAGAAGGGCAGAGAGAGAGCGACTCGTTCAGCAGAGGGGAGAGACAGAATGGGGTTTGACAACTAACTTTACAAGTGAAATTGGAATCAAATCCTGGAGTTCTGACAAGAACTTACAGTTTAGAGAAACATCACCCTAAACTCTGTTCCTGGAAAGCGAGGTGCAGGCAGAGCCCCGGTGCAGCGTCTGCTCGGCTCAGCCCTTGTGGCCGAGTGTGGTCACAGCCAAGGCCACCGGGTGGGGGANCCGCCTGCATGCAGCCCCAGGGAGCTGGGGGCTGCCCGCCCACCGCCAGGCCCCTGGGACCCCTCGCGTGCCCACACATCTCGAGCACAGCTTCTCTCCAGGACCCCCTTGCAATCAACTGAGTTAATATGTTACCCCTAAATAAGTTAATTATATTATTACTTTCTGACACCGCAATCACAGATTTTTATGTTTTGCTGCTAAATTTGGTAAAAGTTTAAATTAGGGTAATTAAATAATTAGCTTTAAGATGACAAGCTAGCAAACAGCTTCCCTCTCCCTGACATGCTCAGTCAGCACTGCCTGCTTGGAAAACGCCAGAGGGAGAGCCTCTGCCACACGGAAGACCCCGCACCACGAGACGGGTTGTCCCCAGTGCTCCTGGCCCTGGCCCGCCGCCCTTCCGGCTGGGCCGAGCGTCCCTGGAGTGGCTCTTGTCTGGGGGTGGGGCCTGGCCGTCTCTCCATGCTCAGCAGGAAGAGCGGAGCTGGAATCTGCTGGGAATGGTGGGGCTGCTGGTGCTCGTGGCAGACAGGCCCCCACAGATCTGTCCCGGCAGTAAAGCAAGCGCATTGGCCCCCACGGTGGCTCAGAGCTCAACAGGACCCAAGGGCAGCTTAGGTGTGAGATGCCTTCCCCTGGGATCTGATTCTTATCCCTCCTCCCCATCCTCTTGTCCCCCAAAGTCCAACGGCTCTGAGCACCACGTCACAGATGCGCGTGACGATGGTTCTGGAATTTGCGGCTGTTTGAGGAGGTGCTCGGTTTCTGGGTTAATGAGGCACAAAGAAACATTTAGGACCCGAGTGTTCAAGAAAGCAATATTTATAGAGCGTGTGCACCATCTGTGGCCTCATTTCTCTCCAGGTGAATTCCCTGTTCAGGTTGGATGTCAGCAAGAAAAGGCAGAGTGGCTTCGAGCATGCCACTTTCCCTTTCATTTCTAGACGTGTGTCACGTATACACTCACTTCTGCATCGCCTGCAGCTGTGGGCGCCGCCCTGCTAGGCCTGGGGGCCTCTACACCTGAGATTTGCTTTCAGTGGGGGCTGCTTGCTTGGGTGTGCGCATCGTACCTGAGATGTGTCCTGCCTGTGCATGGGAGAGGCCAGAGCCCACAGCTCCTCTGGGGGCGGCGACAGGTGCACCCCACCCTACTGAGCAGCTGTCAGCACCACGGACAGCACCACGAGCATTGCAAGGTGCACTCCTGCACTCTTCGCAAACCTCTATCCCACCTGAGCACGGAGGCTCCAGAGGTCAGAGCTGACTCTGAATCAGGAGGAGCCACCCTGATTTCTGGGGCCAGAGGGTCCCTGGGCTTGGCCCACAGCAAGTGGGAGGCCCCCACCACACGGGGTCAGCACTGGGCGTCCGGCCAGCCAATCACTCAGGCGCATCAGGCTGGCCAGCCTTCGTGAGCCAGGACCTGCCCTGCATCCTGGCTGTGGCCTGTCCTCCGCCCTTGGAGTGGGGGAGGCTGCACCATTATTCCTTAAACGCAGTGAAATGCTCCCCCCGCAGGTACCGTCAGAACAGACAGCGCGGCGAGGAAGTTACCCGAGACCCAAGGCTGATGAGCTCCTTGCTGGCACCACCGCTGGGCCAGCCCCAGAAGCCAGCTCACCAAAGGCGTGCTTCCCTCCACCTGAGAGGGGCCAGTGGCCGAGAGCGCACCCGAGCTTTCACACATCACGGTCACAAGCCACCGAGAGCTCGAGGATAACACAGGCCCCCAGATTAGCCGCGTGGGGCCCGGCAGGAAACACTACCACGGTCATTTCCATTTCTCAGTGATCCCTCAACCTACAACAGCCCCCCTCCCTTCTCCTCCCTCCTTCCCTCCCTCTCCCTGCACAGAAAACCTCTGTGGTTCCTTCTGTATCCTGTTCGTGAACTTTTAGAAATGAAAACCCGCCAGGAAAATCCACAAAGAAAGAAAGGAGGCGGAACAGGAAAAACCCAGAAGGAGAAGACCCCTCCCCGGGAATGCTCAGATGACCAAGACCTCTTACTACGTCCCAAACAGAAGCCACATGGGCCCCTTAAACATGAGAGGGGCAGGTGAGGGCTGTGGGCTAAGTCCCATTGACTGCAGTGATGAACGAGCCTCCTTCCAGGAGATCTCGGGGCCCAGCCGGAGCTCCCGCTTGGGGACAGCCCTGGGCTCATCTGTCGGCTCAGGAGAGGCTGCCGTGGGCTGGGGTTCAGAGAGCTGTGGGGGGAGAAGGGGGCGCACCATGGCTTCCATCTCAACCTTTCCCACTGTGTCCTCGTCCTCCTCTGGGTGTCTGGCCCTCCTACTCTCCTTTGACCACGGAGGGCAGCGAAGGGAGCCCCCACAGCTGAGGTGGGCTCTGGAGGACATGCTATCGTTTGGGAGTCCCTTGGAAGTCATGAACATGAAGGCGAGGGGTGGGCAGACAGGGGGAGACATCCTTGCGGCCCCTCCCAGGTCCAGAGTGAGCGAGAGGGACGGCCCTCCTGGCAGAGCGGCTGCCCGGCTGGGACAGTCACTGCCGTGGGGTATGGATCGGACCTTCCACTTGTCCACAGGCAAAGCCATGGGCCCAGAGCAGGGAAACACCCCCAGCTCCGCAGCCCTGCATCCCAGCTGCTTCTCCCCCAGCCCAGGACAGGCTGACGCCTCAGTGGGTCTGGGTCCAGCAAGCCGCCATGTGCATGTAACGTGTCCTGCTCATGGTGACCCGAGACCTCACACGCGCGTCCCACTGGAGAACATACTGTGTCTGTCCACTCCTGAGGGGCTTACTCTGGGGCTGGGGGCTGCTGGCCTTTTCCCAGCATCTCTGTGCTTTGTTTCTTTGCTCTCATCTCTATCTGTGGAACTCTACTCTCAAACTAAAAGAGGTTCAAAATAATGCTGGACAGACTCGCATAAAATCCAGTACTTTGCCCCACATCTCACCCCCACATTCCTTGTTTCAGATTTCTCTTCGGAGGTTAGTTGACACCCCCCTGAGCTGACCCGAGTTTGCTGTGTTCACACACGGCACGTCATCTGTCCTGACAGCGCGCTGCTGCCTTCTGGGTCTGAAAGGAGCATCGCCTGCATCCCGTGCCCATGAGGGGGACCAGCCATGCCCAGGGCGCCCCAGCTGCAGGACCATCTCACCTGGCCAGCCTCCCTGCTCCCACTGGGGGGTGTGGGGGTGGGGAAGAAAGCATTCCACCTTTCTGGCCAATGACCAAATTCAAATGTACAATTTAAAAACTACATTTGCACTTTCCACCCCACTGCCTACAATGATTGTGCCGTGATTATTAAACCCGTCATAAATAATAATGTGACATTTTCTGATTGGGCATCTGATTAAGTAGCCGATCTTTGCAGCCTGAGACTGGACAGCTGAGATTGCTGAAGACAGGACAGTTTCACGGGGTCCCCAGCTCCCTGCCAGCCCCAGTTAAGTCTACACAGATGCAGCCTCCCCAGTCCCAGGGTGTGGGTGAGGGGGTGTCCCGGGCGTTGTCATTTCCGTGAGCCTGCAGCCGCCCCAGACAGGGCTGCAACCCCACCTGCCTGAGTCTGAGAGCCGGGTTCGGCCTGTCTGTCGCCCGAGGTCTGAGCCCGGTGCCCCCTTTCCCAGCCCGAAGTCACTGTCCAGCCACAACCTGATGCCAGGCTCCCGGCTCTGTTGTTGCTAGCCAGACCACGGCCTCCCTGCCCCCCAGCCCCAGCCCATCCAGCAATGGGTTCCTCAGTGGAGAGGAGGGGAGCAGGCACACCTGAGCAGAATTCATCTCATCAAGATGGACCAGCCCTCAAGACACCGAAGAACACTCCAGAGTCCACGAGGCCTGACTGCGCTGTCCCACCCCATCCCGCTGGCTTGGCAGGGAGGTGGAAAGGCTGTGTCAAGTGGGATGGGGGCTACTGCCGTCCCCAGGGAGAGCCCTGCCACAGACTCCTGACATTGTCACCACCGATCGATGCCAGCTCACCTGGACACCAGGACGGTCGCAGGGCCAGGTGGGAAGGGGCTTGGGGAGGGGCTGGAAGTGAAGCTCCGGGTACCAGGAGGCTGCGCTGTGATGTCCTGTGCAGGGCAGGCCAGTGCGCGGGTAGGAGCATGCCCCGAGAGCCACTCAGAGCACAGCTGCTCCTTCCTCTTGCAGCCCTCCCTCTCCCCTGCCCGGGTGCTCTTATTTGCTATTTAGTATGGTTTTAAGTAAAGCAAAGTTAAAATTCCAAGTTATTAGCGTGAATTTTACTGTTTATCCTCGTGTGCACAATACCAGCTGTAAAAGCAAATATAAGAGCCTTAACTTGGGGCAGAAACACCGACATCACACAAGTGTGCTTCCAGCACCGATGCGCCCGTGGTTTCGTTCTCAGGTGCAGAAACCTGCCCCCTGGTTTTGTCTCACTTCCTGGTGCATGGACAGCCCCCCCAGAGTCCCCCTCTCCCACGGGAGGTGCAGGAGGAGGCAGGAAAGGAGGCCGGGTCTCCCATTCTGCTGATGCCCCTGAGGCTCATGGCGCTGACACAGGAAGCAGCAGAAACCTGAGCAAGGGGACAGTACTGCTCCGTGGCCTCGTCTCCACGTCCACTGCAGGTTCTGTTCAAAGGGACGTGTGGCGCCTGCCGCTGTCCCTGACCGGACACACTCGCTCTGGTCCCTGGAATTCTGGGTCCAGGGGCCTCCTGAATGCTCCGTGTGAATGCAAGAAACAAGGCAGAAAAGAGAGACACACGTGGCTTCTCTGCTCACACTTGCTCCATTGGCCCCTCAAACGTCACGTATGAAGCACAAGTTCAAACATAAAATGATTAAGAATGTCAAGAGTGCTGCAGCAGAGCATTAAATCAAGCACAGGCCCCTCTGAGCGTGGCCCCTGTGCCTGCCCAGCTCACAGCTCATGGCCTGGACCCCAAGAACAGATGTCACCCCATGCTGGGGAGGGAGTCAGGATCTAAAGCCTGGGCACATCCACACCCAGAGGCCAGCAGTGCAGGAAGGTGGGGCTCCCAGGATGTGAGAAACCACTACATGTGCACACACACACACACACACAGGTGCCACAGGCACACACAGGTGCACAGACACACATGTGAACACAGACACACACAGGTTGTACAGACACATGCACACAGGCACACACAGGGGCACAGACACACACGTGCACAGGCACAGGCACACACAGGTACACACATGCACACACAGACACACACAGGCACACAGACACATGTGCACACAGGCACACACAGGTGCATAGACACACACGTGCACACACAGGCACACACAGGTGCACAGACGCATGCACATGGGCACACACACGTGCACACAGGTGCACAGACACGCACGTACACACGGGCACAGACACGTGCACGCAGGTGCGGGTCATGCACTTGCACACGAACGCAGCGTCAGAGTCCCATCGTAGTGCTCCCTTCTGTGGGTTAACTGCTGCCTCACCTGGATCATCTTACAAATTTCAAATGTCCCCAAGAAGACACTGAGGTCCCTGCTCCCCAAACTCCAGCCAGGCCCGCTGAGTCCTCTCCCTGCCCATCTCCTCCCAAGTCCATATCCCAAAAGGATGACCCTGGGCTCTTCCATGTAGGGTAGAGGGAAAGAGGCTGATCAGGAAAGCCCCCCCACCCCGTGGATGAATGAATGTTCCAGAGACGCACCGACAGGCATTTTCGATGGAACAGGGGTTTCTTCACCCCCCACGGCAGCCCCGTGCTGGGTGCACCTGGCTCCTTTCCCTGAATGAGGACGGTGCCACTCAGGCACGGGAGGCTCCCCAGTCACTGTGTGAGCCCCTAAGCCCCCACCACGACCACACTGGGACCCTCCTCCACGCAAGCGTGCCCCCTACCTGCTCCTTGTAGGAGCCACTGCAGGGGCTGGGAGGGGCCACCATGTCCTGCCTGCTGCCCTCAGCTGCTCCGCTGTCACAGGACCAGCACTTCTTTACACCTCCCACCCCCAGGAGATGGCAGGACCCTCCATGAAAGACAGAGGATCCCCCAAACCTGGCTGGGTGGGCTCAGGAGGCCTCAGCTCTAGGACTTCCTCTTGTGCTCAAGTACATGCGGGTGGTCCTGGGTCCCCCGGGCCAGGTGCCCCAGAAGTAAACTTGAACCCTTCAACGGTCCTTGCCCCCCACCCCACCTGGACCCGCCTGGGCTGTCACTTGCCCCGCTGAGCACAGAGCTGGAGGGGCCCAGGCTCAGCTCTGGGCACCTGGAAGGGGTGAGCCTTCCTTCCCTCAAGGTGTGTTCCCTCTCACTGACCCTTCACATCCAGGTCAAGGGTCACCTGCAGTGGGAGCCCCCCACCTCCCTGAGCTGTCAGGCCCCACCTGACCCGCCCCCGGATGCTCAGCTTCCTCCCAGCACAGGACACATGGGCAGCGTGCTGCTGGTCAAAGGAAGAGTCTGCCTGATCTTTAGGGAACAGGGGGGATAGGGTGGTGGGTGCCAGGCGGCCTTAATACCGGGACAGAGAGCAGTAGCCATGCCTGAACCTTCCGGAAGGGCTCAAACAGGATCACGGGACTCAGTCAGCAAGCAGGTATGCCCCACGAGCTCAGCAGGCTGAGGAGAGCCTCCACTGACACATGGGGAGCGGGGGCTCACCTGCGGGGGGCTCTGTGTGTGCTGACCGGAGCATCGCCGCCCGAGCATGAGACGTCACCAGATATCCTGCAGCTTCGGGGAGCCAGGCCCGTGGGCAGCGCTGCCCGCAGACCTCACACCGGCCTGGGTCTTCCCCGGCCCCGGGACCCGAGAGCGGATCAGGGATGACAGCCCGGACTCCCAGCTCCGGTCCAGCACCCCCTCCACCTGCCACACAGCCCCCAAACCTCCCGGAGGCCCCTGGCACGCGCCCGGCTTTCCTGCTCCCAGGCTGAGTACTTGGCAGCCTGTGATTTTGCGTGAAAGGATGAAGAAAACCAGCCATGCGGAGGCAGGACGCACTCTCTTTGGTGGGAAGCCCACACTTAATTGAGGACGTAGCTATTCATTTTCTTCCCTCACTGGTCCAGACCATGAAATATTTATTTTTCCTCATTGAGCCTCTGTGCTCAAACAGCCTCCGACCAGCTCCCTGTGGGACCCAAGAGAGAATTGTTAGTCGATAACCTCAAACAAGGGAGCAGAGACACAGGCCGGCATCTCCAGCAGAGTCCCGGGGAGGCTCGCCCACCCGCAGAGCCCCACGTCCCCAGCCCTGGGCCACCGCACACAAAGAGCTCACGGCCACGGCCCTCCCAGTGCTGTGTGCAGTGCAGGTGCGCGGGGTGGGGGGGTGATTAACGGCGTCCTGCAGCCGCTGGTCCAGCCAGCCGCTGCCACTGGGATGCGCGGGGGCGGGGTAGCAGGCGTGGGGGCTCATCATCGGGGGCTGGGGTCCGCACAACCAGAGGCAAGGCCTGTGGGGGGGGGTTGGAAGTGTTTGGAGCCCTCACGGGAAATGAATGAAATCATCACAAGTAGAGACGACCTGTGCGTCTGTGTGGGGCTCTGCCCAGTGTCTCCCTGTATTTGTAAGTAGGGCAGCTTCTTCTGCCGAACCCACTTCCCACGTATTCTGAGAATCAAGCATCTTAAAAATGCAGAGAGAGGGATGCCTGGGTGTCCGACTCTTGGTTTTGGCTCAGGTCTGATCTCAGGGTCGTGAGATCGAGCCCCGTGTCGGGGTCCGTGCTCCACGGGAAGTCTGCTTGAGGTTCCCTCTCCCTCTGCTCCTCCCCGCCCCCCACTCTCATGCACGCATACTCCCTCTCTCTCTAAAAGAAAGAAATAAAATCTTCGGAAACGATGCTGAGGGAGCGTCCCACTCCCTGAGACAGCCCCGTCCCTGAAGCTGCATACAGCAGGTTCTCTGGAAGCCGGGGCGCTTGTCGTCTCTCCTGAAACCATCACACGTCACACCTGTCAGGGCGGACCCCACCCCACTCCCGCTGCCCAGGACAAGGCTGGAAGGAGCCAGCTCAGGCCTGGCCAGCCCTGCCGGGCCCCTGCATCTGCACACCCACACCCACACCCACACCTGGCAGGTGTCCAAAGCCCTTGGGGAAGGGGGTGCCCCCAAGCAGAGCAGCCGGGGGACAAGCTGCAGGAGGTGTGGGGGCGCCCCATCCCAACACCCCACGCTCCAGACCAGGCTAGCGGAGGGCGGTGCGGGCTTTCCAGAGCGCAGGGAGGACGGGACGGAGGGAGGAGGGAAGACTGCCCAAACCTCTCCCCACACAGGACTTCATCAGGAGGAAAGAGGAAGGGGAGGAGAATGGAGATTCTGCTTCCCGCTCTAATTTCATGCCACATTAGGGCTGTCTGGCGGGCAGAGCCCCCCGGAGAGTGGGTGCGTGTGCCACCCCCCAGGCCGCCAGCGCCCTCACGGATTGTGAACCCGATTGAAGAGCGCTGGATTAACTCCGTCTATCCCCCGGCCAGTCCCGCAACCACACGTGGCCCTGCCTGGCTCTTTGTTCATCCCTCTCGAGAGGGAAGGGGGTGAACGCCCCACACACCACCGCTCACCCTGAGATCAGGGAAACCAAAGGAGCAGGACATTTCTCCTCACAGAAATGACCCTCTGCAGACGGAGTCAGCCAGCTTCCCGGCAGCAGTGGTGAATTCGAGTAGTACTGAGCCGCTGTCTCGGGGAGGGGGCTGGAGCCTGGCGTTCCCGTCCGGCCTGCCGCACTGCAGTCGTCAGATCGGGGTGAAGGTGCTGAGTCTGGCCTGCGATTCCCTTACCGCAGGCAGACCCAGGGGCAGGAAGTGGACCCGTGGGGGCCGGGGCAGGAGAGGGGCTGCCAGTGGGGACGGGTTTCCTTGCGCGGTGATGGAAGGGATGTCTGGAAGCCGATGGAGGTGCCGCACGATGTTGTGAATGAACTAAAGGCCAAGAAATTATGCGCTTTAGAGGGGCTGGCGTGCACAGCACCGGAGCTGTTTCAGTAACACCGTCACCACCGCTTTAGAGAGGCTGGCGTGCACAGCACCGGAGCTGTTTCAGTAACACCGTCACCACCGCTTTAGAGGGGCCGGCGTGCACAGCACCGGAGCTGTTTCAGTAACACCGTCACCACCACCTTAGAGAGGCTGGCGTGCACAGCACCAGAGCTGTTTCAGTAACACCGTCCCCACCGCTTTAGAGGGGCCGGCGTGCACAGCACGGGAGCTGTTTCAGTAACACCGTCACCACCGCTTTAGAGGGGCCGGCGTGCACAGCACCGGAGCTGTTTCAGTAACACCGTCACCACCGCTTTAGAGGGGCCGGCGTGCACAGCACCGGAGCTGTTTCAGTAACACCGTCACCACCGCTTTAGAGGGGCCGGCGTGCACAGCACGGGAGCTGTTTCAGTAACACCGTCCCCACCGCTTTAGAGGGGCCGGCGTGCACAGCACGGGAGCTGTTTCAGTAACACCGTCCCCACCGCTTTAGAGGGGCCGGCGTGCACAGCACGGGAGCTGTTTCAGTAACACCGTCCCCACCGCTTTAGAGGGGCCGGCGTGCACAGCACGGGAGCTGTTTCAGTAACACCGTCCCCACCGCTTTAGAGGGGCCGGCGTGCACAGCACGGGAGCTGTTTCAGTAACACCGTCCCCACCGCTTTAGAGGGGCCGGCGTGCACAGCACGGGAGCTGTTTCAGTAACACCGTCCCCACCGCTTTAGAGGGGCCGGCGTGCACAGCACCGGAGCTGTTTCAGTAACACCGTCACCACCGCTTTAGAGGGGCCGGCGTGCACAGCACCGGAGCTGTTTCAGTAACACCGTCACCACCGCTTTAGAGGGGCCGGCGTGCACAGCACCGGAGCTGTTTCAGTAACACCGTCACCACCACTTTAGAGGGGCCGGCGTGCACAGCACCGGAGCTGTTTCAGTAACACCGTCACCACCGCTTTAGAGGGGCCGGCGTGCACAGCACCGGAGCTGTTTCAGTAACACCGTCACCCCCACTTTAGAGAGGCTGGCGTGCAAAGCACCGGAGCTGTTTCAGTAACACCGTCACCACCACTTTAGAGGGGCTGACGTGAAGCACCGGAGCTGTTTCAGTAACACCGTCACCACAACAGGTGCCACGGCGGCCGGTGGGAGGGGGAGGAACATGCCAAAACTCCCTCACGGGCATCGTCCTCCATCGTCCGAGCGCCACGTGGGATGAGGCCTTGTGGTCACACTGCCTGCTGCTGAAGAAGGGGTCTGACAAAGTCCCCTCCTGGACAAGGTCCTCCGTGTCCCCTTTCGGACCAGGCCTGTGGGTCCTTCCTTGTGCTGTGGAGTCCAGCAAGAACCCCCCACCCCAGGCTCCTGGGCAGCGGGCCAGGCAGCCGCTCCTTGCTGTGTCACCCCGAGCTCGGAAGGTTGAACGGCTAGCGGCTCTGCAATCATGGTCAATGAGGTTCTTCATCAGCTCTGAACAAACGGTCCTGCATTTTCAGTTTGCACCGGGCCCAGCAAATTTGGGCTGGTCCCGCCTCCATGGGGGCAGATAAAATCTGACCATTCTCCCGGCTTTCTGGTGGGCCTGGCAGCGAAGCCCAGTGGGTTCCTGGCCCCACCAGCCTCCAGTAAGGCTCAACTGCCAGGAGGGGAGGCTCTGAGGACTGGTCAGGTCAAGGCCAGCTACCCTGCAGGAGCAGGACCCCAAATTTCCCGGGCCTTGCCTGCCAGGCCCTGCTACCTCAGCTGTCTGAGACCCAACACCCAGCAAGGGCCAGCACAGGCTGGGTAAGGGGAGTGGTGTGTGTGCAACATGAATGAATAAGCAATAAGGGGGACATGTGCTGAGGAATGAAAGAATGAATAAATGGAACTGCACATGCGGGCAGAATGAATGAATGTGAATGAATGAATGGGGACCGCGCATGCGGGAGGAATGCAGACAAGAAGCTGTATGGAGAGTGGGGGCGGGAGGTGGCAGGGTAACCCCAGCAGCAAGGGGACCCGTCTCCACCCCATCGCAGGGCAGGCCTCAGGAGCGGGATTGTGTCCCCTAAATTCACCTGTTGAAGTCCTGAGCCCCAGGACCTCAGAATGTGAGCTTTCTGGAACTCGGGTCCTTGCAGAGGGAATTAGGCCAATGCGGTCTCACTGCCCCAATGCGGCCGTCCTGGTAGGAAGGGGACATGGGACACACCGTGCCCAGGGAGAAGGCTGGGTGAGGACAGAGGTCCAGAGTGGGAGAAGCTTCCAGGAGCCCAAGCAGAGACTGCCAGCAGCAAGCGTTGGACATGACCTCCCTTGGAGGAGCCGGGAGATGACCCGCCCCCTGCCCAAGCCCAGGGCCACTGTGACCCCCGCCGGGGGTCCTGGGGATACCCGCATGCAGGCAGCAAGCCTCTGCATTGACAGACCACGCGGGGCCCCACCTGGCCCTGCATCCAGGTGCTTCCTTCCTCCAGCGGCTGATGCACCGCGTGTCAGCAGCCGGAACCCCGGCCGGGCCAAGAGCAAGATGAAGTGACCATAGCATCACAACCCACCTGAGGACACGGTGCCAGACGGCCCAGGTCTCCCTCGAGGCCAGCTCCTCGCACACGCGCTCCGCTAGCGGTCCCCCTCTCGGCCCCACGGGAAGCCGATGCCATGGCCTGGTTCTCCCTGCTCTCTGGGTCCCCTCAGCCCCGGAACATTCCTTCCAGGGCCACGGAGTGCTGATGTGAGCGCACTGTGACAAAGGCAGAGAACATTTTCTCTTGTACACGGAAAACCGGAAAACTGACAGCTTTAGAGGGAGGCCTGAGTCCCAGCAAGGAGTGCTTGCCCAGGGAGGGGGAGCAGGGGGAGGGGGAGGAGGGAGAGGAGCCAGCTTTGCTAACAGCCTAGGGAGGCTGCTTTCTGTGTGCTCACCTCCACTCTGTAAGCAGCTGTCCTGACCTCTGCCCCGAGGGGCTGAGAGCGCTGGGCGTGGGCAGGGCTGCTGGCACCAGGGGGAGGCCGCTCCTCCGGGTCCCAAGAGCATGAGGAAGTGAGATCTACCCGACATGGGGGTCTGCGGGCATTTAGGAACCTCCCACCCTACCCGACACGGACTGCGATCGTGGCCAAAATACTTCAGTTGGTTACTCCAGTTTTTATTCATCTAAATAAATAAAAATTCCTCCAAGGCCCTTGGTGTTGTGCTCGTCCTCAGTGGGAAAGAAAACTGGGGTGCATGAGAATGCAAGTCAAATACGCCGTGAACCACCCCACCCCCTCCCATCCACAGCCCTACCTGGGAAACCACGGCTCCCCTCTCGCAGCACAGAAACTGCAGGGAAACGAGGGGCCTTTGAAAGGAAACTGAACCGAGTTGAGAATGTTTCTGGCAACATCCACTGACCGCAGGCAGCACACACACCCTCCAGGCGCGACCCCTCAGTCGCCCGCCCCAGGGGCCCCTGCCCAGGGTGGTGGTGGGATTCGGCCACCGTGGAAGTCACGGCAACCACAGGCAGGAGTCACTCACCCAGGGGGCAGTCAGGTGGGCTCACGGAGAGCCAGGCCGCAAACACGCCACCAGGGTCGTGGGCGCAGAGGGCCTCGGCTCACAGGGCCGCCCGGAGAGGAGCAAGGGGCAGGGGGGCGCCAAGGAGGACATCTCAGCCACAGGAGGCTCACGATGACAGTGTTCAACTGAACAATGTTAGCACAGCAGCCGCGAGGCCTGGCTGAGCGCCTGGACCCAGACCCAGGCTTACATCAGCCACGTAGCGTGGCCTCGGCGCACAGAAGGAACCCTGTTCACAACCCCCGCAAATGTCTTCTTTGCTGAATTTCCAGCTCTGGGCAGACGGGGGTTTGCTGCCCTGCTGGCCGATGACACCGCAGTGACACTGTGGCCAGCACTGGCCGGGGCCCCAGCGGCAGGGCACCCAAGAGCCACGGCCTGGCGACCAGCAACCCCACCGCAAGGGACTGCGTGGGGACATGGCACACGTGTGCTTATGGGCGTGCAGTCTGGCGGCGTTTCCAGCTCATTAGCATCTCTGTGCTGCACCATGATTTTCACATCCTTCTGGAGTCTCACCTTATGCCGAAAACGTGAAACGATGCTGATCTCCCACCAGTTTCGCCTACTCTGGAAACCCGCAGGAAGGCGGCTGTGACCGTCCATCCCCACCAGGTGGCGCCACTGCAAGAAGCAGCCCCCACCTCCTTGGGGCCTCCGAGGCGGGTGGGCGGCCCAGAACCACGCTGGTCCAGGGTCAGTGGCCTCATCCCCTCCGGCGGGGCTCCTGGGACTGGGGCAGTCTGCTGTTCTGTGCTGAAAGGTTTGCGCGGTTCGCGCACAGCCCTCCTCCCTCGCTGCTGCCCTTCCGGGTGAATGAAGCAGGACTTGGGTTGACAGTAAAAACGTTTGTCTGGTTGATGCTGTCCCTTTCACTAGGATGGACGGGAGGGGGAGGGATGTAGAGCACAGGGAAGGGAGGCTGGTGGCTCCCGGCATCAATGTGGGCCAGTCCCCAGCAAGACAGCAGCCCTCTGCTCAAGTAGGGTGCCACCCAATGCAGCCTCCTCCAGGAAGCCTTCCTGGGACTAGCCCAGCTAAGTGACTCTCCAATCTCCCCCAGCCCTCCCCTGGGCCAGGGCCAGCCACCTTCCAGACTGGGTGGAGGGCATGAAGGAGAGGAAGGGGACCCACCGGGGGATGATCAATCGAGATTGGGGTCGTTCTAGGGACCAGCCTTTGTGGGCAGCCTCAGCACAGCCCCAGGTGCTGGACTAGACTGAGCTGGGTCTCGTGTGTGGGAGGTGGGTGTCCAGCTCTCGGGTGGGGGTGTGGTGTCCGCCAAGCACACCCCTAGGACCAAGAGTAGGGAATGACACTCGGGACAGAATTTCCAGGCCAAGAGAAGCAGACGCAGGTAGGGAAACGACGTGCCTGCTTCCCGCCGGGGGAGCTCAGTTGGGAAGAGGTCAGGCTGCGGCTCCTGTCGCTCGGAGGCTTGTCTGCCCGAAAGTAAAGTCAGCACAGAGCAAGGCAAAGCTGAGAGACGGGGGACAGTGAGTCTCAGGCCACCGTCCGGACATCCAGGTCCAGCAGTACCTGAAGCCATCCTTGGTTCACGTAACTGCAAACCCAGAGACCCCTTTGCTTCTTAAACCAGTGTGAGTGAGTCGAGAGCCCTTCGACTGCAGTGGTCCGGTCCCAGTTCCAAGGAAGGTCAAAGAGACACCAGACAAGTGTGTGCATTTGGCTCTGGGCAGCTGAGGCCGCCCCTGAATCTCGGCCCTGCACGCAGGTCTCTGGGCCCCAGACCCCCAGCCTGCTCACTCTCTGCTGCTGAGACCCCCTCCCTGCCCCACGGAAATGGAGGAGGGGCTGTGGGTCACGTTCCTCGGGTTTGTGGGTCTGGCAGGAGCGGAGACCCCCTCCCCCACCAATCAACCTCATCTGATACACAGCGAACACCCACTTAAGGGACACGCGGGCTGGGCCGTGCCGCCCACATACCCCGACCGGGGGCACCTCCCGTCCTGACCCCGAGACTCCAGCCAACACCCTTGCTCTCACATATCCTTCAACTGCTTTTTAACTGTGCCATAAGTAATTGTTTAGGGGCCTGGAATATCTCTTTTTTTAATTTTCTGTGTATTAATATTTAATCTCAACGAAGTGCGAAATCATTTGAGCAGTAACATGGGAGCCGTGGGAATAAGGATCAGTAACAGACACGTTCAGTCTGCTCTCGGTGAGTCTCAAGAGTCCCTGCCTGCTCCAGGCGTTCACGCCTTCTCAGACACGCAGGCCACCTGGGACACCGCAGCCAGGAAGGGCGGCCAGGGAGGGACACGGCCAGGGGCAGCTTCGTGGGATGTTTATGACATGCAGGAGGGGGAGCTGAGGGAAGCCCGGCTCCTCTCCTCCACGGTCCTCCCAAAGGTCCAGACAGCCCCCATGTCCAGGCCCCCCGTGCCTCCACAACCCTCATGTCCAATGGGGGCCCCTCCCACCTGGAGGCCCTGACAGAAAGCTACAGCCACACGTTTCCAGAAAGAGACCCTAAACACAGGAATGGGGGGATGGGCAGAGCCAAGTGACCTCAGCTTCCCCAGGTCCCAAGCCTGGGGCTGCACTTTGTCCCCGTCTGCATCCAGACAGACGACAGCCCAAGCCCCAGCTCTGTCTCGAGGGCCATGTGACGCTGGGGAACTGACCCCCCCGTAGAGGAGGGGAATGAGGTCACCCAGTGCCTGGCAAAGAGCTCAGTGTCCGCAGAGTTTCTGCCTCCCTTGTTCCATAAATACCATGGACTCAGAAGCCCCCAGCTCCCAGGTCGTGGGCCAGTGGAAGGAAACATGGCAAAAGCCAGACTCCAACCTGCATTGGGTGGGGGGTGAGGGGGACCCCCCTTTCGCCACAAACGAGCAGCCCTGGTACAGCAGCTTTCCCACACCGGACCTTGGACCAGGCAGGACTGTGCTCTTCGATGGAGAGAAGTCAGTTGGGCCCCTTGGTTAGCAGCTCACCGGCTGGGGACAGTCCCCACACTGCAGCTCAGGAAGGGTCATGGGCCCAGAGGCCTTTCTGAGCAGAGGAGACAGAGGCCAGAATCCGGGAGGCAGGGGCCGGGGGAAGCCCCAGGACCAAGGACCCGAGGGCTGTCCGGAGGGAGCCCCAGAGACCTGCAGGGGGCCCCGAGCTTGAGGCAGATGCTGGTCTGCTGAGTCACGTGGGGCTGAGGCAACCTGCATCCCTAGCAAGGGGCATTGGGCGTGGCCCCAGAGGGACTCTTTGGGAGTAGAGGAGCCCCATGGGGTGCTCCAGGGCATCCTGTCAACGTAAAGGGAAGCCTGGGCAGGGTCAGCCCGATTCTCCTGCTTCAGCAGTACAGCACGGCAAGGCTCCTGACGGCTCGCACGCCGTCTAGCGCTGGGACCCCAGAAGTCAGCTGCGGGGGAGATCTGAGCCGCAGCCCAGAAACATGAGCCAGCAGGGGGCAGATGTTGGGGGGGGGCTCTGGCGGAGATCCCACCCGTCAGAAGGAGCATAAAGGCGGTGGGAACAGGAGGAGCAAGGTCAGAAGGCCCATTCCAGGCCAAAAACTGCAGCCTGTGAAGCGAAAAGCACAAGAGAGAAAATTAACAGCAGATCGCACATCGGGAAGGTGAGGACACAGCGACGAACCATCCAAAATGAAGCCCACGGTGGGGAAAATGCACTGAAGGAAACAACCTCCATGATGTTTGGAGGTACAGAAAAAATATGCCCTAAAAATAATGATCAAGTTTTCCAAATATGTTGCAAATCCAGAGATTGAAGGAGACCCCCCCCCCAGCAGAATAAACATAAAGAGACACGGCACAGCAATCCCGATAAAACCGTTGAAAACCGGCAGTAAAGAAAACCTCAAGCCACCGAGGAAACAGACGAGTTGCACACAGCGGGACGAGGTCGGAATACAGCGACTTCTCAGGGACCATCCAGGCCAGACACAGCAAGGCCGCACCTTTCAAGTTCCCAAAGGGAAAGAAGATCCGTCCAGCTGAAAGCCTACATCGCCCAAAAATATCTTCACAGATAAAACTTCTTTAAGCAAACAAAAAAAGTCAGACAATTTATCACCAGCAGGCTCTCAGGAAAAAAATCAACGTTCTCTGTGCACCAGGGAAAGGACACCAGACCGGTCCACGCAGACAGACAAGGCGGGGGGCACAGAAAACACGCAGTCACATTAAAATGTTTTTGGAAGATAATGAAGTATTTGAAGCCGACTTATTGATGATGCGGTGAGCCCACCCATCTGCACACACGCCGCGGGCTGAGTCACCGTGGCGCAAAGGCCGGGGACGAGAGCGCGGGGCGAGAGCGCAGGCTCTTGGGGTGTGCAAAGCACGCGCTGAGCTGGAGGACAGGCTCGAACCCCGGACACAGCCGCCGCCCGAATGCGAAACTCGGAGCCACGTCCGATATGCCCATAGTGAAGGGAAAATGGGATCATTGTAAACAGTCCAGAGTGATTCAGGGGAAGAGGAAAGGAGGGAACCGGAGGGCGAGGGACCAAGAGGAGGGGCTGCCGTGCGTGGAAGGGGCGTGTCCTGAAAACCGCCCGGCGCTGGGGCGGGGCCAGCCGCGGGTGAAGGCCAAGCGCCTCGTCGGGGCGGGAGGGTTCCATCACACGGAGGCGATAAGGTGACAATTCCCAGGTGGGTCTGTGTTTCCTCCGGGAGGAAGGCCCGCTCGCGGAGGACGGCAAAGGCGCGCCTGCCCAACTCCACGGACCAGGGCCGGACGAACGTCGCCGGGGACCAAGGAGCCACCTGCAGGCGTCCACACAAGCACCGGGGCAGGTGTTGGTGACGGCTCGGCCCGGACGTGGCCCCTCGTCCAGCACAGCTCTGCAGAGGGAGATCAGACCGGCCTGCAAGCCGGCACCGTGTCTTGCTGGCCGTGGGGGTGCCAGCAGAGGACAGGCTCCGGCCTGCTGTCCGGGGTGGGCACTCCGATGCCAGGACAGCGCCCACCCTGCTGTGTGCCGCCAAGGCGTGAAACGGCCACATCCAGTGACCCAGTGTCGGTCTCTGCGTCCAGACAGCCTGCCGCAGTGACAGGGCTCAGACCGAGGCCCAAGTGGTGTGGCTAGGGCTGAGGGACCCAAGAGAGGGGACACCAGGTGGGAGGCTGACCTGCCACCATCTCTCCAGGCAACCCTCAGCCTTACAACCCCATTTTACAGACAGGGAAGAGTGAGGCCTTCCTGGATGGTTGGGCAGGGCGCCTGGGTCCACACTGTGGTCATCCCAGTAAGAGTGACCCACCAAAGTGCATGAGCGCATGGTGCACACCGGTCCTGTCCCCGCTCACCTGAGGGCACAGCACATGGGAGGCAGGTGCCATGGCTGGCCCTGGTTTACCCATTTGCACGTGAGGAGAAGAGTTGAGGGTCCAGTGTGGGCTGCCAGTGGCCTGACCCCAGGTTCCTGGGCCCTGACGACTGTCCTTGGAGGCCCATCCTTCTACGCCTCAGCCTCCAGGGCCTAGATCCCCCTGCAGCCAGACCCCCTCCGCCCGGACCCGCAGCCAGATCCTTGGGCACCGGGCTCTGTCCCCTCAAGCACGGCAGAGATGCCGCTGCCCCTCCCCACAGCCCTTCCCCCTCCGTGGTGCCCCCTCCCAGGCCTAGAACCGCTATTGGTGCCTACAGTACCCCCAACACACACACACACACTGGACCTCACCTTGACACAGAGCTGTAGGAGGCAGGGGAGGGGCTGCTGCAACAGAGCAGGGTGGGGGGACCAGGGGCTGCAAGCAAGGGGCCCTCCCGGCTGTGTCCTGGTTACTCCAGAGGGTCCAGGGTTTGAGGTGTGGTCCAAGAGCGTCCAAGGACATACTCAGACTCGATGCTTCTGCGGCCCCCAAAACTCCCCCGGAACCGCCTGCCGGACACACAAACCCAGGGGCTTGCTGCCCCCCAGAGGCCAGAAGGAGAACTGCCCCTAATGGGCGACCCCCTCAGCCTGGCCAGCAGCAGGAGCCCTGGGGGAGGGGCGGGAAGTGTGGGGTTGTGGGGGGGACTGGGGACGGCCTACCCTCCGCCTAGGGCCCTGGACACCCAGGCTATCCTCTGATCAGCCCCACAAGGTGCTGTGGCAGAGCCCCTCCCACCCCCACGGAGCCCCCCACTCACACCAACACCTGTGAAGTTTTCAACAGGGGCTCAGGGCACTGTGACCTCCGGTGACCTCTGGTGACCTCAGCAAGTGCTGGGCAGTCACTGCCTGATCTCCAAGTGCCTGCAGAGAACACGGGCAAGGAGGCAGGTGGCGAGCCAGGACCAGCACAGCTCGGCTGGTTAACGGGGTAGGAGCAGGCGGGGGACACAGAGGAGAGAAGTTTGAGTGGGATGGGGGTGGCAGGAGCGGCATGGGCCTTGCAGGGAAAGCCCTGCTACAGGTAGGTGTCCAGGGCTGAGGGGCCACCTGGGCAAAGGTGGGAGTGGGCCGGGTGTGATGAGGCTGCTGTTCTCCCCAGCTCAGAGAGGGAGCCGGGGGCCATTGCAAAGGGCCAGGTGGGCCACAGTTTTATTCTGAGGGAGGGGAGCACGGCAGGGACTCGCCCAATGTGCTTAGCCGGGATCCCCCTCATCACCTGGGGGAGAGTAGACGTGGGGACTCCACACAGCAGCAGGAGACTGGCTGGGGGGCTATCTCGGTTACCTACTGCTGTGTGACAGGCTCCAGGGGAAGCTGGCCCCTCACAGGTGGGCCAGGGCACACCCCTCCCCAAAGAAAAGGTGAGAAATTGGGAGAAATCTCAGGACGCCACTTCCTAGCGCTCCCTGAAGAAAGGAAGGTGTCAGGGAGCCCGAGTGGCATTTCCACGACGTCCCACATCAGCAACAGGGACACCTGCCGAGGGAAGCCTGGGGCCCACCGGCCTCTGACCTTGTTTCCAGCCTCTCCCGCCTCTGCCTCCAGGCCTCGCACACCAGCTCTGTCGTCAGGGTGCTCACCACCCTCCCCTGCTGCCTTCCCTGCCAACTCCAGGCAGCTTGAGGGTGGCTGATCAAGCCAGGAACTGGACAGCCGGACCCACCACCCTCCTCGGGCCCCGGAGCAGACAGTGTGCCAGCAGCAGTGGGAACACAGGCCACCTTCCACTTCCTCCAGAGTCTGAGGCCAGGGCTCTGTCCATCTTTTAATCAGATCGTGTTTTCTGCTATTGAGTTGTAGGGGCTCTTTATATCCTTTGGATAGTCTCCCCTTATCACACATACGACGTGCAAACATTTCCCCTCTCCCATTCTGTAGGTTGCCTTTTCATCTTGTTGATGGTCTCCTTTGCTATGCAGAAGCTTTTTAGTTTGATGTAGTCCCAGTAGTTTATTTTTGCCTTTGTTTTGGGCATCAAATCCAAAAAAAAAATCATCATCACCAAGACCAATGTCAGGGAGCTTGCTGTCTGTGTTTTCCTCTAGGAAGGTTTGTGTTTTCAGGTCTTTTAATCTATTTTGGGTTGATTTTTGTGGATGGTGGAGGATAGGGGAACAGTTTCATTCTCTTGCATGATGCTGTCCAGATTTTTCAACACCAGTTATTGAAGGACTGTCCTTTCCTCATTGAATACTCTTGGCTCCTTTGTCATAAATTAGTTCGCCATAGATGTGCGGGTTTATTTCTGGGGTCTCTATTTTGTTCCTCTGGTCCATGTGTCTGTTTTTATGCCAGAACCACACTGTTTTGATTACTACAGCTTTGTAACATAGTTTAAAAGAGGAAGCATGATGCCTTCAGCTTTGTCCTTCTTTCTCAATACTGCCTTGGCTATTCAGAGTATTTTGTGGCTCCATACAGATTTTAGGATATTTTTTTTACTATTTCTGTAAAAAATGCCATTGGAATCTTGATAAGGCCTGCATTGACTCTATAGATGGCCTCGGACAGTATGGACATTTTAACAATATTAACTTCCAATCCATGAGCACAGAATGTCTTTCCATTTATTTGTGTCTTCTTCAATATCTTTTCATCAGTGTCACAGTTTTCAGAGTACAAGCCTGTCACCTCCTTGGTTAAATTTATTCCTAGGTATTTTATTCTTCTTGATGTAATTGTAAATGGGATTCTTTTCTTAATTCCTCTTTCTGATGGTTTGTTGTTAGTGTTAGAAACACAAGGAATTTTGAGGTGTGTGGGTGGCTCAGTTGGTTAAATGTCCTATTGTTGTTTGCAGCTCAGGTTATGATCTTAGGGTCATGATCTCAGGGTCATGAGATCGAGCCCCGAGTTGGGCTCCGTGCTCAGCACAGAGTCTGCTTGAGATTCTCTCTCTCCCCCTCCCCTTTGCCCCTCCCTGCTTGCATGCTCGCTCTCTCTCGCCAAAATAAATAAATCTTTTAAAAAAAGAAACACAACTGACTTTTGTGTATTAATTTCGTATCCTGCCATTTTCCTGAATTATTTTATTAGTTGTGACAGTTTTTTAGTGGAGTGTTTAGGATTTTCTATACAGACAGTCCCCTACTTATGATGGTTTGACTTATAATTATTTAACTTTACAATGGCGTGAGCGCAACACACACTCAGTAGAAACCGCACTTTGAGTTTTGATCCTTCCCCAGCTAACAACGCGCGATCCGATCCGGCCGTGTGATGCCGGACAGCGACAGCTCCCGGGCAGCCGCGTGATCAGGGAGGTCAGCCACAGATACGCTTACAGACACTCTGCACCCAGGCAATTCTGTTCTTCACTTTCCATACAGTATTCAATAAATGAGATATTCAGCACTTTATCATAGAACAGTCTTTGTGTGAGACGGTCCTGCCCAACTGCAGGCTCATGTCAGCGTTCGGAGCACGTTAAAGGTCAGCTAAGCTGAGACGGGATGTTTGGTAGGTGAAGTGTATTAAATGCATTCTCTACATATGATACTTTGAATTCATGGTGGGTTTATCAGGATGGGACCCCGTCGTAAGTCGTGGAAGGTCTGTATGTAATACCACGTTATCTTCTAGAGACCATTTTACTTCTCCCTTTCTTTTTTTTTTTTAAGATTTTATTTATTTATTTGACAGAGATAGAGACAGCCAGCGAGAGAGGGAACGCAAGCAGGGGGAGTGGGAGAGGAAGAAGCAGGCTCCCAGCGGAGGAGCCTGATGTGGGGCTCGATCCCATAACGCCGGGATCACGCCCTGAGCCGAAGGCAGACGCCTAACCGCTGTGCCACCCAGGCGCCCCTGCTTCTCCCTTTCTGACTTAAATGTTTTTTATTTCTTTTTCATCAGGGACATTGGCCTCTAATTTTCTTCTCCCGGGCTGTCCTTGCCTGGTGTCCGGGTAATGCTGGATTTGCAAAATGCGTTTGGAAGTATTCCCTCCTCTTCAGTTTTTTGGAAGATTTTGAGAAGGATTGGTGTTCATTCTTCTTTAAATGTCTGATAGAATCTACCCCTGAAGCCATCTGGTCCTGGGCTTTTCTTTGTTGGGAGGTTCATAATTACTGAATCAATCTCCTTATTAGTGATTCGTCTCTTCAGACTTTCTATTTCTTTATGACTCAATCTTGGTAGGTCCTATGTTTCTGGGAATTGACCCATTTCTTCAGGCTGTCCAACTTGGTGTACAATCGTTCACAGCAGTCTCATGATCCTTAGCATTTCTGTGCCATCAGTTACAAGCACGTGGATGTTTATAGCAACCTCATTCATAATTGCCAACAAGTAACAGAAAAAACAGACAGGGATATTTGTAACTATGTAGACATCTTTAGTGATACAATCCGTGAATTTGACCAAATTCACTTATATAAAACACTACGCCCAACAACTAAGAAATGTGCATGCTTTCACCAAAAGAAATTTTACAAATTTTACAAAAATTAACCATAGGAAATAGTTACAGAAATTGGGGGAGGGGGAGAGGGAGGGACAAATACGAATAGGTGGGCACAGGGGAGGGGATGTTTGAGGTTCTGTAACTGTTCCGTGTGGTGCAGACATGTTATGCGTCTGTCGAGACCCACAGAATGCCCAGCACAAGGAGTGAAGGCTAGTGGAAACTATGGACTTCAGTTATCATAGCGTATCACCAGTTCATCAGCTGGAGTACGGGTAGCCTCCATGCGCCATGTTATTAACAGGGGAGGGGGCTGGGAGGGGTAAGAGGAAACTATACCTTCTTATCGATTTTTATATACACTTTGAAACTGCTCTTTTTAAAAGAGTGTATTTTTTTAATTGACCATATGCTGAGCCTAAAGCAAGCTTCAAAGGAGAAAATAAGTAATCACGGTAATGTCTTTAGGGAGCAAAGTTCTCAGAGCAATCTTGACCCCCCCAGCAGACTGGCTTTTCCGGCAGTTGTCACCGTCCGATTTAGTCAGGTACACAGTAAGACTGTCACAGCTCGGCAGCTACTAAATACACAAAAAACAAGAATATGAAGGGTTTGAACACCACCATACATACACTTGATTGAATTGAGGTAAATATAGGTTATATATATACATATATACAATTGCAACTTGTCCAATAAAATTCTCACCATATACATGAGCCACATTCTGACCACAATGTACTAAAATTAAGAAAGGGAAAACTAAAAAGGTAGATCTGAATATTTCGCCTGAGATTTATTTACAAAATTGAGAACGGCTTCCCTGTGAAGGAATCTGGCATTGCTTCAAAGACATTTAAAGGCTCTGTTTCTAAATGTGCAGGGTGTGAATTGTGTTCTCAGAGGGGAGGGAGGAGCCTTGATTGAATGTCAGGAGTCTCTTGGCGAAGCACATCGCTCCTAATAAAGCACAACAGAGGAGGATCTTGTCCAACTGGGGGCTGGGGGGAGGGTGTCAGGAAGGCTTCCTGGAGGAGGAGGTGCATTCAGTCATATGGGATGGACAGGGGTGTCCCAAGAGGGCAGATGTCTAAAGCCAAAGCACTAAAACCAGAAACATCCCCCATCACAAATCACGGGCACCAGTGAACAACCCCCCCACACACACACACCGGTGATGGGGGCAATGTCAAGATGAGGCTCCCAGCAGGGGGTGGGCAGGTGGGAAAGACCTGGAGTGCCCCCAAGCAGCAGGGTCTCTATCCTGCAGGTGAGTGACAGCCTCTGGGCATTTTAAGTGGAAAGAGATCAGATCACCAGGCATCTGTCTGGTGATGGAGAAGAGGGAGCAAGGCAGAAGAAAGTCACCCGGGCCAAAACCCTCCCCCAGCTTCCACGCTGACTTGTTCTCTTGCTATTACTCCAGGCCAACGGCCGGGCCGCCAACCAAGGAGACGGCTTGGGGAAGTAAGTTCATGTGGATGCATGCTGCACCCACCTCCAAGACCCTTCCTGACTAGCCAGCAGGTGCCGCCCCTGCGGGGATCTGAAGGCTCCTCCTGGAGGGACAGAATCTGAGTCACGAGCAACACTCGGGAGGTGGTCGGAACCGGGGACTGTGCTACACGTACCCCATCAAGAGGCCCCAACCAGTAGCTCTATGTGCACCGCCCCATGTCCCTGTACCAGCCAATGCAGCTTCTCACGTGAAATACGCTATTGGTTAGTGATGTTTGAAAAGAAACAGCTGAAGTGTCCTGAGTGATACAAAGCGTGAGAAACAGTCCTGTGCTATGAGACGGGAACTGTAGCACGAAGGCTGGTTTTCAACATGGAGAGGTGGGGTCTTCCAACCCTGAGGCTGCGAATGCCCCAGAAGAGCCACTCTGTGTGTCCACGGCGTCCGTGGCCTCCCCTGTCCTTCTTGTCCTGTCTCAACGCCCCTCCGTTTTGCAGACGAGGAAGGCTACACAGCAGCCAGCTCTGTCGACCCCAGAGCTGTGCTCCTTCCTGCTCCCCCTGACCCCCAAGCCTGCTCCCCTGGCTCCCCGGGGACTGTGCTCCACGTGGGCCCCCACCCACCCCACTGCCCCCTTCCCAAGACCCAGCAGCAGGGGTGGCTGGTGCCATCGTCTGGCCGGCTGGGGCATCCAATCGGCCCAGGCCAGAGTGCTGCAGGGGCCATGTGCCAGGACCACGGCTGCGTGACCCAGCGTGGCTACTAGAGGGCGGAGGCACCACTGGCTCGGAACAGCCTTGAGGTACAAACACCGTCCCCCTTCACTGATGCAGAAACAGGCCCCGGGAGGCCCAGCAGCTCCCCACTGGACCCCACAGTCCGTGCAGAGTGGCCTCACCCGGCTCTGCCCCTGCAGGCGGGAGTGAAGGTCTGCCGCTGGGAACGCTGGACCAAGGGACCCATCTGCTCACCAGGCTGAGTAGGCCAGGGGCAGTGTGGACCCGCAGGACCGCGAATTCAGGGAGCAGGACGACAGGTTTCTCGGCTGCATGCAGACCGCAAGAACCAGCTTCCAGCCGCCCTGATCCGGGGCCCAGCGGCCAGACAGCGATTCCACCTGCAGAGCTCCAGGTGGCAGCGCCCCTTGGGTAGAGCGCAGTCTCCCGTGTGGCCAGCAGGTGGCGACCCCTGACCAAAAACGGCGCATCTCCCTGCACTTTGCGGGGACTGGTGGCTGGTTTTCCACCATCTGCAGGGTGGGCTTTCGTGAAGGCTGTTTTGCGGTCCTGCCCACCGCACGTAGGCCCACCCCTGCCTCCAGCCCTCCTCTGAGCTGCTGAAGGGGCTTGGTTGCCTGGCCACTCAGAAAACGGCCTGGGCCTGCGGAGTAGACATCCCAACCGCCATGCCCAGCCCCAGACCAAGGCCGGCCCCAGGCTGCAACAGCGGCCGGCTACACCCTGAGCTCCCAGGTGAGGCCACCTGACTGAGGCCGGGACGCCGCCCCAGACCAGCTTTTTTCAGGGTTCGATCTTTCACATGTTGTTACGTTCTTGTTTTAATTGCCCAGTGCTCATCACAGGTGCAGGCCCTCGTCCCCATCACCTCCTCCCCACCCCACGCCCCTCCCCTGCGGTGGCCAGCAGTGTGTTTGCTGGAGCTAAGGGTCTGTTTCTTGGTTTGCGTCTCTCTCTCTTTTCCCCTTTCTTGTTTGTTTCTTAAATTCCACACGGAGTGAAATCACACGGTATTTGTCTTTCTCTGGCTCGTTCCTGTTTAGCATAATACCGTCTGGTTCGATCCGTGTCGTGGCAAATGGCAAGACTGCATTCTTTTCGTGGCTGAGTCATATTCCTTCGTGTGTTTGTATCCAGGCCAGCCTTTGAAAGCCATCTCATCCACACCTGTGCTCGGTTCCTACCTATCTGCTGATACACGCCTGGGTGTTTCAAATGCCCCCACGCTCGGTGTGTCCGCAGCTTACTGCCCCCTCAACCCCATCATTGCCATCCAAGCCTGAGTCCCAGAGGCAGGACATCATCCAATGCACTGCTCCTGTTCGCCTCAGGGTGCCTGTGGAGTAGCCCACTTCTCTCCGTGTCCCCTTTCACCCCCTGGTCGCAATGCCGGGCTGGGGGGACACCCGGGAGGAAGTGCCCCAAGACCCTGACTGCAGCGGTCTATTGGGAATGCTCCCCTGAGCACATTCAACGACTGCTTGTTCTATCCAAGACCAAACTCCCCAGCGTGGCTGGTCCCCTTGACCCCAGGATGCACTGGCCCCACGCTGGCCCCCTGCCACTGTCCTCCAATGCCCCATGCTCCTTCTGACAGCCTGTATGCCCCCACCCCAGCCCCTTGGCCTAATTAACACCCACTCACCCTTCAGACCATGGCCCCCTGTCCACACCAGGCTGTCCCCAGAGCCTGCCTGTGCCTGGCCTCAGCCCAGACCCTTCTCATCCTTGCCACCCGTTTGTTCTGCGCCAGGACACATGGTAGGTGAGACCTGCCCTCCAGAGCAGACACGGGCATTAGCCTGCATGCAGCTCCTCTCCGCTCATGTCTCTGCAACGCCCGGAGCAAGGGGGCTCTGGGGTTTTCCGTGACGGCTTACCTCTGTGTTTGTGTCCTCTGACACCTGCACACAGCACAGAAGCCCCTGAGAGCAAGGATCCGAGTCATTGCTGGATTTCCAGAGCCTTGTGGCTCTTGGCCATTCACTCCACAAGAGCACACAGCACTACTCACCGTCCGTGAGCACGCAACAAAGCACGGACCATCTCTGTTCTCTCCTTGAAGGAACCTGGAGGGCAGAGACATGAAGCCACCTTGCCAGGGTCTCGTGCTGGAGGCAGGGTGACCCTTGTCTTTCGACTGAGTGGCAACCAAGCATCCTCCCCAGCTCCTGGGCCTCCAGGCATCTTCCCACCTAGGAGAAAGTCTGGGGTCCTGGCCTTCACCCCAGCAGCACCCCTGGATACACCAGGAGAAGGCTTGCAAGCCGCTGTGGGCACACAGCTTTTGTAGTTTTCGGTCCAAGAACATGGAGGAAAGTTAGCTAGCGGGGCCCTGGTAGCGCGTGGAGGCAGGCGTTAAGCCATTCCCTCTGTATTCTCCAAGCCTACCCAGGGTTGGAGGACAGAACCATGCCCTCAGCTCCTCGCCCGCCCCCGTTTGCACTGTTCCTGGGGTCTTTGAACCTGTGTTAGGAACTCCAGGGCTGCTCCACCCACTCAAACCTTCAGAGAGGTCTGGCGTTAGTCACCAACCCCTCTCCTCAGCCACTGGAACTCTCCCTGGCCGCCAGCTCCTCCCACTGAGGAAGCTGTGCCCGGTGACCACACAGCCCCCACCCCTTGTAGGCTGATGGAAGAACTGCAGAATCCCACACCACACATTCCACCTGGTGCCTCCACAGATGCTCGGCAGCACGTGGTCTGGGGATGCCACTGTGGGGGGGGGCACAGGACAGACTTAGGACCCACCCCCGCCCCCAGTCTCTCACTGGCCATCCTCCCCAACTCCGCCCCGGAGCAACAGCCTAACAGCCTAGCAAGTAGAAAACCGGAGACTCCCCCTCTGCCCTTGGACAAGTGTGAGAAACCCTGGTGCCTGAAGCACCACAAAATTGAAACAAGAAGTTTATCCGAAACAAGAAGTTTTGTCCTCAAACTCCAATCCCTGCCTTAAATCACTACGACCTGGGGGAGCGTGGAAACCACTGCAGGATGCAGGTACCCTGGGAAAGTGGATGGCGGGGACGGGAGGCCCAGGGGGGTCCCCAATGGCGCCTCTGAGCCTGGCGGCCACAAGGCTGGCAGCCACAAGGCTGGCGGCCAGAGTGAGCGCTTTGTGGATTGGGTTGCCAACTGTGCTTCGGCTCCGCGAGGGCCCCCACTCGGGGCTGCACACCCAAGACCTCCGCAGAGCACCCCAGGCGTGCGCCGCACACATCCCCAGTCTGGCTGCGCACTCCCTGCTCCGACCCCTGCGCGTCGCCGGCTCCAGCTCCTGCCAGAGGAACGAAAGACAAGACGCACGAGGCAGGTGCCCACGTAAGGCGCGAGCATTCGGTGGTGGCAACCCCCGGGTGGCAGAGGGAGACAGCCGGTAACACCGCCGCCACCCCATCTCCACCCAGACCTCCAGCTCCCTCCATCCCAGCGGTCCCGCCACCCCGGCCGTCGGTCTGCGCCCCCTGTGGAGACAGGCTCCGAGAAGAGGCGGTCACCAAGTCCCTTCTGATTGGATGGCTGCAAAGTCCCAGCGGGCGCCCCCGCACCTTAAAACTGGAGCGGAGCGAGTGGGAGCTCGAGCCCGCCCCGGGACCCAGCCCTGCACGCGGCAGCCAGGGGTGGGGGAGGAGAGGAGGAGGGAGAGAAGGGGGACGAGAAGGACGAGAAGGACGAGGACCCAGAGAAGAGGAGGAGGAAGTGCAGTCGGAGGAGGAGGAGGAGGCGACCCGGAGGCGTGGCCGAGGAGGCCGGAGAGGCCCGGCGCGCAGAGGCTCGGGACCGACCGACAGCCGGACCGACGCGCGAGCCCGGAGCTGCACGGCGGCGGCCGCGCGGCCATGGCCGAGCTCAAGTCGCTGTCGGGGGACGCGTACCTGGCGCTGAGCCACGGCTACGCGGCGGCGACGGCGGGCCTGGCCTACGGGGCGGCGCGGGGGCCCGAGGCGGCTCGCGGCTACGGCGCGCCGGGTCCGGGCGGCGACCTCCCCGCGGCGCCCGCGCCCCACGCCGCGGCCGTGGCGGAGAGCAGCGGCGAGCAGAGCGGCGACGAGGACGACGCCTTCGAGCAGCGGCGGCGGCGGCGGCGGGGGCCCGGGGGCGCGGCGGACGCGCGGCGGCGGCCCCGGGAGCAGCGCTCGCTGCGGCTGAGCATAAACGCGCGCGAGCGGCGGCGGATGCACGACCTGAACGACGCGCTGGACGGGCTGCGCGCCGTCATCCCTTACGCGCACAGCCCGTCGGTGCGCAAGCTCTCCAAGATCGCCACGCTGCTGCTCGCCAAGAACTACATCCTCATGCAGGCGCAGGCCCTGGACGAGATGCGGCGCCTCGTGGCCTACCTCAACCAGGGCCAGGGCCTGGCGGCGCCTGTGGCCGCTGCGCCCCTGACGCCCTTTGGCCAGGCCGCTGTATACCCCTTCTCCGCGGGCGCCCCGCTGCCCTGCCCTGACAAGTGCACCGCCTTCTCCGGGACGCCCTCGGCGCTTTGCAAACACTGTAACGAGAAGCCATGAAGGCCCCGGGCCGCCCCTCCTCCCGCACGCGTCCCGCATTTCACCTTGCCCCCAGGACTGTGTCACCCGTCCCGACTGAACCCCGCCCACCGGGAGAAGGCGGCGGGACGTCGCTTCCAGATCCTGCGAGCTGAACCGCGCGGGTAGGGCCGCGAGAAGCTCAGCGTGTCTGTGCACAGGATTGAGCCGGAGAGCGGGGGCACTGGCATCGGCGCCCCGGAGCCCGCGGAGCGCCCGATGGGCAAACTTCCGACGGATGACAAACCCTGGCTCGTCCGGACACCGCCACTCACCCTGAAAAAAAAAAAAAAACCAGGACTACAGCCCGAGCGGGGACGGGCGTGACTCCAGGGGAGTGGTCCTGCTGGGTGCCAGCCGGGTTCTCTCCGATTGCAGGGAGAGCACTTAGCTCGGTTTGGCCGCTCGGGACCCTCGCATTGGGCTCTCCCCAACCGCAGGGCCGGCTCCTGTGGGGACGTTCCCGACCACGCCGGTGCCCGCGCCGGGTACCTCCAGTCTCTGAGGCTCCACGACCTCGACGCCCCTGCAGCCCAGTGGCTCCCTGCGCCCTGAACTAGCCCGCAGCTGTCGTTTGCAAAGGAGCTGGACAGCCCATGACGCCGGAAAACCCCGGGCAGTAGCTTTTCGGCTCTCTCAAGTCAGAGTGTTATGTTTATTTTCTTGCCTGCCTAGAGGCACGAACCTCTAGAGGTGAGTGGACGCCAACACTGGCTGCCTCCAAGTCTGCGGAATTTGTCCCCTAAACAGTCCCTGGACTCCCCAGCCACCACCGCTCACGCCAGAAGGTCCTGCCAGGGTGTGGCCCCTGTGGAGTTGGATGGAAACCTGCCGGCTGCCCTCTGCTTACAGGCGGTTGTCCGAGGAGGGTCCCGCTTGGCCTGGGGTGTCAGGGAAGGGCCCGGTGTAGCCCCGCTGACCTCCACACCAACCCCCCACGCGTTTCCAGGGGAGGAGGCAGGGCCATGGGTGAGTAGGCTGGTGGGAGGGGCTGCTTCCTGACCTGTGGAAAGGCGATGGGTTTGTCTCTTGGTGTTGGGGTCTGTCTCTTGGATGTGGGTGCCTGGCGCAGAATTCTGCCACCATAGGGGTCCACACACTCTGCACAGCCGGCCAGCCACCCTGGGGACCAGGCTGTGCACGCCCGTTTGCACCCCAGCGGGTCTGCTGCAATATCCAGCTTTATTAACCCAATTTCCTCGGCTGTCGTTAACACTATGCTAATGAGGAGAGGACCTCCGCCCTACAAAGCGGCCTGTCTAAAGCATTTAACTTTAATTAATACATTTCAAAAGGCCCTTTTGTATTTGCAAAATGAAGTGTGTGATTAAGTCTTATTCATAAAGACATATGCTTAATACTGGGTTTTGCCAATTTCCATATTTATTTCTTCCCTGTCTTTTTCTCCCTAACACACTACTTTTATCAGTTTCGCATATTCAGAAAGCTGAGTGCGAGCGGCTCTGTTTCGAATCCCCTTCAGGTAAGGGAAGGCAGGACAGCCGGGAATTCCAACGTCCTTTGCTTCCAGGGTCATTGCAAAGTGATCCTGGATCAACTTTATAAATTCCTGGTCATCGTCTGAGGCAGAGCTGCTCTTTCTGGTTGAAACCAGACGCATCCAGTACATCATTGCTATTCAGAATGAAGTTATGATTCTGACTTATTTTTTAAAATAATATGATTAAATTTTAATATCAAATTAAACATGTTCATTTGTGACTGAACTCAGTTTCAATTTTCAGAGAGTTGTGTCAGCTTGGACCACATGCTTCTAAATCACGGAGTCTAGAAAGTCTGTGAGGCGCAGACCGCCGGTGTGTAAGAACCACTCAGCAAATGTATGAAATACTAAGAAAAAGGTGAAGGAAAAAATCTCTCTGCCCCTTCTTAGATGAAAAACAACATTTTTTTTAAAGGACCATTTAACTAATCTTATGTTCTTCCAATTACTTGGTTTCAAAAAAATTAAATGTGTGGTTTTTTGGTTTTTGGTTTTGGTTTTTTTTATATTTCAGTTGTTCAGCTGTATGTCCCCACATGATCGACTGTTCAGGACCTCAGCCCACCTCTCGCTGGGGTGTGGTGGAGTCATTTCTTAACGTGAAATTAGGCTGGCTTTTCCACAAGGCTGACGCAGCAATCTTCTCTATCGGTACAAGTCATTTGGCCTCCCCGTTCTGAGAACTCCCAGCACAAAAGGTCTGATCCTCCACGGCCCCTGTGCCCAAAATACAGTGAAGCAGGCTCCCCGTTAGCAAGCCCTCCACTCTCTGGAAACATCCGACGGGGGCTCTGGTCATGGACTCCCAGAACTCCTGGTGCTTCTAGCCCCCGGAGCCGGCACTTCTCCAGCGCTGGGGACGAGTGAGATAGGAAAGGGCTTTGCTTACAACGGGTGTTGAAACAGCCTTTTTCCCAGATGCTCGTTTTCATTTAGAACCTGTCTCCGGGCAGGGAAACCTGTACCTGCTGGTACATCTAGACGACGTGTGAGGGAGGGTCCCTTTAAACCCGGCTGGCCACACAAAGAGACCGGGCCACACGTGAAATGGTAGCTTCCCTAGTAGCCACATAAAAGAATAAACAGATGAAATTAATTGTAATGACTTTTGTTTATCCCAATGTATGCAAAATAGTATCATTTCAACATGCAGTCAGTATTTTTTAATTATCAGGGGGATATTTCACGTGTCTTTTTTTTGTACTGGGTCTTTGCACTTACAGCCCCTCTCCATTTGGACCAGCCCTGTTGCGAGTATCAGTGGCCACACGTGGCTCGTGACAGCCACAGCGGACCCTGCGGCTCGAGGCTGTGCCGAGGCAAAGGTGTGGGTGCCTTTGTTTCTTTCACCTTTGTCATAAGCAGGAAATGTACACCGATTCAAGGAATAAATTCTAGAGCTAGACACAGAGGACATGCCCCGTCCTTGTTCCTCTTTCCAGCCTGGCTCTCCAGGTCTAGCTGAGGCCAGGGCAGGGGGCAAGAAACGCCGTGGTCCGTTTTCTACCACGAAATGGTGGCACTTTGTCTGTAGAGTCACCAGTTCCAACTGCAGCCCAGCACTGGCCAGCCACGCCCAAGCCTGGGGAGCCAGCAGCACACGGACGCCCCAGCCGAGGGGATGTCTTGAAGCCAACACTGCCTTTCTCCTCTACTAACCACACAGCTGGGGGTCTCTGCCACGCTGGCCGCTGCTTGAGCCGCTCGCAGACCGAGGCTCATTAAACTCAGGTTATGAGCCGGTGGAGCCCGGCTCGTGGGCGCCTGGGGCAGGCTTCCCTGGGCTCAGTGGCTCCCCAGGGGTCCCTTGCTGGGGTCAGGAGAGGCAGGTTGCTGGGCTGGGGTCCTGTATCCTTGTCTGCATTCACAGACCTGTGCATCTGTGGCCGGTGTGGGTGTGAACACCCCCAGCTTGCCGAGTGGAGACAGAAAGCACACGGGTTAGAAAACAAAAGTGGGGGCGTCCTCACGGTTAAGCTAACGATGGAGCATTCCTGGACATACACCGCCTCCTTTTCCTTCCTTTCTTTCAAATGACCAACTGCATCCATAGTTCTCCTTCTTTGGGTATTTTGATGGGAGCATTTTTACCTACTCAGTGAGACAGTGTGGCCCCAGCACTTTCTGTTCTCATGGTGCCCAGGATATTGGACACCCAAAGATCTTTGTTTTCCTCCAGGTAGGAAATTCACTTACCTAAAACAGCACCCCTGGTTTTCAGTCATAGGTACCAGCATCGGCACTCGGAGAGCAGCACTGCACCCTAACCTAGCTCTGCCCCCAGGGACCCATAGCGTGGACCAGCCCGGGCCGACCCGCCCACACGAGCTCATCCACAAGCCCTCGTGACCCAGGCACACTGGCTTCTGACTGTTTCATTTGCTCAATTTCATCCCAAACATGGGATTTTCTCTTCATTTGGGCAGATGTCCTTGAATCCTCAGGGAACTTTGTTTTACCGCACAAGTAAGCTAACGAGCATCCCGGTGCAGACACCTGCTTTGCCAAAGATGCCTGTCTATTTCCCTTGCAGGTTGGGACGTGAAAGGAAGAGGCACGTCCTCCCAAAGGACTGTTTTCCTGAAAGGATGCGTGAAACGCACAAACCGCCATTCCGAGACCAGCACAGCCTGCCTCGCCTCGCCCTGGGCCATCTGAGTGGAGTCCGATTAGAACCACCGAGCAGAGGCCCCGGAGCCCGGGTTAATCCAGCGGACGGTGATTACAGCAATTTTATCCTGTGAATTTGCCTGCGATATGTCCTGAGTCTTTAATCGCTCTTCGCATCCCATTCTAAGGGATGGAAATAGAGGGATTTACAATGTATTAAATCATTTCTCCAACAATTAATTACCTCTTTGGATCATAACCCTGGATGTTATGTTCCATACCCCAACGAAAGTCAGTTCCATAAAATTAGAAAATTAATACACATTTGCAGATTTAACTCCAAAGGAGCAAAACCCACGTTACCGTAAATGCAAAAATCCTCCAGTAGTTACCAAAACCTTCTTTGACGCCAGTGTTTTCCCTGTGTTACAAAATGAGTTATGCTGGGTTTTCCCAGTCTGAAGCGCCGGAAGCATATGTATTGATACAAATGTATACAAGCTGTTTTTAAGCGAGGCTTTCTGAGCAGGAAGGCAGCCAGGTTATTCTGAAAGTCAGCGTGGAGGGGTAACTTGTAAACTGACGTTTCTGTCCCTCTGTGGCTGGCTCTGTGGGCTCTATGGGCTGTTGCCTGGTCAGGATGCAGAGGGACGTCGCTCCGTGGCTCCTGTGGCCGCTGTGGTCTGCGTTCCTGGGGGCACGGCCATCTGGAAGCAGAGCGGAGCTGTACGTGGGCCTGGCCGGTGGCCTCTGCCCCCATGGTGCTCAGGCCCTCAGGCCCTGACAGGGGCCGGGGTGCCACCTGGGACAGGATCCTAGCTCAAGGGTTTCTTAGGAGCGGCTCTAGCGCCTGCGTGCTGACGGGGAGAGCCTTCCCAACCAGCCTGGTTTCGCCTCCAAGCCCGTTTTGTCTAAAGTGATGAGGCCACTGTCAGTTGCCCTCCCGGGGGCCCTGATCCAGCCTGACAGGAGCCCAGCCTCCAGCTCCCAGTGGACAGCACTTGCTATGCTAATGAGGCCGCAGCCACGCTGGGAACTGGCCACAAACCCCAGACGCACATGGGACCTGCAGCGCTCTCTGATGGCCACAGGCATCTGACAGGACGCATTTCACTCTGCAACAGGCTGGCTTTGGCCTGGAGCCTGTGTCCGAGGCCCTCCCAGCCTGTCCCTGCTTTTTGGCCACAGAGGCACCGAAGTTACAAAATCCCTGGGAACAGTATCTAAGTCTCACTCACGGGCAAACACCCGGGGCAGAGTCCAGGCTCCGTCCCAGCCCACAGCTGCCCAGGGGGTTCCGGAGCCGGCCGGACAGAGCTGGGGCTCGTGGGACCCGGCCCGGCAGCTCATCGCAGTGCTGGCGGAAGCCAGGTGTGCCGAGGCCCCCGGAGGGCTCTGTGTGGCGCAGCCTGGATGCTGTCCACTGAATGCAATCTGGGGAGGGAGCCACTCATCACTCAGGGGCGCGTACACCCACGATTCTTGGTAACTGAGATTCAGAACCCCCACATCTGTGAGTCTGTTGATGCCAACGGGCCCCTGGCAGCCAGACGACTGTTGGAAAAAAGCGTCTGAACAAGATGATTCAGGTATAAAGATCCCTGTCCTTCTGAGCGTAGCACTAAGCAGCCTGACTGCCGGCAGCCTTCTGCGCGCAGGGGATCGCGAGATCCGTGCGGGCGGCACCTGCATTGCAGACATCACAGACAACTGGGAGGATGATCGTTTGATACTCGGGAATCTGGGATTCTAGAATAAACCAAAGCTTTCTCACTACAGAACACTGCTCTCTATCTACCCTCGAGTCTCCCCTCCGGGCTGTGGGGTCGACAGTGACGTTCAGGAGAGCACGCTCCTCCAGACTTCCTGTCCACTCCCTGCCCACCTTAGTGACATCGGGGCACCAGATGGCGTGAGAACTTCGCCCCAGAACGCCCAGGGGCTGCTTCCCGAAATGCCTGTGTTCAGGGAACAGAGCATGTCCCCAGGCCCCTGTCCTGGCACGCGCATCCTCACTCATTCTGTCTGTCTCTGGCCTGTTCTCTCCTGCAGCCGCTTCTCTGGGCAGCCCTGTTCTCCTAATGAGACACATGTTCCTTAAAATATTCCAAATGTAGTTTGGTGTCTCAAGACCCTGGTCACTACCTCCGGCGGCGCCGACTGCGTCTGGCTTAGGGAAAGCCCGGCCGGTCTGGAAGGTAAAGGCCGACACAGAAGAGCCGCTGGCCGCCCTCAGCCTGGTGGACACTGGGTAAGAACAGGCTGGGGCCACCCCGTTATCCTCTGCCCGGGAGTGTGTCCTGAACTCACTTGTGCGGGTGTCATACTACGTACAGTTTCACCTCCCGTGTGGGTCCCCAGGTCCTCGGCTGTTGTCAGGATACGAACAGCGGCAGCACCGCGAGCCCCCACTCACAGCCCGTTTCTCCCGACGCCCCACCGCGCCCTGAGAGGTCTTTGCAACTCCCTGACTTTCCGCAGACGGTCTGGCCTTGAGTGTGCTTGACTGAGGTTAGCAGGGTGACCCTCTTGCCTGCTTGTCGGGACTGGGGTTTCCCTACACACGGTGAGCCGTTTTAAGCCCTGCAAAGTCCTGGGCCAAAGGCTGAGTTCGGCACCCAGGGCTTAGGTCCTCAGACCCTTTCTGAAAACAGAAGAGAGGGTCAGCCGCATAACTAAAAACACGGGCACGAGCCCCTGCTCTCCGCTCTCACACCTCCTGCTGCATCCTCAGTCTCCCCAGGGACACCCTTCCCTGCAGCCAACGCCAAACCATGCCCATGACCATGGCCTGGAGCAGACAGGGGTCAGCTCAGGTGGGGGGCCCACTGCTGCCCACGGGGCTGTTCAGGAAGTGGGGCGAGGCTGCTCGACGCAGACCATGGACAGCGCCCAAGGGAGAAGTGGTTTCCGTTTGGTGAGGGGACATCCTCACAGCAAGAGCTAGAGGGAGCAAGGTGAATGTGGTCACGGTCAGGCGCAACCCTGCAGAGAGGGCCGAGAACAGGACTGGGGAGGGGGCCCATTCCCCGGGCTGTGGCCATGTCCCGGAGCCTTGTTTCTCCCCCCAGGATGCCTGCACCCAGCCTGGCCGGCCCATCGGGCTTTAGGAGAAGGGGCGGGGCGGGGGTGCGGGCGCAGGAGCTGGCCAGGGAGGGGGGACAGCCAGTGGCCGCTGAGTGAAGCTGTCGGAACAGGGGAGCGGCCAGGCATCAGCGTCTCCTAATGAGCACGTCGTTGGGATGATTTTGCACTAATTTTTTGCTTAATAAGGCTGGTTTAAAACGCAATTTTGAGGAGCCGTGCCTCCCCCTCCCCTAAACCGGGTCGTTGCGGTGCGGGCCTCTCTCCGGCACTGCAGGGGACGTGGTGGTCCATTAATAGCACGTCGGAAGGTGTCTTTGCTGACAGATGAGGGACACGGACGGACTTTCAAGGATACGGACTTCATTAAGCAGCCTCATTACACTGCAGAGTGCTAAATATGTCATTTTAAAGGGAATGCTCGGCTTTCAGCAGCTCCCCCTCCTCGCCAACCACCGCCTAAGTGAACGACAAAATTTTCCAAAATAATTACAAATGAACAATCAAGGTCAGAGGCCCCTCCAGGCAGATTCCGGCAGGTGTTCACCCAGCGCCCGGGGCCAGAATGGCGGAGGGCTGCACCGAGCACCGCGGGCCGCCAGCCGGGGTGGGGGGTGGGGGCACTGGCTCGGCCCCCGTCTCCTCCTCTGTCGAGGGACAGTGCTGATGGAGCCACGGGCTCTGAGGACCAGGTAGGGGACCTGCACCAGGGGCTTCACTCTCCCCAGGCCCGCGTCGGGCCTCATCGCCAGCCACCTGGCCCCACGAGGTCCGCAGGCTGCGCTCCCACCAGCAGCCTCGGGGGTACTCAACACCAAACGTAGGGTTAACCGTGCTGACGTGTCCGGTTCGACGACAGGAAGGACGTTCCCAACGCTGTGTCACGGTCACCCCCGACTACTTCCATAACTCCGTCACCACCTGTACTTTGATTTGTTTCAAGTCAGGCTTACTAAGGTAGAATGAACACCCAGCAAAACGCACCTGCTTAGACGCACCCTCCGGAATGTGGGAAACACACGCGGCTGTGTAAACACTACCACGGTCAAGATGGAGAATCCCACCATCACCCCAAAAAGCCTTCCTGTGCTTGCTCACCCCTGACCACTGACGGGCTTTCTGGGCCTATAGTCTTGCCTTTCCCAAAACATCTCTTAGGGTGGAGTGAGGGATTGCTCACATGCGGCCTCTTTCACTCGGAATAGTGCACGTGAGGTTCACTGGGGTCCCTCTCTGTGCCTCAGTCTTACCATCTGTAAAGTGGGGTGATAATCTCAGTAGCACATGGGGTTTTGAGAGAGCTGTATGAGGTGTTTCCATAAATCTTAGCACCACACCTGCCCCACCTTGATTTTTGCAGAAGAAGCCCCGTGTAAGCCTCTGTGATATAAGAGACTTTTGGGGGGTGAAAGGAGCAGGCCAACCTTACTCTTCATGGGAAGGCCTGACTGGTGTGCGTTGAGATTTCCAAAGATGGTTGCTGTCTGCGATTCCAGCAAGCAACACAGCGAGACCGGGTCCACGGCACCGTCAATGCTGACCGCTCTCGAAGGCATCCCGCCTGTCCCCCCTGTTTCTTCCCCTTCCCAAAGACACGTCTTCTGGGTTAAAACTCACATGGCACGCCTGGCTGCCAGTGGTGGTCTCTGTGACAGGGAAGAGTGGCCGAGAGCTCGGGCAAGGAGCTGCCGAGGTGGCCTGTGCTCAGGACGGGGAGACACAGCACGGCCGCCCCTGCCATATGCTCCTGCTTGTGAAGGGCCTGGGACAGGGGCCTGCAGTACCCACCCTTTAAGCACTGATGAAATAGGAAATGACCGTCGTGACCGGGAGGGAACCCTGGGGGGCACCGGGCAGGGAGTGCCCCCATGATATCACTTCCCACAAGCCCGCACCTCAAACCTGTCAGCTGGCGTTAGCCGGGGACACCCTGACCCTCCGGGAGCTCAGGAAGCAGTCGTGCAAAACCTCGTCATGAGGCAGGACACGCTTGCAGCAAATGAGCAGTTACAGAAACAGCCCGGACAGCGGATGCAATGGGGCAGCGCTGGGGAGATGCCCTGCCAAGCCCATGTGAGGGCCTTCCTCCTCCCCAGACCTCATGCCAACCTCCTCTGTTGGACTTTTTTGACAGAGAAAAACATGGAAAGGTCTTTAATGAGCAAAGTACGGGTCGTCAGGGTGAGTCACCGATGTCACGTGGGGACTGGCCACGCATGACCCGAGCGTGGGTGGCTGCCCCCAGCAGGACTGCGTGCCACGCTTCCGGCTGGACCGCCGCATGAGCGGCCACAGACGTCAGTGGGGAGCTATCCTCACGGACAGGAGGCTTTCATAATCCCCCACGCGGCAGCTCAGTTATCTGTCCAGTGGCGAGCGAATGTCAGGCGTGAGGCTGTCATTACATTTCCGCATGTGGCGACCCTAAGTAAATCTTTGCAATTTTCATTTCACGGAGATTTAATATAGATCGGTGCCCTGTTGTTGCCTCCCACTTTAATCCAAAGTCACTCATTAGATGGAGACTGGCAGACGTCGGTGGGCCAGGCCTGTGGGCTGAGCTGCGGGCTGGACACACCAGTGCCCGCTCCAGATGGACGGCTGCTGCCCTCGTTCCGTGATGGGCACTAATCTAAAACCTTGACCTGCTTCTCTGCACATTACACATATTAAATGCAACCTGGACACCCAGGGACGGAAGGCTGTGTGGCCACCGCCAGGAACCAGGGACAGGCACATTCACGGACACGGATGGATAGTTTCCAAGATTTACCAAGTAAAACAGTGACCAGAAGCACTGTTTGCAACAGGCTATGATTCCTGTTTTCAAGGAAGGAAAACTTACACAGCTATGAATGTCTCTGGAAGGAGACGCGACGCGACCCACTGGGGGCTTCTGGGGAAAAGGCTCGGGGTCCGGCAGGCAAGACGAGAGGGAGCAAGGCCCCCAGCAGCAGCTCTGCACTGAGTCGTCTCCCCACACCATGAATATCTTCTATTAAATAGACCAGAAAGTAGGGCGCCTGGGTGGCTCTGGATTTCGGCTCAGGTCACGATCCCATGGGTCATGGGCTCGAGTCTTGTGATGTCCTGCTCAGCAAAGTCTGCTAGAGAGTCTCCCTCTCCCTCTGCTCCTCCCCCCACTCGAGCTCTCTCTCTCTTTCTAAAATAAATAAATAAATCTTAAAAGAAAAAAAACAAACAGAAAAACAAAACCAAAAGCAGGAAGCAGCAGCTGTGGGCTGAGCGGTGGCTCCGGTCCTGACCCCTGGACCTTGTGGTAAAACTGCGTGATTAAGTAAAGGATCTTGAGAAGAGGTGCTTCTCCTGGATTCGCCAGCTGGGCCCCAGTGCCCTTCCCTGCGTCCATGTGCGCAGGGGCAGAGGGAGTCCAGGGAAGCGGACCGGGGAGGCCGTAAGCCTGGATGGCCGGCCAGCCCCGGGGAGGAGGAGGCCCGAGGGTCCTGCCGCAGCCTCAGGAGGGAGCACGGCTCTGCCGACGCGCGCTCTCAGCTTCGGCCCCACAGCGGCGAGAGAACACGTTTGTGCTGTTCAAGCTCCCAGCCTGTGGGGCTCAGTGGGGTGGAGAGGTCTACACTCGGTGGATACTAAGTGTCCAAGTGCGCCCACCTGAGCCTCCATGGCAGATTCCCGTTCCTCCCGTGACTTTCTCTGGGATGCCGCCTGGCTGCTCCAGGCCCCTTGCCACGTGCACGCACCCAACCCCCTGCACACACGCAGCACAAATGCCCCGTTTTACAGACAAGCCAGCGGGATCCCCGGACACTGAGCAGCGGAGGCACTTAGACTCGTCCTGCCCAGGAGCCCTCATCGGGGGGCCGTTGGAGGGTGAGGCGGACTCAGGTACCGACAACTGAGCGCAGTGGGGGCTCTCACGCGACACACTTGGCGGACATCACGGTGTGACCTCGCGTGGTGTTGTCAGTCCCGACTGGCAGGTGGTGTGAGCGATGGAGAGGACGGAGGGGCCGGTCTCAGTCACTCAAGGAGGGGGGTGGGGGGGTGGAGGAGCCAGAACGGGGGTGGGGTCTCGGGCTCATTTCTGCCCTGCCTTCAGCAAGCACCGCCGGTCCTGGGACGCAGGTGACATCCCTCTGCGGGGACTCGGCAGGGGTCCCGAGCCCTCCAAAGGGCAGGTGGGACCAGCCTGAGCCCCTGACCAGTGGGGCACAGGAGACCACTCCAGCTGGTGGTGAAGATACTTCACAATAAAGGAGCCGGCTGGCGACATGGGGCGAGGAGCTCACCCACCTACCGTGTTCCTCCCACCTGGATACCTGACTCCGTCCTTCCCGGGGGCATTAAGGGTCTATTGCCGTGTCACAAACTAGTCCCAAACACTGCAGCCTAAAACAGCAAATACTTCGCAGTTCTGAGGGTCAGAACTCAGGAGTGGCTCAGCTGGGTGGTTCCGGTCAGGGACTCTGCTGAGGCTGCAGGAGGGCCATGGGCCGAGGCTCTGGTCACCTGAAGGGGCTGGAGGGTCCGCTTCCAGGGAGGCACCCTCACGTGGCCCGTGGCACCAGGCCTCAGGTCCTCGCCGTGTGGACACTCCCCGGGGCTGTGTGGGCGTCCTCAGCACGTGTCGGCTGGTCCCGCAGGGCGAGCTGTGACTCAGACCCTCGTCTGGGGACTCACGGCTCCGTCCCCCCACACTGTTCAGAGGAGCACACCCCTGAGTCCGGCTCGCACTCAAGAAGATGGAATTAAAGCCTCCTTCTGAGGGGATGGTCTTCCCAGAACGCGGCCGCACGTTAGACCACACACGCGGATAGTTCACTCAGAGGGACCTGAAGAAAAGACCCCTTCCTACATATAAAAATGTCCCCCCGAATGAGCACAGGGCCTGAATTCCACCTTCGGACGTCCACTTCTCTGAGTTAGGCTTGATAAGCTCCGGGGTGGGGGTGTGTCCCC
Organism: Ursus maritimus; assembly: GCF_017311325.1. NCBI lineage: Eukaryota > Metazoa > Chordata > Mammalia > Carnivora > Ursidae > Ursus > Ursus maritimus. The sequence continues at coordinate 47,135,893 of NW_024424675.1, read as the reverse complement.
AGGGGCCACAGGTGAGGAAGCTCTTTTCTGGACCCTTTCCCAGAGCACGTCGCTATCCGCTGTCGAGGGGTCCTTGCTGACCGTCCTGGCAGACAGTGACCTGTGTCCCCTGGGCCCCAACTTCAGCGCCTGAGTCATGCTCGGGTGTAGGGCACCGGATAAGCGGATGGGCCGCTCTTCTGGCGTTCCGCAGGAAGCCTCCCCTCTGACCCCACTGGGTCCCCCAGTCTCCCCGAGTCCCTCTGTCCCCCAACGTGGCACCTCAGTGATGGCCGGCCGGGGGGAGACACGCACATACACAGGCTCTATCAATCCCCTGATATTATCTTTTATTGGCAGTAATAAATGCCCGTGCTAATTAACAGAACGGGTTTAACAGCAGTAACGACTGTCTCACAGGAGTGGTCCTTCTGGGCCTTACATAAAACCCTCAATGATAAAATTTCCTCTGCGGCATTTTCATCAAGTTTCCATTGTTCTGAAATGAAGCAGAGTTATGCTAGAACATTCTCAAGGGGCTCCTGGAGCCCCACACCTGTGCTCCGCTGGGGAAATAGGGGGTGGGGGCGGGTGTTGCACACAGATCCTGGGAGCTGGAATGTGCCCTCAGCACCATCCCTCCCCTCCCCGCCGCGGTGGCTGGCTGGAAGTGGGGGAGGGCTACGAATGGACGTTGGCACCCCTGACAGGGCCTGAGGCCTGGACAACCCGCTGGTTCAACCAGGACAACCTGCGCCTCAGTGTCCTGGTCTGTGGGGGGACGTGAAGACTCTCCAGGCTTGGGGGGAGGTGCGTGCCTGTCCCCCTTGGGCCCAGCAGACAGACCGGCAGACGCCCAGGCATGGTGCCCTCTTACAAACGACCGGCTTGGGGTCCTTGCGCAGCACGTGGGGAATGGGGTCCCCGGAAACCAACTTGTGCAGCTGACACATTTTCTTTCCCGTGTGGATCATCTGGGACCTTCGCTTGGTCACCAGCGCCCAGGCTAACTGCCCGCTGACCCCTCGCAGCCAGCAGGGAGGAGCCATGGGCAGCCACATTTCCCAGATGTAGGGACAGGGATCCTTCCACCCAAGGAGAGTGTGAGGAAGCCCTAAACTAGAGCCCATCCCGAGCGCAGGCTGGGCCCTCTCTCTGTAGGGGGAGGTGCTCCTGACCTGGAGGTCGACAGGGTTGAAAGCTGACCGGGGCACGGACAGGGACACAGGGGATACTGGTTTCCACCATCGCTGCAACCACAGACCAGAAGAGGACAGACAGGTACCTTGTCAGCAAATCCAAGTGTCCCAAGGACCGTCACCACCTCCGTCCCCCAGACCCACACACACGGCACCACTGGGAGACCGGGGTTGGCAATCAAGCCCCTGGATTGACAGAAAATGAGTTCAGGCTTCCTGCTAATTCTGACAGTTCTGCCTGGTTGTTCTCAGTTGATATACCTCTCCCTGGGCCTCCCGCCCCCACCCCAGCCTTCTGTCCCCCATTCAGCCTCTCATCCCCACCCATCCCCCACCCAGCCTCCCATCCCTCACCCATCCCCCACCCCAGTCTCCCATCCCCCACTCCCAGAGTCCCATCCCCCCCGGCCTGTCCTCTCCCTTCTTCTCAGTATGGGGAGAAATCTGTCCTCACGTGAGGTCTGGCCCAATCTGTCCCTCCACCCCGGAGCGGACTGTGACCTCTGTGGGTCCCCGTCTGTCCCTTGGATGCTTGCACAGACTTGGGAGGCAGAGTTCGCCAGAAAGCAGTTACTCTGTGTCACCCAGAGCCAAGAGCCGGGCCACAGAGCAACGTCCGCCCCATGCCACCGCTGTCCTTTCTGTAAACCGCCAGGCCCAGCCCCAGCTCTGGTGCTCCCAGGGCCACCAGCAGGCCCAGCCATGAATATTGATGGCACTGCCTTTGTGACGAGGGTCCCGCTCGGACCACTGCAGAGCGGCTGCAGCCGCGATCTACCCGGCTTTGTTGTGTGTCAGGACACGCGGCGGAGACAGATGGACACTCTCCTCCAAACCTCAGTGCGCCCAGGCACTGCACAAAGGAGCCCAGGATGTTTTCAATATCACACACTTGCCTCGGGGCCTGTTTTCAATCCCATTTACCAAGGGCTGGGGCTTTTTTTTTATCAGTCAAATGCCTTAAGCACTTTGTCAACTTGGACATCTGGCCGCACGTCTAAATTTTTTTATTTGCTAAAATATTTAATAGTGTGATAGTGTGGCAGGGGTTTTGCTGGAGACCTGGGCTGCCGTGGCACCAGCCGGCACCCGACGTCTCTGGCCAAGAACCACAGGTCCCATCGCGGCGGGCGTGGCTCTTCCCGCTGGAGGAGTGAGAATTCACTTTCCTCGCAGCCTGGGGGACGCTCTGTGGTTTAGCCTCCTTCTGTGCTGTGAGGATCTGCGAAGTCCAAAGACAGTTGAAATGGGCTCCAATCAATCCTGGACACGCATGTCTGTGGCGGCACCATCACCACGCGGTCTGGTGCTGTTCGGGACCAAAACGTACCCAATGGTGGAATCAGCCCAGGCCCCCCTCCGCCGATGAAGCATAAACGGAATGAGGTCTGTCTAGACAATGGTACATTCCTCACCATAATAAGGATGGAGTTCTGACACGCGCCTGTGTGGACGGGCCCTGAGAACATGGCGCTGAGCCAAGAGGCCAGTCACAAAAGGCCACAGAGCATGTGACTCCAGTTACACCAAGTGTCCACAAGAGGCAAACCCGCAAGACAGAAGACAGTTGCGTGGCTGCCAGGAGCTGGGGGTGGCGGGGCGGGGAGGGGACAGGCGTGCGCTGGCTTTCAGGGGAGGTGAGAAGGTTCTGGAACCAGATAGCGAGGACTGCGCAACATTAAAAATGCTTAAGGGGCTCTGGGGTGGCTCAGTCAGTGAAGCGTCTGCCTTCAGCTCAGGTCATGATCCCGGGGTCCTGGGATCGAGTCCCGTGTCGGGCTCCCTACTCAGCGGGGAGTCTGCTTCTCCCTCTCCCTGCTGCTCCCCGTGCTTGTGCTCTCTCTGTCAAATAAATAAATAAAATCTTTAAAGAGAAATAAATAAAAAATAAAAATGCTTAAAATGGTGAATTTGTCAAAGACAGTCACAGAGATGAGATGATGCTGGGATTGATTGTAATGGCCTTACATCATCAGAGGTCATTCAGGATCAAGGTCATCCCCTGAGTGTCCAGCACTGCTGTCTGCTGAGGCCACATTAATGAGGAAGACCAGATGGTTTTGGTGCTGGAAGAACCCACAGTCAAGAGCAGGCATGGACAGCAACCAGAGAAGTCAGCCTGATATGAAGGAAGGCTTCCTGGAGGAGGTGGTGTTGGGCTGAGCTCAGGACAATGGGGAGGGGGTCCAGGCAAGGGACCAGCAAGTATGGGGAGGCCCTGAGGCGAGGAGATGAGAGGATGATGGGGTGGGGAACAAAGAGGTTGGGAGGGTGGTGCCAGGTACCCTTTCCTGTCCCAGAACAGGGGGTCACCCATGTAGAAAGAAGGTGGAGACCAGGGCAGTCTGCATGCCCCCATGGGCCCTTGCCTGAGCCCCTCCCACATGCTGGGCCTGGTGAAGCTCTTCTCTCATGGCCCCCACACTTCCCAGTGAAGGTCCTGGGCACAGAGAGGGTGGTCACTGTGAACCCCATGCACCTTCCAGGCAAGGCCTCAAGCCTGAGCCTGGGTCTGCAATGAGCCCCCTCCAAGTGCCAGCTCCAATGAGCACCCCAAGGGATAAAGACTCCTGAGAAGTCCCAAGAAACCAGCCTGAAGTCTACAGCCCGACCCCCGGGGAAGCCGAGGTCTCCAGTGTCATGCGGAGCTCTCAGCACTGGTGAGGACCCTTCTCCACCCCACACCCTCCCCTGGGCCATGTGAAGGGGCCACCACCAGTACACAAGTGCACCACGGCCTCGCAGGAGCGACCAAACGACCTGTGTGTGCTTCTGCCTCAGACTGGCCTCCTCTTGCTCGCCAGCAGAGAAGGGCCCCCGCCCCCCAGGGCCACACACAGTCTGAGGACGCTGTCCCCGAATGCCTGAGCATGGGGGCTGGCTCAGAGCAGAGAGTGGTGTCATCTGCACATGCCCATAGCTTTGAAAGTCCACACCCAGGGCCAGGCTAACAGAGACTCCACAAAGAGCGTGGTGTGGAGGGCCAGATCCTGGACGCCCAGGGGAAACAGCCCTCTCCAGCCTGGAGTGTCTGCCTGGCCTCAGAGGTGGGGGGAGGGGGCACAGTAGGGCACCTTCTGGGAAGATGGTCTGGGCCACTGAGGGTCACCAGCCCGTCCCCAGAGAGCCTGGCAGTCAGCGAGCAACGTTCCTGTACCAAGGGCCGCCCCCAGCTGGCCACGGATGGGCCTATCCCACCGTCTTCAGTCCCATTGCCCCTTCTCTAGGCCTGTCCCTCCCACTGTGCTCACTGCCCACTCCCCCATCTCCTGCCTGCCGGCACTGTCTGCAGGCACTTGGTGAGAGGACAGATAGACCCAATTGACCCCACAGCTGTTTGGCCAAGGCAGACTTTCTGGGAAGCTGGAGGAATGAGGAAGATTCCAGAGGCTTCCACACAGCCAAAATGCCCAACAACCACTCCCAGACCAGTTCCCTGAAATCACCCAGAGGGGTGTTGGCCTGCAGCCCTCTGCACCCTCCTGGCCTCTGCACCTTGTTCTCAGAGCCCTTAGTATCCTCCCTTCTCTTCCCCATCACCGTCCGGGGAACCCGCTCAGACTTCCCAGCCCAGGCCAGTGTGTGTCCCCATCCCTCCCTTCCCACAGGATGCTGGGCAGGACCCCACCGTGGATGCCTGGCGTCAGCACCTCGGACAGGGCCAGGCCTGGGGAGCCCAGCCCGGACCCTGGAAAGCGTTCCACCCCAACTCCAGAGGGCACAGCACCCAGGCAAGACTTCTCCGCGGAGAAGGGTGGCAGCAGGGGCTGCACCCACTCGACTGGCCCCGCGGGGAGGGGCCATTGCAGCCTGCACGCCCACGCCGCAGCCCACTCTAGATGCTGTGTCTTCCGCCAACTTCTTCAAACGGAGACATCGTTCTCCTCTCAAGGAGACCGGCTCCTTGGGACGAGCTTTCATGTCCCCACAAAGGAACCAGTAGACATGAAATGTGCCCGCCGAGCCCACCCTCATGTGGCTGAGTGTCTCAGGCTGATGCTGGGTCACCTGCACTCCCCCCGCCCCGTCTGTCCCCCCCAGCTCTGTGGCTGCGTCCTCACGGGTCTGGGCCCCACAGCCCCCTCCGCCAGCGACACCAGGACCCCAGCCGGCTGGTTTGGGTTCTGCTGCTCCTCTTACCTTTAGATGTTCAGCGGCATGAATATTCTGATTTTTTATTTAAAACTAATTTGGAGTTCTCGCTCTCTAAGGGGCTTCTAATCACCCAAAATCGCCTACGGCAAGAGCTGACTGACAGGCGGACGCGGCTACTTCTGAAGAACAAAGTGGCCATTGGCAGAGCCACAGACAAAGGGAAGCGCCACGGGCCCCTTATTTATGAGCTATTAGGGAGAATGCGATTAGCATCTGCTTCCCACATGGGCAAAAACACCTGTCAGACATCAGGAGACCATAAAACAGCACACGTTTAATAGTTACTTTGTTTAAAAAGTCATTAAAATTGAATGTCAGCTAAAACTTAGGAAAACATTTATTCTTCAAACCCCTTTGAATCTTGCCAGTGAGCACAAGACGGGGCTCTTTCTGCCCAGGACAGAGACACGAGTTTGTCCACAGGCAGGCGAGTCCCCCAACGCGGCATCGGTGGCGGAGCAAGCAGGGCCCCTGATGAAGTCCCAGGGCCCGGCGGGCGGGGTGCCCACCCCCACTGCCTCGGGGCACAGCTGGCTGGACAGGACTGCCCTTCGTCAGGGCCCTCCGCTACGTCTGGAGAGCAGCCCACCCTGCAGGCCTGCCGCCCTGGCTGGTCCCACTCGCCCTCCTCCCCAGGCAGAGTCCTCGCTCCAGGCAGACCACAGATGAGGCAGGCTCTCGGGCCACAAGAAGGCAGGTGCAGGGTCCTCGCTGTCACCTCCACAAGAGCTGCCGAGAAGCCCCCAATTAGGGCCGATTCTGGAGATGGCTCCGGATGGGAGCTCATGGGCCCAAGGCCAGGATCGGGTCAGAGTGGCGCATGGGCTGGAGCGGTGCTCCTCAGGCGGCCAGAGCAGGCCCAGGCCAGCGCCGAGGGCGTCCCCGCATCGGAAGCCTGAGACAACTGCCCACTTCCCGAGTCTCACCGCTCGCAAACGATGGATGGTTCCTGGGACAGAAATTGGCCTGAGGCCCTTGCTGTCCACATTCACTACTCAATGTGGGTCAAATATTGAAGGTGAGCAAGAGGTTTGCATTGGGGGCGGCAGGGGCAGGAAACCCTATTCCAGGCGAAGCCCACCATCATCTCGACCCCAGGGGACAGAGGGGAAGGGAGACCAGGCTGGCTGGGGTCACGTCCCTGACTGTCACCGGACGGAGGGGAAGAATGAGGCCAGGGTATCAAACTCAGGTCAGGCACAAGCGGCTGAAGCAAGTGACCAGCTGGACTGCGGACTTTGGTCCAACTGTTTGGGCCCCAAGAAAGTTGTTCTTGCTCAGATTGTTGGCCCTTCTTTCCCTGGAGCCTGCATGGTGCTCTTGGGCTTGGCTCAGGCCTTCAGCCTGCCCTGGACAATTGGACAAGGTGAACATAGAGACCGCAAGAGAGACCAGACGTTCTAGTTGGCCAGCTTTGTCCACATGGCCAATGCGGCAATGGACCAAGTAGCGAAGGCTTGTACGTTCTTCACCTACGTGAATTACCCTGGCGAAAGTCCTGTCAGCGGAAGAGACGTGGAAGTGCGCATGGTCACGGGGAACGATGACCAAGGACTTTGGCTGGCTCCCTGAGGAAACTCCAGGGAAGCCCGTCACATGATGGACACCATCCTGGGGTCAAGGGGGTTGGGGTCCTCTCGCGTGGCACCTTTGGATCCGTCTACACTCAGGCCACCCACTGGGGGCAAAAGTCCTGGGGGTAGGACAGGAATCTGAAGGGCGGAACGGCTCTCCTTCCCTGCAAAGCCATCATCCTGGGAGAAAAGAGCAGGATGATGATGTGGTGGGTCCATGGAGAACACACAGGAACCCCAAGGGCCCCGCCTGCCAAGCAGACCAGGGTTGCCCAGGGCTTGTCCCCAACCCCCTCACCCCAGCTCAGCCGCGGGGACTCGGGGACACAATGAGTGGTGAGCAGCATGGAGGGCCGGGTCTTCCTGTCTCTGTCCCTGTGCTAGGGGGGCCCAGCGAGGGGCTCCCCAGCCTCAAATTCCCAAATGACTTTCAGAAAAGCTTTTGGACCTTATACTGTTGAACAACACTCTAATCCCTGTAGGACAGGGCTGCTGTCCCACGGGGACAGAGGAAGGAGCACCGAGGGTTGGACGCCAGGGTGTGGCCAGCTGCAGCTGCCTGTTGGTGACCGTCCAGGGGCCAGGGACGGAGGTGTCGGTGAGGGACGCCAGCAACACAGTCACTGCCCTAGACAGGGGACCACATGGCCCCGCTGGGGGCAAAGTGTCCTCACAGAGGGCACAGAGGGTCCCACGCTGGACAGAGACTCGCACAGACTGTGGCTTGAAGCATTGTCAGCACGTGTTAGCGGCTTCTCTCGGGGTCCTTATCCCCATACGCTTGTATGGCCACTTTCCCAGCAAAGAGTATATCACTGCGTGAAGTCCGTCAGGGAAATATCCTCGAACTATGGAAGGGGAAGCAAGTGCGGCGTGGGGGGGCAATGGTGTTGCGCACACGGCTGTGCTGCCCGGGAGCTGAGTGACGGCAGGGCCTGCCTCCCTCGAAGGGGCTGGGCCCTCTCTCCCCACTTTCCAAGGAGGTTTGGCTGTTCTCAGATGCCAGGCAGGCCCTGTGACCGTCCACAGCCTCTGTCCGTCCAGACCCGAGGAGGGAGGCTTGCGTGGGACACCTGCCCGGCCACGTGCCCAGGTGTGGGGGGCAGGAGGGACAGAGCACACCTGTGCCCCCGACATTTGTAGCTGAGGGAAAATTCTGGGACATTGAATCAGCCAGTGAACAGCCCAGGGGCAGCGAGCACATTCACACTGCTGAGTAGCCACCACCTCTCTCGCTCCAGAACATTCCATTACCCCAAAGGATTACCCCGTAATGCGTAGCAGTCACTCCCTGCCCACCCCGACCCCTGGCAACCACTGATCCGTTTTCTGTCTCTGTGGATTTCCCCATAAATGGGCTCGTACGATACATGTCCTCTCATGTCCGGTGTCTCTCACTCCGCGTCGTGTTTCCAAGGCTCATCCACGCGGTAGCGAGCACCCCTCCTTCACCCCTTGCTGAGACAGAGTGATACCGCGTAGCAGGGGAGTTGCTGGGTCATTATGGTAACTCCACGTGTAACCTTCGGAGGAGCAGCCAGGCGGCTGTTCCCAGGCACTGCACCATTTAATGCCCCCGTGGCGTGTATGGTCTCCCACTCCCCCATGTGCTCACCAACACTTCCCACGCGGCCTGGCGGGCGTGCGCGGGGCCCCACCCAGGTGGATTTGTGTGTCGGCGTTCAATGATGATGTGCGTCTTTCCACGGGCTGTTGTGTGCGCCAGGATTCATGGTCCACGGCGGCTTTTTGGTGAGCAGCACGGAGCTGTTCGTTTTCACTGGACGCGGGTCGCTGGGTCCTTGTCTCTGCCGGGTCTCCCAAGCCTGCTCCGGCCTCTCTCTTTCAGACAGTCTCCGACGTGGAGGACGTGGGTCTCTCCTGAGCCAGGAGAGGCTGCCTCAGAGACCCCTTGGGCTGGGCCCCCACAGACAAGGCCGGGATGGAGATGTGCTGCAGGAGGTCATGGGGGTCTAGGCACCACCCTGTGGGGAGGGACGGAGCAGGGGAGAATTTGGGGAGCATTGCACCCATGGCAGAGGTCTCCCTGACACCATGGGAAGCTCTGGGACCACAATGAGCCTCAAAGGGTCCAGCCGAGGCCGGGAGTGGGGCCTGTGCCCCTCATGCTGACAAGTCTTGGGAAGCAGGCTGACCCTGCGAAAGGGGCTCGGCCGTCAGCTGCCATCAGCTGCCCCCATCCTGAGTGGGGTCCGGATGACCCACGGCATTTACTACGGCCTTCAGGGCAGCCTCAGCTGGCCTCTACGGCCCCGGGTTCCAGGCAGGTGCAAGCAGAGAAGCCACGGTGTTGTGGGCTCATTTGTGTCCCCCCAATCCTATGGGGCCACTCTAACCCCCAGGATCTGGGAAATAGGGTCTTCACAGAGGTGATAAAGTCAAAACGAGGCCATCAGGCTGTGCCCTACTCCAGTCTGACTGTGTGTTTGGAAGAAGACATCAGGACACAGAGGCAGAGGGAGGAGGAGAGAGGCCTCAGGAGGAGCCAATGGTGGACACCTTGTCCTCGCGCCTGCAGCCTCCAGAGCCGCGGGAGAGGCCCGTCTGCAGCACTCTGTCCCCGAGCGAGCGCTGGGACTCGTATACACCAGCATCAGACCCTCCTGAGGGCACGGGGCTGGGGGTGTCTGATCCTGGGGACAAGAATCTTGCGAACAGGCAGGAGGAGGGACCAACAAAATACAAGTGTCCCGGCTGGAGCAGCAGGGGTTGGGGGGACGGTGCCGCACAGGCAGCGCGAAGTTTCCACCTGCTTGTATGTGGGGGGCCTGTCCCCCAGGCCTCCTCTTCAAGGGGGACAGGAGGACATAGGAAAACCCACTCCCAGCAAGAGTGCTGGCTGAAGGCTCTCCGAGTCGGAGGGAGAGGGAGGCGCAAACCGCTTGCAGGGCTCCAGGACGCAGTTAGCGCTAATGTGTTAAATAATTCAATCGGACAGGCTGTATTTCATGTCGCATGTCGCTGGCATTTTTAGTGGCGTCTCCGTTGGTCTGTCCTTGGCACGGACGCTTTCCTGGTTCTTTCCTAAAGCGGCTCCGGGGTCCTCTGCCCACCTGAGCAAAGGCAGGCGTTGCTTCTGTGAGGGGAGGGAAGTGGGCATGGGTCAAATTCTCTCTGAACAACCATCATGAGTGAAGAGCCGCTGGGGACCCTCCAAACGCGGCTGCTGACCAGAGCTGGGCGTCCCGCCGAGGGGCCCTCCTGCGGTCTCCCCAAGAGGACAAGCCCTCCTTCTCACACAAGCCCGTCCCAGGCCCAGCTCAAACGCATGTGGACACTCCAGCGCCCACCTGGACGGGCTCGCCCCCTCCTCCCTCCCGAGGGAATCCTAACCAATCACCCCAAACCCAGGCTACTTTCTGTCCACTGTTGTATTCTCCCCGGTGGCCTCTGTGCTTGGGCATTTGCGGGGGTCAGCTGGGCCATTCTGTCGGGTTTCCTCAGGCACTTAGCCAGAAGGCCTCCCCCATGCCGCCCTCGAGGCCTGACTGGACTTCTCCCAGCACGGCGGGGCTCCGAAGACCCAGTGTCCCAGGGGAGCCTTTCCTGACCTAATCCAGAAATCACCTTCTGGTCTTAGAGCCCACCTAGATTCAAGGTGCTCAAGGGGCCTGCATTTGAGATAGCAGACGGGGTTCTCGGGGCAGAGGGGTCTCCCTGCCCGGTGCCCACTTCCCCGAGGTGGGCACAAAGCTGCCGGATAGATGGGAAGGCAGCAGCCCCCAGGATTTCTGCCGCAGGGGTCCCAGCTCCTCCTGATGCCGGGTATTTCTGCCCGGCCGGACAGAGGGGAGGGCAGAGCACTCTGCACCTGGACCAGGCCCCCTGTGCCCCGCTTACACGGTGCCCTCCACCAAGGACGCCCCGGGCCAGGCCCCAGGCGGGGGCACGAAGGGGCATTGTTCATGAGCCCTGCTCCCCGAGCCCCTGTCTAGTGGAGACTCCCTGCCACACCGTGCTGTGTGTGTGCTTGCGTGTACACGTGTGTGTGTGTGTGTGTGTGTGTGTGTGTGTGTGTGCACGTCTGCTGGATGATGGCATGGGGGTGATCTAGGCAGGACAGAGGCCAGGCCAAGATCTCGAGGTGGGCAATACCGGCAGGCAAAGAATAGGTACATCTGAGCAACCCCAGGTGCCAGGTATGAAGGCTGGGGGGACACGCGGGGCCTGGAGCCTCGGGGACTGAAGCAGGAGCCTCCCCACCCCACCCCCGGCCACCTGGCCCAGACCCAGCATATGAGCTGTCTCTGTGACCTCGGCAAGAGTCATTCAGGAGGTGGTCAGGGTGACGGGCACAGGACAGTCTGAGGGACAGAGGCAGAGACAGAGAGAGCAGGACAGGGGTGTGGGTCCCAAGGTGGCCGTTTCCATCTTTGTTGGCAGGAGGGGACCCTGAGGTCTCTGCAGGTGACAGCTGCTGGTGGGCTTGGGATCTGCCTGCTGGGCTCCGTCAGGTGAGAGGAAATGCCCTCCTGGTGCACAGGGTGTTAGGAGCAGGCCAAGCGCCCCCCCCCCCGCCCCGTGCCAGGCACAGTTGTGGGTGGGCGTCGGCCTGAGCCTTCCCGCTGCCCGCTCAGGACAGGCAGACTGCAGAGCCCGGCGACAGCGGAAGCACCGGCCTGAGGCATCTCCACCCAGCTTCCAGCCACCTCGGGCTCAGGAAGGGTGCCAGCTGGACTCCGAGGAAGATCAGCCGGGGCCACTGCCCCAGGAGGGGCTGGATGGCAAAGGGATCCAACACAGGAGGAGGCGGCACCCCTGCCCCCTGCACCTGCTTCCCCAACGGCTTCTTCCAAAGTTGGGAGTGTCTTTTGTATTCCAAAGGCCGGAAGGGCCACGCTTGCTTTTAATTAAAATGCACGTCCTCTAATTAAAGGCCCCATAACACATGAAGGGCATCCACTGAAATAGGACGTGTGACACAGTCATTTCCCTGCTGTTAATTACTAATTAATGAAGCTATTTCAATTAATAGCTTCCCCACCTCTCTCCCCCTTTGACAGGCCCCGTGCTGGGGCGCGTCCCGGAGTCAGACACCAGCTCCTGCTCCCGCAGCCACGGTGCTGAATATTCATGCCACGACCTCAAAGCTTTTCAATTAAACATAATAAAATAAATCCCAGTCAAAGTGCACCCCAACATGTAGCTCATGTCTCCTTCCTCGGGCGCGGGAAGAGGGTGACAGGATGGCCCACCGCAGATGGTCGGGACAGAACGCCGCCCGGGGAGGCCGCGGCATATCCCACTGGTTCTGAGGGACGACCCGCTGGGGGGATGCCTGTCCAGGGGTCCCTGCAGGTCAAGTGGGGACCCCCAGGGCACTGTAGTCCTATCACCGAAGGACAAAGCCAGAGATGGAGGTCAGAGGAGGGCAGCCCAGAGGGTGGGGGGCTGTTCACATGTTAATTACGAATCTGAAGTGGCCATTCAAGGTCCTGCTTTAAAGATGTGAGGGAGGGGCGCCCGGGAGCCCGGGGGTTGAGCGTCAGACTCTTGATTGTGGCTCAGGTCCGGATCTTAGGGCCACGCCTCGGGCTCGCTCTGGGCATGGAGCCTGCTTGGGGTTCTCCCTCTTCCTCTGCCTCTCCCCCTACACCCCCTCCAACTCGTACTCTCTTTCCCCCGTCTAAAAAAGCGGGGAGTGCCTGGGTGGCTCAGATGGTTAAGCATCTGCCTTAGGCTTGGGTCGTGATCTCAGGGTCCTGGAATCGAGCCCCATGTCAGCTCCCAGCTCAGCAAGGAGTCTGCTTCTCCCTCTGCCCCTCCCCCCTGCTCCTGCGTTCTCTCTCTCTCACAAATGAATAAAAAAAATCTTTAAAAAAATAAATAAGTAAAAATAAAAAAAGAAAGAAATGAGGGGAAAGTGTCCCTTACGGTGATCAGGAGAGGACCGTCCTGCACGTGAATGGGAGATGAAGGGAGGGCGCCGGCAAGCTGGTCCAGGCTGCGTGGACATCAGGTAGGGGCCACTGTTCCCACAGTCCCTGCTGCCTACTTGCTCAGGTGGGAGGACAGCCCCACCTCAAGGAGCCCTGCGTCCCTGAGGACCCAGGATCTCCCGGCCTGGGGAAGGGGTGAAGGGGACGAGCCCTGGAGCTGCACTCTGTGGCCAGTTAACACCGCTGGCGAAAATCCGTGTGCAAGAGTCGCCTGGCCCCTTCCCGGACCCCAGCCCCCAGCCCTCTTCCCCCCACCCCCACCCCCACCCCCCCGCCGCTGAGGTGGCCAGCTTCGCCCTCGCAGCAAGGTCCCTACACCCGGAACATCCTTTCGACAGTTCCCGCCAACGGATCCGAGAGCTAGGAGCACTGCCTGACTCGGGCACTGAGCAGCCAGAGCGGAGGGTCCTGACCCGGCGCGTTAGGACCACTGCGCTGGACCGGCCGGCTGGATGCAGCCCTGTCGGATGGCGCCCTCTGTTGGCCAGCAGCGGGCGGCAGCAGCCTGGGCCTCCCGAGGCGCCTCCAGGTGCACAGATGCCCGCCCGCTCCCGCACCACGGTGGCCGGAGCCCCTCCTTTGGGCAGTGGCCGGTGAGCTCGGGTTGGTGTGGGCTGAAGGAGGCAGGTGGAGCCCTACGCTCTTGGCCCTGCTGCTTCTGCCCGTATGGCCGCCAGACCCCGTCCCCGTCCACCAGTGAGACCTGCTGGAGCTGTTCACAGGGCAGGGACGTGTCCGAGCCCGCGTGCTGCAGCTAACACACCGCCCGCCTAGGGCTGCCCTGCCTGAGCACCCTGCCTGCGACCAGCACCCTCCCTGCCAGCAGCCATGTCCCCCAGACTCTGTGGAGCCCTGACCAAGGCCCAACATTGGCCTTGGGCAGGGGTAGGGGGAGTGCACCCAACCCCAGGATGGCATTCCAGACCAGGAATGCAGTGATGAGAGGAGGCTGGGCCCCTCTGCTTGGCACCAAGCCCATGTCCCCCAAATCCCACGGGTCAGCCTCCCTCCACCGACTTTGAGGAAATGACCGAAAGGGGATGTGATGTGGCATCCCGGAGGCCTGGGGCCTTGGTTTACACACGTGTGTCTTAGGCTCCCCTTCTGAGCAGACCCACCATCACCACCTGGGTCCCACATTCTTTCAGGGGCTCAGGGTCCGAGACCCTGGAAGGCTGAGTCACCACGGAAAGGGCCATCTCCTCGCTTGTGCTCTCAGAGAGCTTACGGCTCGCGGGTTAGAGGCACCCATGTTCGCAGCAGCATTATTCCCGACAGCCGAGGTGGAAACAACACAAGTGTCCATCCATGGAGGAACGGATGCACAAAGTGTGGCCCATCCACCCAGTGGAGTTCGGCTCAGCCAGAAGGAGGGGAATTCTGATACCTGCTACCACGCGGACACCCTTGGAGGACATGACGCTCGTGAAACAGGCCAGTCACTGAAGGACGAAGACTGCATGAGTCCAGCTCTGTGATGGTCCCAGAGCCGTCGCATCCACAGAGCGTGGATGGTGGGCGCTGGCGGCTGCGGGCGGCGCAGGGGAATGTCGCAGCATGGATGCGCCAGCCTGGACACACGCAGGTAGCGGCCACAAGGGCGGAGCTCAGCTCGTGTGTCCCAGGACCTGACCGTGCTTGGTGCCGCGGGATGTCAGCCGCGGGGAGTCTCCTGGGCTGGGCTCCTCCGCCATCGCCAGGGTCGCTCAGGGAAACCACCAGCCCAGCGGATACGAGGGCCTCCGCGGTAAAGTAACACTCCTGGCATGCCTACGTGAACGATTGGGCCAAATCCACGGAGGCCAGACCCAAGATCAGTGATGAGGAATCTTTCTTCCAGGTTCTTTCTGATCTGAAGTGGGGACACCGGAGAGAGAGACAGGGAAAGCTGCCCACCGTCCTTGCAGAGTGCACCCGGGGTCCCTGAGGGCGAAGCAGCACGCCTGCCCCGCCCCCACGCCCCCTGCCCCGTCGCCTCCACCATCTGCAACCCCTGCCAGCTTCCTAGGCAGCGAGCCCAACAAATCTTTGCTACATGTTATTCTTTTTAAAAAAGAAAGAGTAATAAAGTAATAGTCTTCCTTTTCCAGTTTAATAGCCATCATTTAAATAAGTCTGGGGTGGTTTTACCACATTCTTATTTTCTTTTTTCTACATATACATCTTGTAAGATCTGTTACTAATTCCCGAGATGACCAGCTCCTCTGTTAGGAGAGAGAGGGACGATGCAGGAGGGCTCCCTGGTCCCGGGAGCACGCTGGGCAGGAGAGGGACCCACAGTCCCCTTACTGCTGGCATCCGCGGGCGCCAGGGAGGCAGAACACGTCGCCAGTGCCAAGGGACCCACAGGGGATGCCAGGGGGTCCCCAAAGACGGGCGAGGGCATCTAGCGCACAGCCCACTGAGCTAGGGTCTCAGCCCGGCTTCTTGGAGAAGCAGAAATGCCACAGGCCCCTAACAGCCTTCATGAGAGCTGTGGTTCCCACCCAGGGGCAGTTCCCCTGGGGACACATGGTGATGCCGGAGCCAATGTTGGTTGCCATGACTGGGGGCGGTCACCTAGTAGGTGGGGGCCAGGGATTCAGCCACAGTGCAGAGGACAGCCCCCCTCACCCCACGAAGAATGATCTGGCCCCACGGGCCAAGAATCAAAGCAGAGCAGGTCTCAGGGGAAGTCCAGCCCGGCAGTGCCCCAGCCCCTGCAGTGACGGGCAATGCTCCCAGCGTGGTGACCACAGGGGTACGTGGATCTACGTGGAACAGACTGTGTGTGTGTAATGATGCAGCCGCGACTAGAAATACTAACTCCACTCACCCCTGACAGTCCACGAACCCTGAGGGGAGGGCACGATCACCTCACTGGAGAAACTGAGGCCCACCCAGGGCTGCCCGGCTCGGCTAGGGCTCGCCCTCCCTCTGTTCACACATCTGGAGTCAGGAGTGGGAGGCTCTCCAACAGAGCCCATCACCCCAAGGCAGACAGCACTGAAGGAACGGTCAGGCTGGGGCAGCTAGAGGTCCTCGTGGGTGGGGCTCAGGTCCACTCGCTGGGCCTCTCCAAACAGCAGGAAGGTGCACAGCCCCAGGCTGCTGACGGCAGCCACCAGGTTGAACATGGATGTCCAGGAGCCTGTGGTCTCGATGAGGTAGCCGCCCAGGCACACGCCCACGACACCTGCAGCAGATGGGGCAGGCGGGCCGAGCGCTCCAGGGCAGTCTAAGGACAGTGCCGAGGAGGGGAGCTGGCAGTGGGGTTCCAGGAGGGGAGGCCAGGGATGGCCTAAGGGACAGAAGCTGAACTCAGGGGTCCAAACCGCCGGGCCAAGGGAGGGCTGACATCAGAGGGTCTCAGAGGGCCAGAGACCTCATGGGCTGCCCAGGAAATTGCCCCTCACAGGTCCCTCTGCACCCCTCACAGGGAATGAGCCCCATCATTGTCATCCAGGCACTCAACCCCAGGAACCCTGGACCTCGAGGATTTGACTCACATCTGTGGGTCAAGTGGGGGCTGGGGTACCCACCATCAGAAAAGTGAACACCGTGGAAAGTGGTTGGGTTCTTGCCCTGGGCCAGCTCCGCGAGCTGCACTCCCCCCTCCCCACTGGTCTGTCACTGTGGGACCTTCGATACACCTCCATGCCCCGCCCTGCAGGTGGGGGTGCACGAGGGCGGGGGAAGACTCAGGGGCGGGGCCACCAGGAGGCACCCCCACTCGCATCTCACCTGCCAAGGCCCCAGCTGTGTTGGCCACACCTGTGAACAGGACAGAGGAAGAGAACAAGGACGGGTCACAGGAGGCCCCCCCTACCCGGGGGCAGCCCCTCGGGCCCAAGGAGGGGGCGAGGCTGGGTGAGCAATGCCTGGGGGGGGGAACAGCCACTTCCTATTCGAGCAGAAGCCAGTGGTCTCACCAAACAGAAAGCCGGCACAGGATGGGGCCAGGTCCTGGATGTTGACTGAAATGCCGCTGTGGGAAAGAGGAAAGAGTGACCCCCAGGTGGCTGCCACCCCCCTGAGCCCAAGGCTGGTCCTCTGAGCGCCTGGATCCTAGAAACTGCCAAGTGGGTTCTCAGAACCCAGCCCAGCCAAGGCCTGCCCATCACGCCAGGGCACCCGCCACGCCGGGGCTTGAGACCACACCAGGGTGCACAGCCCCAACAGGCCACCTGCACCCACCCGGCTGTCCCATCCGCACCACGACGCAGTGCAGGAACCCACTCCCAGGATGAAACAAACAGGAAGTCAAGCTTGTTCAAATGCACACTCAGGGCGCCTGGGGGGCTCAGTTAGGCGTCTGACGCTTGGTTTCCGCTCAGGGCATGATCTCAGGGTCAGGGGATGGAGCTCCGCGTCGGGCTCCGCACTGAGCTTGAAGTCAGCTTGATGTCCTCTCTCCCTCTCCCTCTGCCCGCCCCAAATGCACCCACGCCACACTCTCTCTCTCAAATAAATAAATAAATCCTTAAAAAAATGCACACTCATTTGCTGTCTACTAACTTGAAAAACATTAAGCGACCGATTCCTAAAACAATTTCCAGTGGTTTTCTTCGTCGAATGCTAGTGCTGCTGAGCAGCTCAGGGTGACCACTGAACAAGAGGAAAGAGGCCAGAGCGCGCTCCTCGGCGGAGCTCAGCATCTCCCCCCAGCCCTTCCCCAGGCACAAATTCAGTTTTACAAATGTCGCAGGTCCACGCCAGCTTGATACCTGGAAAAACTTCGGCCCCCGTGGCTTGCTCACGGGTGAGCCCTGAGCCAAGTGGCTTCTCCCACGCACCCAGGATGCAGGGTGCTGAGGGCGCCCGTGGGCAGCATGGGGCAGCCCAGTGGGAGGGGCGCCGCCCTTACCTGTGGTTGAAGGTCTGCAGGCCAATGGACGCTGATGCAAAGACCACAGACTTGCAGAAGCTCGAGGTGTGGCCCAAACACAGGGCAAAAACGCTGGACAGCCCGAGGCCCATCACCTGTGGGAGAAAGGGTGGGTGGCAGGGCACGGGCTGTGGTGCCCCCCTGGGGTGCCCGAGCAAAGTCAGGGGAGAAGCCCCTCCCAGGCCTGCCCCGGGGATGCGGGACACGAGCTTCATGAAAGCCGGCCCCACTAGTCGTACTGAGAGGGGAATGGGAGCAACCCAGGCCCAGACACATGTGCCAGGGCTCACGGGCACAGAGAACCCACAAACACAGCCGGGAGAAGTGCCTCAGGTCAGCCAGGCCGGCTCCCAGCACTGACCCAAAGCACCCTCCAAATGCTTTCTAGGTTGGGTGACTGGAGGTCACGCCTCTTGGGTCCCAGGAACCAAACAGGGGTGTCCAGAGAGGCCCATCCCACCACCTCCCTACCTGCATGAACTTCCGCACAGCGATGGTCCTGTAACCTGGACAGAGGGAGACGGGGAGACGGTCCCATTGGCCCATTTGTGCTGAGCCCCTGGTGGGGTCAGCCGGCAGGGCTGCAGAGAGGGAACACGGAGGGGAGGGACAGGCCCTGGGCTCAAGGTGGTGTGTCCTGTGTCACGCAAGAGGCGTGTGTACACGCATGTGAACATGAGCGTGTGTGTGTGAGAGTATGTACACGTGTGAGCACGTACCTGCCCCTGGTGTCCTGTGTCCTGGGTGCGTGTGAGCGTGTGTGAGTGCCGCGTGCATGCATGTGCACACATGTGAGCGTGTGTGTGAGCGTGTCTATCCCGCACCGGGCATGCACCTAGAGGACCCTCTAGGACACGGTCAAGCAGACACGCAGAAGGAAGGCTGCTGGGATGGTTACAAATGTGCTTTCTTCACGTTTCTCCAAATCCTCTCCTTCTCCCCCCTCGAGTGGGTAGCACCTTTGTAACTAGAAAGGACTAACGTCTAAGTGTGCGTGGCTGTGAGCTCCTCGTCCTCGGGGTGTTCACTGGGTCCTGGGCTCACACACTCAGCCCACCCGGACCTATGACCTCTGACCCCACCAAATGCCCTTTCCTCCTCCAAAGACGGTTCAGCCCCCGGGGAGGAACTCCACGGTCACAGGACTCGGATCCTCTCATGGTACCCAAACCCCTCAGGGAAACAGGCTGGGGGAGGCCAGCTCTGAAGGGATGGGGTCCCACGCTGACAGGAGGTCCTCAGGGGGCAAGGCCCCTTCCCATCCCTGTAGAATCGCCCAGGAGGGGTGCCTCCCACCCCCCGAGGGTGGCCAAGCCGGGCTGGTTCCCAGCGGTCCCTCCCCTGGGGCTCACCCTGATTGATAAGATGGTCAGAGAGAAACCCGCTGAACAGACTGGCGGGAATCGCCACCAGCCAGGGCACCACGTTGAAGACCCAACCCTGCAGGGAGGAGGGAGGCCTCAGAGGGGACAGTTTGCACAGGCCCAGTGGCTGCCCAAGGCCGCCGATGCCCAGGAAGGCTCTCCTCGCCCACAGGCTGGGTTCCCGGGCTCAGGGGCCTACCTGGCCCTAACTGTCCCCCACCCCGGATGAGCTCCAGGTCCACCAGCGCTGTCTCCCTGCAGGCCGAGTCTCCCTCGTGGCTCCCCACACCGTGACCGGGCTGAGCTGGGGGTGCAGGCCCACCCTGGGGATTTGCTGCTTAGGGGGTCCTGGTCACCAGACGGGGAGGGTGGCCAGGCATCTGGGGTGACATGAGCCAAGCTGATGGGCAGGGGACACCCCTGCCCATGTCATGACCCCCACCTGGCCCATGCTCAGAAACGACCATCCACAGACTGGCCCCTGAGCTATAGGGGCAGCCGCACGCGGTCCATCCAGGGAGCGAATGTCGCGGCGGCGGTAGGAAGCCGCCCTGTCCTTTGCCAGCACATGCCAGGCCAGAGGTGCCAACCGTGAGCTTGGGTGGGGTCCTCTCAGGGCCATGAGCCCGTGTGGCCGGAACTCACACACGATCCAGGTGGAACCAACGGCCCCCGTGCATGCCAGGCACTGGCTCGCTGGCCCTCCCTCACCCCGTGAGTGCCAGGGCGGCCCACCCACCTTGGAGCTGGGGAATGTCTCCTTAAAGAAGGTGGGCAGCCAGGAGAGGAGGATGAAGAAGGAGCACGCGGACGACAGCTGGGAGGAGATGGCCGCCCTGCGGGACAGGCGCCAGGCTCGGGGTCTGCATGCCCTGGGCTGCACACGGGGCCCCTGTGAACACTGCCCCCCCCGCCCCCAGGGCCCGAGGGCGTGGAGCTCAGGAGCCAAGGGTGGACCCACGCCCGTGTAGGCTCTGGGGGCATCTACGCCAGGGAACACCCGAGATCCGCCAGGCTTCACCCCATCCTGCCGCACCCCTCACCCCCCATCACACCGTGGTCCCAAGACACCGGCTCACCAGACGGAGGGCTTTCGGAAAAGCTGTCTCCAGGGAACTTTGGTGTGCCTGGACACCGGCAGGCCTTGCGCCAAGACGCCCAAGGCCAGGATGAGATCTGAGGGGAGCAAGGTGTTTCTACGTGAAAGCTACTCAGAACCGGGGACAGCATTGCTTGTGGCCGACCGGCTGGGGCGGGGGGAGGCAGCTCCTGGGGGGCCGGCGCCCTGACAACTCTGTGGCCCTGCCCGGCTGTGTGTGGGTCCCATCGTGTCATCCTCCCGGCGAGCATCTTGGGTTATCGGCATTTACCTTTGAGGGTCAACGCCTGTGTTGAGTCTGAACAACATTTCTCAGTCCTTCCCCTGCCCTTGGATCCCCCAAGCCCTTCTGCCTGCCCTCCTCAGACCAGCTGGCCCCCCAGGCGGCCAGTGCCCGGCAGGCAGCTGTCCCTGCGTGCCTGCGTCTGCCCAGGCACAGCTCTCAGGCCAGAACCTGGCCAGAACCTGGCCAGAGCTGGCACTTTCCTCAGCCTCCAGACGGAGCAAAGCCACAGCTCAGGGTCCTGCGTTCGGCGGCTGATGGGTGGCTGCTGGAGGGGACGGGCACCAGGCCCTGGCCCCTCCCTGGGCAGCTGCGTTTGCCGGCAGTCGCCCACCGGGCCACGGTTACCTTTTTCACTCAGCAGGTACCTGTACACGTAACACACCCACAGCAGGGTGAGCCCGCCGGAGAAGTAGAAGACGCTCGGCCAGCCGTACCAGTCCAGGAGCAGGGAGCCCATGGCCCCTGTCACCAGTGTCCTGGAGGACAGACAGCAGCGTGGCCGTGACCCCGGGCTGCCCCCAGGCAAGGCGACGCCTCTGAGAACCCCCACCCCCCGAGGGCACAGCCACACGGCTGCCACGTGGCACGAGGGCCGTGTTGCTTTAAATTCTTGCTTCCAGGCCTTCAGTCGGCCTCCCATTGTTGTGTGGCTCCTGCGAAACTAAAAAAGGTGGCAAACAAGCAGGGATGGTGTTGGGAACTCAGACAAAACCTCCACGCTGCCCAGCCGCACGGGGCGGACAGGCTGAAAGTCTCAGACTTCTACAAGCACAACGCCAGGACGCCCGGACGCCCGGTGGCTCCCGGGGTCCCAGACACCCCCGTGGGGCCTCCCTTCCCGCACGCCCGGCCGTCTGCGGAGCTCCAGCCAGGACGGAGGAAGGAGAGCGGGGCCAGCAGCCCCGGGGGCGCCTTCCCCTCAGAGCCTCTGTGGGCAGAGTCTCTCCCTGTGTGTCCCAGGCCCAGGGCACCGGCCGAGGCAGGATTTCAGGAAAACAGCACATCTTTCTTTGTGCAAGTTTGCCCCACGAAGCTTATCCAGAATTCCCATTCCACAGGGCGCCCCCGGTTTTCATTTGGGCTGCTCCTGGCCCTCCCCAGGCACCCCGACCCTCTGACTTCTTGCCCACATGCTGGTGGCAGTGACGCCCAGGGCCTGAGCCCAGGGGCAGCGAGGCCCCTTCAGCACAGCAACATGGCCCTTGTCCCCACGACAGGCCTCCATGCGGGAGCACGGGAATCATGTCTGGACCATGCCCAGTGCCCCCCAGAGCAGCACGGTCGCCTCCCCCAGGGGACGGCACCCCCTCGGGCTCCCCCAGTGCAGATAAAAGGGGACTTGGTGGAACGGCCACTGCCCCGGCCCACGTTCTGCACCCCAAAGCCACACCAGCTGCCCAGGGCCCGGGGACGGCTCAGGGGCAGAGAAGCACTTCGCCCAGGGACGGCGGGTCTCCCGCAGCACAGAACCAGCCGCTCCCCATCATCCCGAGCCGCAAATGCGCCCACGTGGCCTGTCCGGGCCCAGACCCCACGGGCGCACCCTCTATGCCCTGGGCCCCCTGGGCCGGGACTTACCCGAACTGGGAGCCAGCCCCCACAGCACTGTAGGTGAAGGCTCGCTCGCTCTCTCGTACCTTCTGGGACAGCAGGCTGGTCAGCGCCGGGAAGTACACGCCTGAAACAAGCGGAGAGCTGTATGTCCACACCAGTCACCCAGGCCCAGCGAGGGAGGCCCGCTAGGGCTGGGAGCCAGGCTGGGAAGCTCCCCCGGGGTCCCTCCATGATGACTCAAGTGTGGGGTGTCCTTCTTGCTCACCTGACCCCCACGGGACCAGCAGGACTCAGCTAAACACTCTCCGTGGGGGGGACAGCTATGCTCACGGTCAGGCCACCAGCGTGAGCTGTGGGAACAACTTTGGGTCCCAGCTGGCGGTCCTACCGCCATCACCCTGACGCTGGCCTCGGGGACCCCCGGCTCCAGTGTCCTGGCGCTGACACCCACACTCCGCCCATGCTCACCCATGCTCGCCCACGCTCCTACCACGGCGCACCTACGGCCCTGTGCAGCCGCAGGGCTCCATGTGACCGCGCTCTGCGCGCCCCCAGCGGTTGCCGTGGGGGGCAGGGAAGGGAGCTTGGCCCCTCCCTGCAGGTTTCCTTACAACTTCCTGTGAGCCTACAATGATATCAAAATCTGATTGTGATTTTGATTTTCAAAATCTGATTTTGTGGCTCCCTTTTCTATGCTTTTCTCTAAAAGCACCAGGAAACACTAAGAGGCCATGAGGCCATGGCAGTGAGACGGGGCTTGGCTTTCTCATTAGGGCCCTGTCCCCCAGCCCACGCCAAGTGCCACCAGTCACCCAGAGTGATGGCTGCCCCTCGAGCCCCGTACTGGGCCACAGACTGGCCTCCCAGGAAGATGGGGATGTGGCCTGAGCTGAGGGCCACCTGGCTGGGCGCCCAGAGAGCCGGCTTCTGCCCAGAAAACCCCTCCGGCATCTGACAGCCCAGCCACAGGACCGGCCACAGGCCACATGTGCAGTGCGTGGAGTGAACTTGCAGGAGCCAACTGCGCATGAGCCAGACTGCTAGGGCCGGTCAGCGACCGGGGGCCTTGGCCCGGGGACAGCTCTGCCCAGCAACACGCAGACACAGCACATCCCCGCCGCGCCGGGGGCCAGTGGCGCTAACAGCTGCCACAGGCCAAGCTGGATGCCACCAAGTCTCTGGGGCAGACTCTTTGGCAGAGGAGGGCGTCCAACATCAGAACGTGCCAGACTGGGAAGTGTTTCTAGAGAAGGCACAGTGCTCCAGCGTCCAACCAGCCCACGAGAGCAGCGGAGAGCAGGCAGCCGCCAGCCGGCTCTGTGCTCCTACCGCCCCGCCCAGGGCCGCACTGCCAGGCCTGACGTCCGCGACCTTATCAGCGGCCACACAGAGAGGCTGATAGGCCTTCTCTGATCTAAGGCACACCATATGCGGGAGCACACGCGAGGACATGTATGTGCCCGCACGTGCGTACACGCGTGTGTGGACAACACGTGTGCACCCGCCTTGCTCTCCCACGGCTGAGACCGGGGAGGGAAGCTACGAGGCAGCCCTACCTTGGAGCAAGCCCGTGAGGATGCGAGAGAAGGTCATGAAGACCAGGTGGGCGCTGCTGAGGTGCGCGAGCAGCGGGGTGGCGGCCGTGATGAAGCCCCAGGCGGAGGCGGACAGCACGATGACCTTCTCACCACCGATCCTGGACAGGACAGGGGGACAGCAGGACAGTGACGGGAGCTGTGCAGCCAGGCGGACCGGCAGGCCGCGAAGATCTGCTCAGAGCAGCCCCCGGGTGGGCGCTGCTGCCCCGTCCTCCTCTGCAGAAGAGGCGACGGTAGGAGTGCAGGTGCAGCCTGTCTGTCCCAATGAGCACCCCCTGGGCTGCCGGGGGCTCCTCCAGGGGGAGCTGTGCACCTGTGCCTGCCCCCGACCGCCTCCTCGCGGAGCTCCGGAGCTCCGGTCTCCCAGGGATGTCTTGCTCTGGGCGGGGCCCTTCTCGCACTCCTCCTGCCCAAGGGCAGCCCCAGCCCTGCGCGGGGAGCAGCGCGGCTCACCGGTCCCCTAGGTGGCCGCCCACCACCTGCGTCAGGCAGTAGCCCCAGAAGAAGCTGCTGAGCACGATGCCGGCCTCCTTCTTGTTCCAGCCGAAGTCCTGGCTCATGGAGACGGTGCACACGGGCATGCTGACGCGGGCACAGTACAGCAGGCACGTGCCCAGCAGCAGCGTCCCTGTCCACGCCTGGCACTCGGGCCTGCAGGAGAGAAGGGGCTGCGTCAGGCCCGGGGGCAGCGTGGCCGCCGTGAAACCCCTCCATCCTCCCGTCTGTGGCTCCGAGAGCACAGGCCGGTACCGGAAACGAGCCACTCACAGCAGCAGAGGCTGGGAACAGCGGGCCGGCCGGCAGAAGGGCTGGTGAAACCAACCGCAGCTGGAGGGTTGTACCCTCTGGGACCGGCCGTCAGGATCCAAGCGTCCAGGTCCCACGTGGCCGACAGCTCTGTAACCCGCCCAGGGGGCCCCGAGGCTGAGGCCAAAAGGGAGGGCCTCCCACAGGGTGGGAGCAGGACACTGGGTCCCCAGAGGGTCCCAGGAAGCGGTGTCTGCCCAGCAGAGGACTTCAGGGCAGGCGGTGCCGGGTGGCCAACAGGGGCACACAGCACCGCTGGGACGGTCAGCTCTGGGAGAACCTGGGCAGGAGTGAAGCTGCGTGGGGAGGTGGCCAGGCAGGTGTCCATAGAGGGACGGTCCTCGAAACTCCTGGCTAGTGCTCCGTGACTGTCCGTGAGACCAGGGAAGTCAGAAACTGCCCGGGGAGGGGATGACAACCCCATGCATGTGGGACCCTGAATGGGGTCCGGGGCATCAAAACAAACGGCAGAAAGCTCAACAAACGACGGGCTTCGGCTCCGAGTGCCTCGTGGACATTCGCGGACGGGACAAAGGCAGGACACGGACAGCTGTGGCGGGAGGTGCGTGGGGCACAGGGGACCCTGGACCCCTCAGGGTGACTCTGGAAATCAAGGCTATCCTCAGAGACAAAGCTGACTTTTCAACGATGAGAGAGGGAGGAGCTGTGGGCGCCATTCGTGTGGGTGGGGATGGGGGGGCGCCGCGGGGGGCTTGCGATATCTCAGGCAGTGGGCGTGACGCCGAGGGGCGGGTGGGGAGGACAGCGGAGAGGTCCCGAAGCAGACTGGCAGGGAGCTCAGGGGTCCCACCCGCCCTGGACAGGCCCAGTGGGCACAGGAGCAGGCAGCTGGCCCCTCCCTGGGGAAGGATGATCTCCAAGGCCTGAGGGCACCTTCTGGCCAGCGGGTGGTGCCCACGGCCGGATCAATGGGCCTGATAAGATGTGCCTGTTACCCCACAGACAGGCCCCAGACTGGCACAGGGCCCGCCTCGCTGGGGGGAGAACTGGCCAGCGTCATGTCAGCAGGGTGGACGGCTGACCGTAAGAGCCGTCCTGGGGACTCATCATGGGAGCACGGGTTTGCACCTGCCATCCGTGGCCCACTGCCACCCTGGGGCAGCCGTAGCAGCCACGGCTAGCCCGTGCACGGCTCTGGTTGGGGCTGTGGACCAGCCTCTTCAAGCCTGTCTCCTCATCAAGGAAGGTCTCAGGCCCTATGACATCTGCCTCTTCATGGGTCAGTAAACAGCAGAGTGACCATCAGTTCCCGATATCCCAACAAGGAGCCATTGTGACGGCCCAGGAAGGAGGCAAGGCAACCGTGTCCACGTCCTCCGGCCGGCATGGCCACGTGGGTCCACGTCCCCTTGCAAACCACCGTGTACTTTTCCATAGTCAGGGAGGAGGAGGCACTCTGTCTGGCCAGGCCTGTGACGGGGCCATCCCTCCTTGGCTGCTGCCCTCTGAAGCCAAGGAGCCACTGCCCTTGAAGAGGCCGCAGTCCCCCCAGCAGACACAGCTGATGCGAGGTTCGACACCATCACTCGGGGGTTTTGGGGTGAATGACCAAGTTCCAACAGCCCAGCCTTCTGTCCCCCAGCAGACCTGTATCCGTAGGCCAGGCCCCATCTGGGGTTTGGGAATTCCGGGTCCAGCGTGCCTTCTGAAGCCAAGGAGCCACTGCCCTTGAAGAGGCCGCAGTCCCCCCAGCAGACACAGCTGATGCGAGGTTCGACACCATCACTCGGGGGTTTTGGGGTGAATGACCAAGTTCCAACAGCCCAGCCTTCTGTCCCCCAGCAGACCTGTATCCGTAGGCCAGGCCCCATCTGGGGTTTGGGAATTCCGGGTCCAGCGTGCCAGCCAGCTCTCAATGGGGCCCGTGGCGTGGCGCAGTAGAGAGCTCTGCAGGCGGAGAGGCTGGGGCGCTGTCTGGGCGCACCCCTGGGCCACCATTCCTCCACCTGCACAGTGAAGAGGTGGGACCACGGATTTCAAGCCTGGTCTCTGAGTGTCTGAGGGGTGCCATGGGTGGGATTCCGGGGCACCCTCTGCTGCTCTCTGCGCTTACCTATGAGTCCAGTGGGAAATAGGGTCCTGTGCTAAAAATACACCCAGTCCTGTAATTCCAGAAACCGGACACCAGACCCTGCTTTGGCTGAGGCTGGGGGAGGGCGCTCCACTAGGAAACTGCCCGGTGACCCCTCGTCATCATGCCCCCCCCCCACTTCCTGGTTCTTAAAATGCTCCCGGAATGATTCAGAAGCCCAGACAATGGGGCAGACCCGACAGGTCTCAGTGGCCTCCCCAGCTGAAGACGCCAGCATGGAGGGGCGGACCCACAGGGCAGCTCACCAGCTCTCCCTCTGGGCTAGTTTTCCATCCAGAACCAAAGACCACAAGGCGGTGGCAGGGCAGGGACGTGGGGGGTGGGCATCTGCACTTGCTCAGTGCCCATCGGACATGGACGCGGGACCCCTGGGCGTTGAGACCACTGCAGGTTCCGGGATTCCAAACCTGAAGATGACCAAGCTGCCCCGTGAGCACCTCACCCCGGGTGTCCCTCCCGAGGGCAGCAGTCCTGTCGGAGATGTTGCTCCTTCAAGCAAACGCCCCTGCGGGCCTTACCAGGGAAGGACAGACCAACACAGTCAGGCCAGCTGCCGGCCTGAACCCAGCTGGCTGCAGCCCGTGGAGCCCCTGGGGGTGTGCCTGCCCTGCAGCATTGCCATGGCCCCCAGATGCCCCATCCCGGGACACCCACACGGGCCCACAGTGCTCCTGTGCCCCTTGCTGGGGTCCCCTGCAAGCGTCACTGTGCCCTGCCTGAGGGCGCTAGAATGGCAGGGCGTGGGAGCAAAGACAGCCACAGCCCAAAGGTGCCTTGCAAAGGAGCTTTATTCCTTTCTGTGCTCGGAGCCGTGGAGGGTCACCTGCACCCAGCAAGCCCACCTGGCCCTCAGGAGCCTCTCACTGGTGACCCCGAGAGCCTGGCTGTGTTTGCTCTCTGGGTGGTACGTCCAGTTAGAAACACCGGAAGGCCAGCTGAGGCTGACCTGTTCTGGAAGGTTGGCCGGTACCTAGAATACAGTGCTGCCCCTTGGCCTCCTTATGACCACAGGACGCCAAGAAAGGCCCCTCAGCATGCAGGCAAGCAGTGTGCTCCGAGCCTGTGTGGGGCCAGGTGCTGTGTGCTTCCTCCCTGGGCCCCAGAGGCCCCCCAGGCCCTGAGCTGGCGGGCAGTGCCAGCTAGGCAACAAAGTGACTTCCTCTATAGCTGGTGGGAACACAGAACAAGGAAGTCTGGCTGGAGGCGGCGACCCGCCACGGACAGCTGCCCGAGGGCTGGTTAGCACACCAGACCCAGACTCTTGAGCCTGCGGAGGGCTGTTTGGGAACAAGAGGCTACGGCAGGATGGGCCAGGAAAGCTTCATCCTGCTCACTTTGACCGGTCCTGAGCCTCAGGTCCGTGCCTCCAGCTCATCGGAATGCTTCCTGTGAACCTTCTAGAACCTTCTGCTTCCTGCCAACAGCCCCTGTGCCTGAGAAGCATCCATGGCTGAGTAAATGCGTGGTCACGTGGCACCTCGATTCAGAAAAGGGCAATGTGCCGGCGCCGCAGGCCAGGAGAGAACACACAGGCCCAAGGCTGCCCCCACCCCAGGGATGTGGCTGAGGAGTGGCGGCCCTGCCTCCCGGAGCCACGAGAGCAGACGTGTGGTTGTCGATGCAGAGGCCATGCCGTGCTGGCTGCAATAAACAGCCACGCTTACTGTGACTGATGGGATTGTCCACTCGGGTGGGGACCGCCTTGTCCCAGCTGAGCCCGGCTCCACCCAGGACCCCACAGACCCCTCCAGAACTTGCCAGGTGCCTCGCCTGCCAAGGGCCTGGGGAGCTGCAGCTGCTCCTTCCTGAGCCAGGCACAGAGGGAAGACGTTAAGGCAGGGCCAGCCAGAGCCACTGAAACAGAACCTGAGAGGGAAGTTTGCAGAACATTCTACAGCCCTGGGCCACAACCCTCTCTGCCCACAAGGCCGTGAAGCCCGGCCTGCCACCTGCATCAGCACCTCAATAACCGGGACGGCAGGGAGGGAAGACGAGAGCGAGGCAGGCCTCAGGGCGCTCCTGGACCCGGCCATACCCCAGGGTGCAGCCCCCTGTCCCAGTGGATGCCTGGCGGGGAGACTGGGCCCTTCTCCGCCCCGCTGTCCACACCCTTTCCTACAGGAAACTTCCGGCTTCACAATGTCAGCCTTTCTCCATCGTCCCCACTAGCTTTGCCCTCATCTTGCCCCAGCATCAGTGGGGCGGGGGTGGCTGCCCCTTAGAGGCTTCCTGCAAGCCTGTCCCGGGGACGCAGGGGCAGGAACCAGCCATCGCCCTACAGGGAACAGGCTCCCTGGGCACTCGGAGCTGGAGGTGGACTGGCATTAGGATCCCAGGGCCCGACTTTGGACCCAGGGTCCAGCTGGCTTGTCTGAGGGGCCATGGACCACAGAACCAGAGCAAGGGCTGAGGCACGGTGGTCTGGGACTCCTCAGAGAGTCCCCACCTCATTCTTGGTTGCTGTGTGTCCCTGGGGACTCCTGAACCTGGCAGTGGTGTGGACACAGATATAGAAAGGAGTGGGCCCAGGCCCATGGAGATCTGTCCACAGCACACAGCTGCCGGGTGGGGCAGGACTCAGCCACCCCCCCTGACAGGCTCCCCGGCTGCCTGTGAGTGACCCTCTATTGCTCTTCCTTGCCCTCAGGCCTGGAAATGCCTGTGGTCCTTCCTGGCAAGGTCAGTTCCAGGACTCAGCTATGCCTGTGAGCTCCCTCTCCACCATCCGGGATGATGCCTCCTGCCCCCAGGCAGGCCTCCTGGGATACCTCCTGCCTGCACAACCACCGGGACCCTGGCACTCGGAGGGAGGAGGGTCCTGGGTTGGGTCTGGGTACTGGTATGCGGACAGCCAGGAAGTGCGCGACCCCAGGTGGAAGGAGAGTGGCCTCGCCCCCTCCCCAACCCGCGCCCGCCCCGCTCCCACACCTTGACCCCACCTGGACCACTGGGCGTCCTCGGCCCCGTCCCTGCGGGCCTCCTCTGGCGGCAACGGCTGCATGGGGGGGCGGCCGTCCGCGGGCGCAGCGCGTCCAGGTCCGGCTCCGGCCTGGCTGACCCACACGGGGCAGCACCGCCCAAGGCCACGTGTCAGTCCCAGCGGCGCTTCCGTCTGGCGCTCCTAGGACGTGTCGCCCCCAGATGGCTACCGCGGAGGGCGGGTGGGGCGGGGCACACCACTTGGTCCCCGCCCCCGCGCTCCGCAGGCGGCTGTCAGGGTCCACCTCCCTGCTGCTCCTGGGGGCACCCGCGCAGGCAGGGAGGGCGCCGGGTTACCTGCCGCGGGCTGCACAGATTGGGCTGTGGAGGGGTTGTGGAGGGGCCTAGCTGGGTGGTCCTGGCCCCGGGGCGTTTGGACTTTGACCTTGGACACATGCCTGCGAATTGGGGGATGGTAGTGGTCCTCTTCCCCACCCCAGCCCCGCCCGTCACAAGGCTGTGCACACTGGCACTGGGGACAAATTCACAGAGTGCAAGAACAGTAAGAGTCAAGGGTAGCCAATTCTTAAGATGGCTCTTTGGAGGTGGGCTCCAGCTGTCACCCTGAGCCAGCCTGCAGTGGGCAGCTGACTGGGCAGTGTTCACGCAACAGGCCGCTGCAGAAGGGGTCAGAGTTCCCCACAAAGGTGTACCGAACATGCAGGCTCTGCCAGGCCCCAAGCCGGCCCCTGGGGTCTTCACTCTTGGGGGGCTTCACATGTCCACGTGAAGGACACAGCCAGCACTGAGAGCAGTGTGCATGCTGGGACTCAATGGCAAGGAGTGGCCTCCTGGACACACTGTGCTTCCCTGCGCTGCAGCCTCCTCGCCCCCCCTCCCCGCCCCCGCCTCAGTCCACCAATCTCGCAGTAGCCTGGCCAACGTTCCCAAGGCTTCGCACTGCCCTTACAACAACGAGACCAGACTGGGAACACCCCCACAGCATAGGGCCCGCCTTCCCCACCCCCAGCCTGCAGAGCCAGCCCCACTGCATGGAGCGGTCGGGCTGGGTCTCCCCGGTGCCCCCTCCCCCATGTGCGCAGGATGGAGAGAGGCACGGATCCATCTTTTGAGCATCTAATGGTAGAAGGAAACAAGGTCACTGTATGATTTCACTGGGAACCAGAAAGATGAACTTTACGATAATAAATGAATTTAATGCAATATAAGTTCTACGTGTGGAATTGAGGGTCCTGAACAGTTCGTCCTTTTCAAAGTGCTGGTGAGTCTTGAAAACACTGCTGTCCAACATCTGTTTCACACAAAACACCCTGAACGCCCAGAGATGAAGGGCTCCCTGGGCCGGAGTCTGGAGCCGAGCAGGGACCAGCACTGCCCCCTTACCCTTGGTCTGTGTGCTCCTGCAGCCCGCCCCCACCCCCAGTCCCCGGGGCGCCTGCCGCCCAACCGGGAGTCCTCGTGATCCTCAGGCTTGCTTCACTTTCAAAAGCCAGTAGGAGAATCCCAGTCGTGTGACTCCGCAGTCTGGGGGTCTGCGGCAGAGGACGCCCCGCCGGCACGAGCAGTCTGTCGCCGCACGGCAGGGAGAGAAGTCACAGCCAGGCAGCGCTCCGACACCTGAGTCCAGCAGTCCCTGCAGCGGTGGACAGCGGCAGCCTCGCCTCCCCATCCCCAGATGGGAGGCAGAGGTCCACACCACGCAGCAGAGCACACACGCCGGCCTGCGTCGCGTCCACAGCTGGGCAGGGGGCTTGCAACGTGACTTGCTTCCAAGTGCAGCCAGGGGGGAAGGTATGTGCAGATAAATCCACTGCCCCCGTTCTCACTCCTTCTGCCAATGATTCTGGCTGGAATCAGCATAGAGGAGTCTGACAGACGGTCTTCCGGGCCACGGTCAAACTGGCCTTCCAGCTGGGAGACTTCCCAACTGTGCAGATGAGTCCTGGCCCCACCACGTGCTCCCTGCAACGAGAAAGACTTCTACCCCGCAGGTGCGGGGGACGATGACCAGTTCACCCAGACTGCCCCTCCCTGCCCCCGGCGAGGACCTCAGGCCCCTAAAGAGGTAGACAGCTCAGGACAACCCCCACTGCAGAGCCTGCACAGCCACAGACGCCAAAGGCCCACTCAAGCCCTGTCTTTACATCCACGAAGTAAATCACGACGGGGACGGAAAAGCCCCTCAATGGCATCTCGGAATTAAGGCACAACATCCAAGACAGGCAGACCTCACGCCAGGGACTGCAGTCCAAGCTAAACACCTCAGATGGTGTTGAGTGCAAACCCACGTGCCCAGGGCTCTGCGTGGAGCCATCACCAGGAACCAGTGCACTGCCCCTTACAAGGAGGGACACGATGGCAGGAAGAGGGCTTAGATTTCATCGCCACCTGGGGCAGAGTGACAGGGGAGGCCTCCTTTCCCCTCTCCAATGTCCATAAGCCCATGGGGCCTACAGCTGGAGATGTCGCTGCTCCAGCATGACGCACCCTCACTTCTGCACTCACGAGAAGGCACTGGAAAGCTGTCACTCCAAGTTTCTGTCAAGTGTCCCACAAGTGCCTTTGACACGAGGCGCTAACGGCCCCAGCTGGCCGTGGCACAAGCCCTACGGGGAGAAGGGCCCCAGGCGCTCACTGCAGCAGTCCCTCTACTTTGAATGTCTGGAAATATTCATAAGTATTAAAAAACATAACTTTTCAGGTTAAAATCATGCGGTAGGTGGCCCCAATCTATTTCCTTCACAAAAATGAAAGTTCAGGGCCGCAGCTCCAGAGAAGAGATAGCAGATCTCAGACGGCGCTGGTGAGAGGGAACGAACAGCCAGCAGAGCATAAAGATGCACGAGACCAAAGTTTCCTTCCACCAGTTCTCACAGACGGACTTCCAACGGAATGTGTATTGTATTGAATTCTTTATTCTTATTAAAATATCTTTACGGGGAAAAATACAGAAGACCTTCCAGATAAGCCCTCTGAGAAAAACTAAAGTTTTACTACGAAATTAAAAACAAGCAGCAAAAGCAACCTACTCTGCGTTTTCCAGAAGATGCTGTGGCGGGCACACACGCCCTCAGGAGCAAAATGGACTCGGAACTGGGGTACACAGAGGCTCGTGGCGGGCCGCAGCTGGGCACGAAAATCACATGACCGACGCGGACAATACCATTTACTCTTAAGTTTGAAAAGGCAACACATTTCTGAAATGGAAACATACCCGCTGTAAAAACGAAGTGCGTGGTGTTAGAGTAACAACATATCAAAGTGCCGCCCCATAGGGCTTCTGTCCTACGTGCATGGCTCGGAGTCTCTGGCTGGCAGGCAAGCCGGCCTGATGGTTTTGGGCTGGCTTCCTGTTCATGCTGGGACTCCACGGTAACTCCCAGAAGTGGGTCCTGCCCCATTACCCCAAAGACACCACTGTCTTTAACACAAAATGTGTACGGTTCTTTCTGAACCCCCGGCTCCACCCCTCCCCCAAACTAACACTGTCCAAGGAGACACACTTCACACTGCCTAACAGAGACTGTCCTCGGGAGGCATCCTGACTGCAGGGAAGGGCCACCTCCTTGTCCCCGAGGCCTCACACACACAGTCTTCAGTCTGTCTCAAAAACCAGTCCCAAAACACATTTGCCTTTTCTAGAATCTGGAAACCTTAATTCAAATGGCAAAATATATTAGCTCTCACTGGATTTGCAATAATCCCTATGCCTCATAAAGCTTCCAAACTAGAAGTTATTCCTCACACAACTTCATGATATCAGGAACATAGAGTACCAGAATATTCTCAAATTTTATTTATTTCAAGGCACTTTCCACAAGAAAACGTAAAAAGAATAAACTATGTAAAACATTACGTTTTAATAAACACAACGGCAAGATCCAAAGGAAACCAAAAATATCAAATTATACTTAATGTTCATTATCTCAAATGGCTTAATTTAGTTTGCCTGCTGAAGACACGGGGACTGCAAAACGGTGGCGACCAGGAGAAGTCCGTAAAAGCACTCCTGTCGGGAGGTCCCCAACGAGGGACAGTGCAGGAGCAAACCCGGGCCGCAGACAGGAGCGAGGACAACAGGAGCACAGCTGAGGGTCCCCATCGCACCACAACTGGCTCGCACTGGCGGCAGCGCCCACTCGTGACGTCGCTCACGGACGTCGCTCACGGCCCCAACAGGTGAACACACACCAGCACTCCGTCCGACAGCTGCTCCCTAGCACTTCCTGCGCATGACAAACCCCGCCTGGGCCCTGATGGTTCACGGGTGGCTCCCGCATACAGAACTTCCCATCACTACGCATCTCACACCCTCTAAGGTGAAGAACGTGTCAGGGTGATTATATATTAATTATGCACGTAAATGATCTTACATACACGACTGATAAAAGCTGATTAGAAACATGCTGAACTTGGGTGCTTTCCAAGTGTGTAGGTTTACCCACACCTCTCTGCTGCTATTTCTCCTCCAGTTTCTACTTTGCGTGACAATTAATTACCCGAAGATTAAAACCTTCTGCTCTAACTTATTACCCTCAAGCCTCAGAGGAAATGGCCCCAAAGAAAGGTCACACTTGGCGAGGACTGCTGAGACGGCCAGTGCAGAAACACGTCCGCTCTCGGGCGTCAAGAAGAAGACCCCCCCCCTTCACCCTCACAAAACCTCAAGGGCAGCAGAAGGGCAGTCAGAGGCCAGGACAGCGCCCAGAACCCATGCCGCTTTGCCTCCGCATCGGTGAGCACCCAGGGCAGCCGACCCTGCCCAAGGCTCCTGCCCGCTGGAGAAAACCCTGCTCTCAGAGTGCAGGTGGAAAGCAGACAGGGAGCAGAACTGACACGACAGCACTTCACGACGACACCCAGGTCTGCAGGCATGCGGGGGACCGGGCCCCAGCAAGCAGACACACACCACCTGACCTACGGGAGTAGCCACAAGCCTGCCTAACCTCGCCTGACACGGGAACATGCTCCCTGCAATTCACCTGCCGTTGGCATCTCCCTCCACGAAGCCCCAGTGCCGGACCCTGTCCCGGCACCGGGATCCACCAGGGAGGACAGAGTGTTAGCCGCCGCAGGAGCTGCAAGCTCCCACCAGAGGACGTGCGCTCGTGGGCACCATCCCCACCACCTCCACGAGACTCGGCTCTGTAACGATCGCCCTACGGAACCCACACCCAGAGCCCCTGCAGTGAGTCCACACACGTCTTCGCACTCCAAGTCACAAGGGCACCGCTGTCCCAGCACCTGCACTGGTGGCGGAACTTGGGAGAGTGCAGAATCGGGTGGGAGAGCGCAGAATCGGGACGTCTGGAAACTCACAAACACCACGAGACAGTGAGCACACACCGACCTGCTCCGGAGGCAAGCACGTGCTCCCAGCCAGGGAAGCCTGAGGCCAAGGCACACCGGGCAGCACGGGCGCTCCCTCCCTGCCGCGTCTGCTCCCAAGCACACGGACCACACCGGGCAAAGTGGCCCTCCGGCCGCAGGGACGAGCTGATGCCACGGCCACATCACCACCAGGACGTAAGCCCCAAAAGCAAAAGGCTTGTTTGAGATGATTGAAACTTTTTAGAGGCCATTTTGGTCATTCTTGAGATCAAAGAGAAACCTTTATTTTCAACAAAACTGCCTAGAAGAGAAGGTTCATTGATCCACTAGGAAAGTCTCTCACCACAACCAGCACCAAAATATATATTTAAAAAATTAAAAAACACACAGCCCCACCCCTCACGCACACATCTCCCCAAAAGCCACACAACCCAGACCAAAAGGAAAAACAAATCAAACTCAATGCCCTCACATAAGTCTTCGAATTAGGATTTACAAATTTATATAGTCTTTCCTATGAAAAAACAAAAACAAAAACCAACAGGTAAGAAAAAAACTTTTGCACAAAGGCCTGACGAGTCTTAGGAGATCTGAGAAAACATACGTTCTGCCTACAAGCTAACAGCAAAATAATGATCAGTGCTTTTCGTAGATTTGAGTGGGGAAGGCCTCAGTTTAACAATATTCCCTCGTAACCGAGCACTCCGTGACGGGTGCGATCCTCCAGGAGCCAAACAGCAGGAGCGCTGCAGGAGCGCCCCGTGGCCCGTCCACACCTTCAGAACGCGCCCCGCGAGCAGAGTCTGCACCATACTTCCAAAGAGACAGCGTCATTCACTGCAAGTTTTCCAGCGCTTAAAAGGGCCATTTTTCCCTTTAAAAAAGATGCCAGGTAAAAAACAAAAAACAAAAAACAAACGGGGGAGGAGAGAGTTCTCTACTGCAGTAACAATCTCTCAGTCACAGACAGCTGCTCTGAGGAGTCGGTGCCGGGGAAGTGCGGGGCGGCACAGACTCTACTTGGGCTCCTCGATCACACCTTTGCTGAGGTCTGTCATTTTGGGATATTTTACTTTCTTCTGGTCCAGCTCATTCTGAGCCCAAAGGAGGAGTTTCAGTAATTTTGCCAGCTTGGGTGTTGACTCACGATTTTCATAATCTAGGACAGCCTGGTTCACCTCGCTCCACACCTAGAAAATAAACACATCGATAAAAACCACCACGCGCCGCACCAGCAAGAGGTCTGTTATCACGTGCTCCTTATACTTCTCGGAAGCCGTTTTTACGTGACAAGCTTCGTATTGATTTAAACGAACGTGAAGCCCGTCACCAGCACTCCTCGCCCAGAAGGAGCACGTAGTTTGGTCAGCAATGATTACATCTGGCCTGGAGAGCAGTGAAATGCCACGAGCCAGGCTCAGGGGGCTGAAGAGAGAGAAGACCAGGGTGGGGGTGACCCGAGTTCCATTGGAACCAGCCTCGAGGGACACCTGCAGCAGGCCTGCAGAGCGACATTTCCTCAGTAGGAAAGGGCACTGCCTCTGGGGGAGTCACAGGCTGTCACAGGGACTACAGCGCACAAGTACCAGCAAGGATGTGAACAGGTTCATATGCAAATATGGGATTTGAAATAAAAATGTTTAGGACACCTGTTTCTAAGAGTCTCCAAACAAAGAGAAAGATCAAGATACAGAAGAAGCTGACAAAGAGGTCTGAATATCATATAAGTCACAACGCTCCGTTCCAGGCTTCACACAGTGAAAGATTACACATCAGGGAAGAATCGATGCTGTTGTGACCGAGTGTCACACGCCCACAGAGGGGAAGGAGGACCCCCTCAGCGGTCGTACCTTCTGCCTCTGCATCATATGAAGAAGGTCTCCAAAAGGTGACTCCTCGGGGTTATCAAAGGCCAGCAGGGCTAGGGTGCGCTCCATCTCCGTCAGGCACTCCCTGCTCTCCTCGCCTTGCTCCGCCAGCTGGGTCTGCGCGAACTCCAGTGCCGCCTCGGTCTCACGCTGACGGATCAGCTCTATGAGGTGCTGTTGCTGGTCACCGGCAAAGGCAGACAGGCTTACACACCATGCCCAGGCACGCAAAGCCCGGTGGCACGGCACTAGCTTCTACTCAAAGGACAACCTCCTAGCATCCGTGAATTACTAAAATAGCGTTTTTTTTTTTTAATTTATTTGAGAGAGAGACAGAAAACACACAAACGAGGAGAGGGGCAGAGGAAGAGAGAAGCAAGCAGAGCCCAACCTCACAACCCCGAGGTCGTGTCCTGAGCTGAAATCAAGGGTCGGGTGCCTAACCGACTGAGCAACCCAGGTGCCCCTAAATTAGCATTTTTAAAACAAAAAACAGCTTCTGAACTATGAAAGACAGCAGCTAACTGAAACCCCTCCCCCATGCAAACTAAACCAAAACTCTATTAATGCAAATCAGCCTTGTGACTCCTAAAATCACCACGTGTAACCATACGAAGCATCCACAAAGCAGCGACCTCTCCACAGAAACTCACTTGCAGGTGGAAGTAAAGATACCGGTTTGTGTCCAGGAGCTCGGGGTGGAGACTGTTGATCAGCGCAATCGCTTCCTGGATCTGGCCCTTTAGGATCATCTCACGGATCTTGATCCGCTCATCAAGTGTTTCTAGATCCACACTCGGTTCAATCCCAGATTCCATCCGAAACTTCTCTGCTGCTTCCTTAAAGCCCTCTGAAAATGACAGCCAGCTTCAGTGCTCGGAAGCTCGCAAGACACGAACGGAAAGCACTTTTATCACTAGAAAGCCCATTCACCTCAGATAAATAACCTTCGACACGACCTGCACTTTCTTAGGGGTTTGGTATTAACGTCTCTGTGACTTACTAGTTACACCCCATGAAGAAAACGAAAAGAATGTATTTCACTCTTTCCCATCCCATCCAAAAAAGTGCTCACCTACCAGCTAGGGATGAAAATGAATGCCATGAAGCCCAGTACATCACGGGCTCCTTGAAGAGGGCTGCGCCCCAGGCCCAGATGCGGGGAAGCTGCAGGTGTGCTCCAGGCGCATCTGGACACACTGGCTATGCCTTCACAGCCCGCAGGGGCCTGACCGCTCCTGCCTCGTAGTGAGCCCACAGTTTCCTCAACATCCAAGCAGCAGGTGTACATGGTAATCCCCGAATTTATTAAATTAGCATGGTGTTTTTTACAATGCCCAACACAACAACTTCACTGAGGAACTCTGACGGTAGAATTGTGATTGCGTCTACAAAGAGGCCACGTCACGTTCAACAAGCAGCACCCTTGCTGTGAGCCTTACCCGTGACCAGGTAGTTCATGATGAGGCGGTTCATGTCCGCCCGCTGCACATGCAGGTTATTAAGTTTCTCCATCCACTCATCTTTCGTGATTTCATCGGGTTTCTCTGCATAACTCATTCTGACTTATTTCTACAAGAAAAAAATATTTCACAGATTAGTGAAGATCATGGGAATGAAAGGTACAGGGTAGGAAATACACTCTGGCACTGCAACAGGGCTGGACGGTGACAGAGGGCAGCTACGCTTGTGAGCACAGCGCCACCCAGACAGTTGTCAAATCCTGACACTGCACACAAGAAACTCACTGAACACTGGGTCTTGACGCTACCTCAGTTAAAAAGAAGAAAGAACTTTTAAGAATTCTGTGACAACTATGATCGTTTCAGAGGAAAACACAGCGACGCGGGATGAAGAGAGAGTGGGAAGATCCTTTAAATCTGGAGAACAGCGAGTGCAAAAGGCCTGACGCCAAAGGCAGCTTAGTGACCAGAAAGAAAGCTTGGATGTTAGGAGACAGGACGTGTGCAAGGAAGAGCCAAGAGCCTCCGAACTGCAGGTCAAGAGGTGGGGCGTGTCATAGTGAGTAAGGCCTTCCAGGGAGGGAGGAGTTTAGATCAATTCTCTTCTAGGCACAAAGGGCAGCCGCGAGGGGCAGGAGCTAAGGAGCACGCCCTCTGACACAATGCCACGAGAAGTCTGACGCCAGACGCTCACCAGACCGAGCAACACTAAGGTCTGACAATACCGAGTGTCAACAAAGACGGGGAGCCCCGCTGAAGTCTCCCACGCGGCTGTCAGGGCAGACTGGAACTGCTCCTGTTATTCGGCCCTCTCTGCAGAGCTGACACGTGCTCCTCATAGCACAGCAATCCTACCACAAGACCGAGACTCTCAACACTCACCCCTGAGCACCAGACATGCACAAGCCCACTCACAGAGACACTGCTCAAAACGGCAAAAACGTGGGAGCCCCCCAACCCAGATGTTCATTCAATAGCAGCATGGACAGACTGGGGTTCACAGAACCACAATCCCAGGCCCAAAACCCTTGGGCAGGTATGTTTCAGAATTAAAAATTTTGCAGACTATATAAAGCCTTCATGGCACAGCTTACCTACATCACATGACATCCTCACGTTAAACATTACTTCTTTGGGGAAAACTCTGAGTACCCACACTGAGTGAAATAGAACTTAAAAGCTTTTACCACATCAGATTTTTGCTATCAAATAGTTTAAAAAAACCCACAAAATAAAACACAAACTTTTGGTTTTCAGAGCTATTTGGATTTTAGAATTGCTGAGAAAGAATTAAGATCATGCAGTCACATAAGAGAATTTACTGAAACAGTTAAAATACGAGCACGGCGGCACGGACGACTCTTACGAACCAGCGGGATGAATAAAGTGAGTTGCAGCAGAGGCCCGAGTGTGGCAGAGTTTTGTAAAGAACAGAAGTAGCAGCAATAAATTAGAACGTGCAGCGTGCTTTTGTTTTAAGTAAAGACATAATCCTCAGGAGGTGGTTACCATGGGAAGGCAGGGCGGACAGGTGCAGCCCCTGTGAGCACCAGTTGGGCTCTCAAGATACGGTGGTGAGTCCCCCACTACCCACTACTTCCCATTCTTCACAAGTAAGCTCTACGCTGCGGATAGTACTTCATGCCAGGAAAGTACAAGTGAAATTGCTTCTCTAAATTAGAAACTTCAACGGTGGAAGTGGGGTGGCGAGCGCCGAGCAGGAAAGCCAGCAAGGAGTCACCCAACGAGAGCAGTGCCAGGAAAGTCAGAGACACAGCAGGTGAAGTTCTGTGGATGTTAAGTCAACAGCCTCGGTGCTGGAATGAACGTAGAGGG
This sequence comes from Ursus maritimus, assembly GCF_017311325.1. Lineage (NCBI taxonomy): Eukaryota > Metazoa > Chordata > Mammalia > Carnivora > Ursidae > Ursus > Ursus maritimus. Next base: position 47,095,900 of record NW_024424675.1, on the reverse strand, counting down.
ATAAAAACAAAAACAAACAAGCAAAACGGGAGCCCTTGAGGCCAACCAAAGCTTTCAAGCTTGAGACCTCGGAGGATGGGCCCACCGTCGAAGAGGAAGGATCCAACAGAGGAACAGGTTTGAGGAGTAGGGCAAGTTTGGGCTGACTCTCAGACACGCAGCTGGAGAAGTCAAGGAGGCACCTGGATTACAGGTCCCCAGCTCAGCGCTGGAAACATTAATTAGGGAGACATCCACCAAACAGGGATACTGAAGGCCCAGAGTTGGGCCAAGATCGCCCAGAAGAGAGAGCATGGGTAGGGAAGCAAGGACACAAGACAAAGCCCTCAACTGCTCGAAGGGAGACAACAGACACCCAGCAGCAAAAGAGGAAGCCAGCAGGTGACAGACCGAGAGATGTTATTCTTCCCACAAATGCCCATGTCTTGTTGCTTCAGGCAAGTGCAGACTTCACTCAGACCACACTCCTGTTCCTAGACAAGTCAAGCTAACCTAGGGTAAACAAGGCACGTCTCCCTCGGTTTCCCCACAGCAATCCACCATCACAACAGGTCCACTGCCGGCAGCGAGAGCACTTTTGAAAGCAACGACCCGTTCTACTTCGTGCAGAACAACTCAGCACTTAAATGCTCAACAGACATAAGCAAACCTCCCAAATCTGGCGGCGAGCATCACTTGCTTTCCCAGCAGCGGTGTAGGTCCTCACCAGTTCAGCGTCCGCTCCGACGCGGTTGTCATAAAAATGTTCTCTTCACAGGAGCACAAGTGCCGTGTTTCACGGAATTATCACTGCTCCGGTGGGCGACCACTTCTGAACGTCGGAGCCTTCGCTTCAAACCCTCTCCCTTGAAGAACACCGGATTACAACGCCCAGGCGCTCTGGGCTCAGGAGTCGACCCTGGCCAGGAGGAAACGGGCGGTCTGACGCGCAAACCCAGAAGGCCCCGGTTCTGCCACCTGCTCAGACCCCGCACCGCGTCAGACCCCCAGCGCCAGCCCCCTCCCGGGCCCCTCCGCGGCCCCCTCCTCGCGCTCCTTCCCGGGCTCCTCCCCGGCCTCCACCGGGCCCCCGCCCAGCCCCACCCCGGCTCGCCGCGCTCCCGCGGGGAAGCTCGGCCCGGCCGCCTGGGTCCGCCGCGGCCATCTTACCGTGCGGATCCCGCCTCCCGCGCTGCGCGGGATCCGCAGTCGCTCGGGGGGGCCGGGCGGAGCGGGGAGGGCGGTGAGGCGCGGGGGACGGGAGGCGGAGGCGAGAGCCGCGGCGGAGGCGGGGGCGGGGGCGGGGAACGGGAGGGCAGACGCACCGACGGCCGCCCCTTCAGGCACCTCCCGCGAGATCGCGAGAGCGCAGGCTCAGGAGCCGGTAGCCAATCAAGAGCTCCCGCGAGGGGGGCGGGGCGCGGCGGCCTCCCGGAAGCGCGGGACTCCAGCTTCCGTCCTTGCGCAGAACTCCACTCGCGGCGCCCTCGCTCTACGGGTTGGCGCGAGAGTCAAAAGCCGTCGGCCGACCCTGGGCAAGATGGCCGCCGTCGAGGTGTCGTTGTGGGGGAACTTCGCGCCGCGATGGCGACATCTAGACTGAGTCGGGGGCGAAGGTCCCAGCTTCCTTTCCGTCATTTGTGTGAGCTCGGAGGGCGGGGGGGGGGGAGGCGCCGGTGCTGCGCGCCGCCCCGAGGCGGGGGGGAGTCCCTCCCCACCCGGCGCCTGCCTTCGCGCGGGCCTGGGAGGAGGCGTCCGGGCGCGCCCCGGCGGGAGCCCTCCGTACCGTCGTTTGAGGCGGGCTGCGAGGAGTGCTCGCCGCCTGATGAGTCAACAGAAACGGGCCTGCCCTCGGGGAGCCTGCCGCCCGGCGTGCGGTAGTCCGCCGGCCGCTCCAGGTCGGGCCGGGGCTGCGGGCGCGCGTGCGACGGCGGCCGGGCGGACGCGGGGGCAGGAGTGCAGCAGAGCGCCGGGTCGGCGTTCCCGGGGTGCGGGAGCGAGGCGTCGGGAAGCAAGTCCGACGTCATCCCGAATTAAAAGTCGGGGTTCGGTGGTGTCGTGGGGTTGCTCCCACGTGAACTGAAGACCGCGAGAGTGGGGTCGGACTTCCGCGGAGAGCAGTGAGATTCGGCGGGTGGGTGTGACGACCAGGACTGGTTGTGGCTCTTTCCCAGGCGAGAGCTGAGCCTGCGGGTCCAAAGTTCTGACACAAATCGGCCTCAGACGGGTAGGTACTGCGTGTCCATAATGACACCCTTTGCAACGACTTAATCCTATGTACCGTTCAGCTGTCAGCTCTATAGTGTGTGTGGGGGGGTGAGGATGTTTAAGTCTTTCCAAAGGTACACAAGCCAAAGGTCTAAGGAGATAGAATATTCCGGCCCAAAAAAACTTCCGCGGTGCCTTCTCCGTCCTGTGGGTCACAGGTGCACGGCCCCTCCCCCCAGCGGCCGGCAGATTCCTCGTCCTTATTTCTAGGTAGACGCTGGCTGCTTTTATCGTTCGCACCCCTCCTCCTCCCCCGAACATGGAGGCCACCCTCTCCGGGTCTGGGATTGCCCCTCCCAGGGGTCCTGACAGTGTTCTTCTGAAGCCCACTGAGCGGGCAGGGTGACCTCGCCTTGCGCCTGTCCTCTTCACAGCCTTCGGAGACGTCCTGATGGCCTGTGCGAAGTGAGCACAGCCAGAAAGCCTCCCCACCCCGGCCCCTTCCCTCCCCCACTCCAGCAGTCCTGCGGAGCCCACGAGGTTCCCCGTCTCACCGGGCTCTGCCTGGGCTCACTTCTCCCAGTGGAGGCTTTCCCTCAACAAAGCGGAATGGAGTGCTTCTTGTATCCTAAACGATCCTTTTGGAGCATTTAGCACAGCATTTTTTGTCACTGAGGCCTGATACCACAAACGTGTGGATTTCGCAGAAGCTGAGATCTCTAGTGCGCCGTAGAACTGAGTTGCGTCGGTATCTGTTGAGAATGGGAAGGAGTAAACGAGTGAGCGGTGATGAGGACCTTAATTATGAGCAGTTTCAGCAGAAGTGGACAAAGGAGAGAATATTCGCGGTGATTGAGCTCATGGATTGAATGGTGCTGGGATGTGTAGCCTGGTTGATGAGGTTGATGGTGGTGACACCAGCCGAGGAAGAGCCATTCTGCCGAGCAGTGGGCTGAGGGGGAGGAGAGATGGGGAATTGCTGGTGCCTGTGGGACACGGCGAAAGCTCAAGGGAGTGACGAGGGCTGCAGGTGAAGCTTTTACGGTGACACCGTGTGACATTTGATAAACATATTTAGAGAAAGACTGTAGAGAGGAGGAGCAGAGAGTCCAGAATCCAGAAGGATGCCAATAAATGGCTATTATCCAGAGAGGTTGTTCATTAAGTCAGCAGAGAGGCTTGACAGGGACCAGGGGGTTTAGCAGGCTCGGCGGAAGCCACGGGGTGGGCAGTTTTAGAAGATGTAGACGCGCAGTGTCAAGTGCAGCAGAGCCACCCCATAGTCATACTTGACAGGTGTTGGTGACAGAGCAAGGAGCTCAGGGACACAGCGGGAATGGAAACCGTTAGATGGCAGTGAGTTGAGAGGTGAATAGGGTGAGGGGGACACAGATGTGTGTTTAACACTTTGAGAAGCAGCGGTTGTGGAGAGCAGGCAGCAGGTGAAGTCGGATCTCATTAGACACTAAAGCAACAGGATTTGGTGGCTGTGGGGGAGGGAGAATCTCCAGACTTCCGGCTGGTGTGTTTGGGTTTACAGGGTGGGACCAGCGCCCAATAGGGACACCAGGGAAAGGCCTGATTGGAGGAGAGGCTCAGAAGTCAAGAGCTCATTTTGCATACGTTAGGTTTGCGGTGCATTTGAGACACAAGTGGAGATGTTAGGGGTCCATCAAGTGAGTGGATGGACCCAGATCTGGACAGAGGTAAAGGTAAGCACAGCCAGGAGGGCATGAGGTCCCGTGTGGACAGTGTATGGAAGGAAGGTAGAAGGCAGCCTGGGCCAGAGCCCTGAACACCCCATGCTGCTGGGGATGTGGGGGGCACGAAGGATGTGGGCCACTTTGGTCACCGCATGGGGCAGTGACCAGGTTGATAGGAAAGAGGCAGGTCTGTGGAGGGGGAGCTGCCAGGTGGCCAGAGACTCCACTGTTCTCCAAGCCCCGGTGAAGAGTTTTGTTTTAATAGATGAGCAGTTCTTCACAGAGAAGCGTTAAATGTTTACTAGTCTTAAAAGAGCTTTAAAGCATTTTTAAAAAGGGGAAAGTATTTTAGGAATAAAACACACAGTGCTCCCTTTACTCAAATCCTAGACTGCTCAATAAGCAGGCCCCAGGCCATGTTTTACAGAACAGCATTTCAAGATGCTTTTATCTTATTCTCAAAACCCAGAAGCATAAAATCAAGGCCCCATGCACTGGAGCCCCTGCTTCCAAAGAGATTTGCCTAAAACAAGCCTGATTCTTCCGGATAATGCATAAACTGATCGGTTGTTGCTGCTCGGTCATTGGCACACAAGGCGGTCAGCACCAAGAGGTCACCTGCCATAGCTTTAGCTTTTCTCCGTGTGTTCTGTGTCTTCATGAAGATGTTGAGAGCATCAGGAAGAATGTTGTGATTGTTTAGTTCTGCTGCACACATTCAGGTGACATGTGTCTTAGCTGAATTCTGAGACCCAGTCAAGCATGTTTAATGGGGTTTTTGGTGTGGTCCCTCCCTCTCCCTCCTCGCTTGATTGTATTTCTCTTTCAAGACTACCATTAAATCAGAAAGCACTGGTTCTAAATTTCTTTGCGTGGGGAAAAGCAAGAGTAGGTATTTCCTGATTCTGTAACTCCAGTTGTGATGGTATAGACTGTGTGCAGCGTGGTGCTTCCTGAGATGGGTGGGCTGTGGGGGCCACGCAGTCTTGCCTGCTGCACACCAGCAGAGCACAGGCCGCACGCCTGAGGGGCGGTTACATAGTTTGCCCGTCAAGGCGCTGTTCAGGCACCATTTCATACAGAATTTGACTATACTCTTCAGACCTAACTGGTCAAGAAGTTGATATACCCATGTTGGCTTGAGATTTGGCCTTTTTTTTTTTATTATTAAAAATGAAAGCATGTAGATAGCACACACACATACGTGCACAAACATATACACTACTTAATGTGCGTAGTTACGTCTGTATACACTCTGAGGATTCCTGCCCCCTCTGCCACACATGCAGCCATATGACCATGATCAGGTGTCTGATTGTGTGGCAGAAGTGCTGAATGAAGAGATTTTTCCAATTGATATCCACATTTTCTTTTTTTAAAACACGTGTAAAATTTTGTTTTTTGTTTTTTTTACTTTAAAATTCTTATATTCTTCAAATGCCTGCTTTCTGTTGGCACGAGAGGAACTTTTGTATGTCTGACAGACCCCCAAATTCTTAATTTCTCTGTACATCCGTAACAGGCAACACCCTGGCCTCCCACCTCCATAGACAGATTTGGGAGATGTTCCTTCTCTTTGAATCTCTTACATTTTAGCCTCAGCTGGTTGGATTTGGAACTCAAAAATAGTTGTGGTGTTGGAAAGGTAATTTATGTGTATTGATGGGGAAGTTGAGAATAAAACTCTGGGTGTACTTTTGAAATCTCTGATGGCTCAGTCTCTGTGACTCTTGTTGGCTTTTCCTCCGAATGCTCTTGCTCACCGTCAGCACTTTGGTTTCATGAGCCATTTGAGAGGAGGAATTAATTTATACAGTACTTCTGTTCTGCACAAATCCAGAAAGCCACCGTTAGACCTGAGTTTAAGCGGTCTCTTTCGCTTTTTAAGTACTTTTCATTTTGGAAACAAATCTCGTCAATTATAGCCTGTACACCTACAGGCAGAGCCCTGCTCCTGAGGGCCCCCAGGCCAGGGGTAATGCAACAGACTGGAGCCTTGAGCTTGCTGGTGGTGAGGGGAGGCCCCCTTCTCCTCTGTTACACACTGTGTGTGATGATTACCCTATCAGCCTATGTAGGCACAACTGCTTTACTCTTCAACTGCTTTTCTGTCGAAATCTGTGGCAGGCACTGCCTTGTCTGGCTTTTTTATTGGATGGATTCCTTTAGAGACTTACGAGATGAAAGCATCCAGAAAGGAAATACAGTTCTCATGCTTCCCACTGATTAAAACACTGGTTTGTTCTGAAGTTGAGTTTTTTCCCTGAACTCCCAGCGCTGCCTCCGTAGCAGGGTCCGTTCTGGAAGGGAGGCGTAATGAGCACTGTTGTACAGGACTCCCAGCGCTGCGCTCAGTCTCCTGAGGGCAGCAGAGCTAGGACTTCATCATAGCAGAGGAGGTAAAGTACTTGAACTTCTCGGTCTGAGGACCTCTGCACAAGGACAGAAGGACTGAGGAGAGCACGTCTGCACCAACGCCCCGTGTAGCATACACTTCTTTGTACCTGGATTTAGATAATTGACCCAGGTCCCTGTCCTTGTACCCATTATCCCTACACGCACCCACCTGACGCCGGGCCCGGGAGTTCATCTCACCTTGCAGAGACATTGCTGCTGGTTTTTCTTCCTTTAAAGATCCTCATCGGGGTTCTCCCAGTTCAGCTTCTGATCTGGGAGGCCTCCTGTGATCCTCCCCCCCCCCCCATTTTACAGACAGCCTGCCCAGGGTCACACTGCTTGTTCCAGCTGCTTTCCCCTCACAACTGCCCGGCCTCTAAACTCCCCGCTCCGTGTCCGGGGCAAAGTTGCAGACAAAGCCCTCCTGATGGAGGAGTGGAGGCCCCATCCCGCCAGATTCCGGGACGGTGGTTCTAACGGAATCACACCAGCAGAAACAAACGGCGTTGTATTCCTTGGGAGAAAACAGACAGGCTCTGTCCGAAACTAGCAGGTCTTGTGAGCTCTGGAGGTGTTCATTAGAAAGTACCGCTGCCCGCGGGCCCCTGCTTGTCGCGCAGGGCAGCATTGGGGGTGCCCCTGCAGGGTCAGCTGCGCAGCGGTGCTGCACACAGCGCACCTTCCCGCTTTTTGACCAGAGCCAAGGCATTCCTGCTTGTGGGACCCGTTCAAGCAGCGGGCTGTAGAGGCACCTACGTAATGGGGGCTAAGGCCCGCCGCCCGGGAGTTCCTGCCCTCGGGGCAGAGGCGTGCGGTGTGCACAGTGCCCCCGCGGCGGCAGGTGCTTCCCCTCCGCGGTCTGTCTGTGGAGTATCTGGGGACGGGCCGGTGTTAGCGCACCGAGGGAAGAACCTCCAGGTGGAGGGCTGCGCCTCGGCCAGACCCCCTTTTCCTTTTCTGGTCAGTGACCGTCTCCCCTTTCCTCGCAGGCCCCGAGAGGCGGTCGTGCGTGCGGGGAGGAGACTGGGACGGGGGGCGGCGGGCTGCGCTCCGAGTCCAGCAGAAACTCGAGAGCGCGGCTGGCGGCGGAGGAGTGCCGCGCCGGCCGCTTTATCCTCGTCCCCGCCCCCTCGCCACAATGCCGGCGCAGGCCGGCGAGCGCTCCGGGGGAGGGCCGATCCGTCTGCGACTCACGGCGGCCTGGGATCCCCGCGGCGCGGGGCGCGGGGCGCGGGGCTCGGGGCTCGGGGCACAGGGCGCAGGCGCGCGGGCGGGGCGGGGGCCTCCTCCCTCCGCGCGGGGGCGCTGCTCAGGGCGCGGCCGGCCCTTCTAGCCCCGCGTCTCGGTGGCCGGCGCCGACCCCGCCCTCCCGCCCACTCCGCGGAGCTCCGAGGAAATGGCTGCGGGACCCCAGAGGCCTGCGACCTGCGGTGAGTGGCGTCCCGGCCGCCGGGTAGGAGGGGCCGGCCGCCGCGGGGCCGCACTCGGAGGCGGGCGGGGGTCGGCGGCGGTGGTGCGGGAGCCCGGCCCGCCGAGAGCCGCCGCGTCCGTGCCGGTCCTCGCTGCGCTCCCGCCGAGGAGAGAAGATGGCGGCGGCCGCGGGGATGGCGGGAGGGCGGGGAGGAGAGGGACCGGGCGGTGGGGGAAGGAAAGAGAGGGGGGCGGCGAGGGGACGGGGGAGGGGGGCCGCCGAGGGAGGGGAGGGGAAGGGGCCGCGCGCGGGGAGGTCACCTCTCCCGGCGACTCCGAGGGCCCGAGCGCGCGTGGGCGCGTGCCTGGGGCTGTATCTGCCCGAGGAGCGTGTTTGCTCGGTGGCCTGGTCACGATTTGAACGGACTGGAGGAATAATAGCAACATTTGTCCGTTGATCCAGATCAGCGGTGCAGGAGGCAGGATAGCCCGAGAGAAGGGAAGCTGCTTTTTCCTAGAAGTTCCGAGTCTGGCTGGCTTACGCACAGAAACGATTCTATTTCAAGAAAGTGTAACTGCTGGGAGTGAATTTTCTGTTGTTTTTTTCTCGGTTAGTTCCTCTAGATGCCCTTTAAGGATGTGAAGTTTCATTCTGGGATCTTTTTTTAGAGTGTGGGTACTGTTGACTTTCATTTAAAGGACGAGTTTGATTTTTAGCCAACTACTCTCAAAAAGGATGACATTAGGATAGATGTGTGATATTTGGTGCTGTAGGAAGCAAGGAAGGATTTCGGAAAATCAGTTTCATTTAAAAAGAGTATTTGCCTAGGTATAAAACACTGATTTTTAGTTTTTTGTTGAGTTGTTTTGTCATTTTGACGTATATTGGCTATATTTGTGTCACATCTGGTCATGTTGAAAGTAGAAAGGGTCAACTTTCAGCCTCTAACGGAGGTGTGCCCCTAGTGGTCCCTTTTGTGTCTCTCATGCCTTGGGCACTCAGATCCCCATTTGTTTTCTCCCGTGTTCCGTATCTGCTGTCCCCTGGCCAGACAGCCTACTTAGCAGTAAGCTCCGAGCTCCTGGACAGGTTCTTCCTTGTGCTTCAGTTCCCTGGAGGTTAGAACCGCCCCGGAAGCACCTTATTCAGATGAGTTAACTGCTAGTAAACTGCCCAGAACAGAGTCCGCCTTGGTGCAGTGCACATTACGAACTGTCACTGATGCCAAATGGAGACTCGACTTCCCCAGCACTAACCTACAGGTACTACCGGGGCCCTCCTCATATTTACCCAAAACATCTTAAAGTCCATCTTTTTGCTGCCTCCACAGTACCTGTGAGACAGCGGAGCTCAGGACCAGGTTTTTGGCTTTGAATCTAGCATCTCAGTAAATGAGCTTGGAGTTGGGGCCATGGGTCACAACACATGTGAGTTAAGTTGAAGATATTCGTGAAGTCATGCCTTGGCTGTAGATCTATATCCGTGTCCTTTGTACACTGAAGGAATGAGGTCTGAGCCTGATGTACTCAGGCATTCTGTGCTGATTCTGACCTCCAGGAAGCTGAAGCACAAGGAAGGGACTTGCCCAGGAGCTCGGAGCTTGTTTCTCAGTGGGCTGTGTGGCCCACCCCAGACCCATGTTCCACAGCTTCCAGAGCCACATGGACCCTGGCCGAAATACGCTTCCAGGAAAGGTGCTTTAGCCATGCATTTTAAGGAAATAAGATCTGTGACCTTTAGAATGATTCCTCGGTTTATTCTGCAAGTATTTATTGCCTCCTGTGCGCTAAGCACCCTGGCTGTGGCAGCGACCTGAAAGGCTTTCCCGGTTCTGGAGACAAGTGCAGCGGAGACTTGAGAGGACATCCCGGCTCCTTCATTGAAATCGGGTCGGTGTGTACACATACACGTCTCTGTGACTAGTCCATGGTATTTCTGATTTAAACACAGCATAGGCATCTCAGAAGTGTTACCTGGGAAGACCCAGCCCGATGCATGTTGTAGGCACTCTGTTTTCCTATTTGTGTTCTTGCAGACTTTAACAAAAAATTTAGGAATAATGCATATCTTCTGATTTTTCCACCAAGAGCTGTCCCTTGTTAGTATCTGATTAAATACAGGTTATTTCAAGCAAAGTAAGTTCTGTACTGATAAGGAAAAAAGGGCACGAATAAAAAGCTGTATAATTGGTTGCTCCTTTCTGCTCCTTACTGTCTGCTGGTGCCCACGGTGACTGATTTCTGTCCTGTCAAACAGTGAGGCTCACAGCGTGTATGCATGTGGGAGCGTCACAATGGCTTGTTGAGGAAATGTGTCGCAGGGGCTTGGAGGTGGGTCCACTCAGGGTTTCAGGTGGGCCTTGTGGTGGAGGGGGCTTGGGGGGCTGGAGTAGGGACTTCGGCTCCCATTTTCTTACCGCGGTGGAGTTTTCAGGTCCTGCTGTTGACGCTGTAAGTCCTCCTCCCATAGGGTATCTATCTCACAAGGATTCCGTTCCAAAGCAGTTCAGGGACTGGTTTATTTTCTGGTTTGGTGTCTGTTTGCAAGTGTTCAAGGTTCTGGTTGTTGTCTATTTTTGTTGACATGGTACATTTTATCTTTCTACACTTGTCTAGTGATACTGGATGATTTCTGTTTAGCTCTTGGAGAGCATAGATGGGACGTATTTACGGGTTAGGCCAGATCACTGCTGTCCTTGGGTCCCTGCGGTGGTGCACGGTTTGTCATACAGGCCTGATTCTTACATACTCGGCAGACTCAGGAAGTCCCATTGAGAAGGGTGTTTTCCTAAATGGAGTTTCTCACCTGTGTTTCTTTGTATTTACATGGTAGGGTCCCTTAGAGTGGATATCTGATATTCCCCTCTTCACGGTTAGTATCAGATAATGGGTGCTAACTCCACTGCAAAGGCTCTGTGGTTTATAGTTGATAGAAACACACTAATTGGGAAAGAGGGGTCAAAATAAGGTCTGATTTGAGCTTACTTGCTCTAGGTGCCCACACTACTGGAAAAGAGTTTCTCTTGCTTAGACTTTATTTTATAGTTTGAGTAGTGATTTTTAGGGCAAGTTGTTACATGAAATTGAATGGGTAATGGTACGTATTTTAGTAAGAATTTTTGTAGCCAAGACTATAGAACATGCTTAATCAGATGGTGATTATCCTGTTATTTGTAAAGCAGATATATCTTTGGGTATCATTCTTAGATGCTGTGGTTTTGTTTTTCATATGCTGATACAGCCTTTAAATGGGGTTTAATACACTTTTATAAGAACGTGAATGAGCCCCCCCCCACCGCATAAGATAGCTTTACTGTGTGTTGGGTTACAAATATACATACAGAAAATAAAGGCAATACAAGATAAGCAGCAGACACACCAGAAATGGTCCCATTCAGAAGCCCACGTTACAGCTCCTCCCCTGTTCGTGAACATGGGTGTGTGTGTGTGTGGCAGGATGTATTTAGGGAGTGTGGCCACTGTGCAGGGCTGGCTTATGACCCGCGCTCATCACTCATGCGGGGCTCTTTCCATGGCAGTTGCTCTGTGGTTCATCATCCTTTAATTGCGGTCTTAATTCCACCATGTGGATGTTTCTTGATTTTGTTCCCCCAAACCAGTGTCCTGGTGATGGACATTGGTTTGTGTCCCTTTGTTTAAAAAACAGAACAAAAAAACGAAAGTGTGGCTGGGGGCACCTTTATAAACGCACCTGCCCTTTCCAAGCACTCTCAGCCAGGTCACAGTGAGGCCTGTCACCCCTGGTCCACGGGAACAGGAATGTTGCCTGCTCTGCCCCGTGCCAAGTACATGAGGGGGTCTTGGTAAATACTTGTCAGACTCTCGTAAGAGGGCTTGCTTTCCCCACAGGCTCACCAACATGGATTGTCGTTTTAATAGACGACATCTGCCGCTTGCTGCTTGCTTGCCCTGGGCCAGCGCTGACTGTAGCTTGACACGGTGCAGTCTCACATAGCCTTTTAGCAAGCTGGGAGCTCACGGTTGTCCCCGTCTCGCAGGCAGGAAAGCACAGCCCAAAGGGAGGCGTGCTCGTTCAGCCTGTCTGCCTGTTTGGTTTGTAGCCCAGGGAGTCCTGACATGAAGCCTGTGTTCTCGTCAGTCATCTTCTGTGCTGCTCCTGGAGCCTCCCAACGCGATCTGCTCATCAGAAGAACTACCCCACTTGTACCTGGGGCGGGGGTCACTGCTGGCTGCCGTGGGCAGGACTGGGACACTGCACCAGATGTCCCAGCACCCCATGGAACAACAGGGCTAGTAGACACTGGTTGTAGACTCTCTGGGTTTGTTGGATTGTGCTTTAGACCGTCTTCCTTTTCACAGCATGGGTTCTTTTAGTAGTTAGAGACCCTTCTTCTGCCCTTCTCACACGTGCAGCAGTGAGAGTCTGACATTGCAGGACGTACAGGCTTCACTGTTAAATTCTGCTCTGCGTGAATCTGGAAAATGATACAGAAAGTCGTTTTATTCTATAACTTCTTTATTTAACCTTGGACTTTTTCTACTCCTGCCCAAAACAAAACTAGACATTGGCCTCTGCTAATCTGAGGGAAAGCAAGGAAGACTCCAGGTGAAACACAGTGACTTCTTGACTTGAGGTCATCAGTCATGATTCTTGGGTCTTGGCCAGCCTGTGGCTTGCAGTTCTGACAGCAGCACTCAGGAAGCAGGTGCTTGGAGACAAGGCCTCTGTGTCTTCTCCAAACCATGCTGTCTCTGAATTCAGGTAGCAGTCACTATGCCATGCTATCATTTCGTCATTGGAAATAAGCGCCTTCTCTGTAATCACTTGAAACTGTGGTTCAGGAAGGGCAGGGGCAGGGTGTGAGGTACTGCCCCGTCTTGGTCTTACTGACTGGGAAAGGCCCAGAACCGCTTTTTGCCTTTCGAGAGCAGTCCTGTCAGGTTACCTGGGAACTCAAGATCCTCTTCCACACCTGGGGTTACTGGGGACACCACAGAGCTTTTGTTTATGTCGTTACGTCTGTTGGTATTTACTGGGCTTGGCGTGAGGACGGAGGCATGTAAACTTACTCGTTTTTAAATAATAAAACCTTGTACGTTAACACGAGCAATACCGTACAGAAACTATTTTCTAAGAAACAGTAAGAGAGGTAGCTTGTTTTGTTTTATGGTTGTTGTTTTTTTAATTAATCTCTTTGACTTCTGGCTTAACACATCTGCCCGAAGACTGTGATAACATCACTGTCATTTAGCTTCTGGAAAGCTCTACAGTACACTCCTGCGAGTGCCAGTGAGAGAGGCATACAATGTCTCGTGTGTTTGTGCAGATACTTTGACCTCATGGACCTCCTGAAAGGCCTGTGGACCACATTTTGAGAACTTCTGCTCTAATTATGATTAGAGTTGCTCCTGTTAAGAAATGAGAACTTTAGGGGCGCCTGGGTGGCACAGCTGTTAAGCTTCTGCCTTCGGCTCAGGGCGTGATCCCGGCATTATGGGATCGAGCCCCACATCAGGCTCCTCCGCTATGAGCCTGCTTCTTCCTCTCCCACTCCCCCTGCTTGTGTTCCCTCTCTCGCTGGCTGTCTCTATCTTTGTTGAATAAATAAAATATTTTAAAAAAAAGAAATGAGAACTTTACAAAATAGTTGACTCTAAACTTTAACACTTATGGAAATGGGTTACTTCTAGGAAGATAGACAATGTCTTTGAATTTTTTTATTGGCTCAGTTATGTGTTTGCTTTTTGCCAAGATCGTGGAATAAGGGTGATTTGTAGTTCCAGTGCACACTTCTCCCTCCAGTAGACCACCTGTGAGGAAGCAAGAGGCCCAGAGCATAGCCAGGGTGCTGTCTGGGTGGGAGGGCCCTGAGACCTCTTTTGGCCTTAGGTCATGTGGCCTGACTGCAGTCTGAGCATGTAAGTGGCCCTTTGCATTGATTGTAGGATGTCCTTTCATTATACACAGCCTTTCACTGGATCCTTAATTCCTGCTGCAGGGAAAATGGGGGGTGAGAGTGGCCTATATTGACTGGAATGATCTGGTCTCCCATGGTGTGAACCCAGGAAACCATAGCAGGGTGGGGGGTTTTGCAGCAGTGCTCGCATTGGTGTCGGAAGGGAGTGCCAGTCAGCCACCCACACAGACAGCTGTGGATATAAAAGCAGTAGGGTGGCCAGTTGGGCAGGGGTCTTCCCTGGAAGATCAGGATTCTTAAGTAACAGCTACAGGACCTAGAAACTCACTCTGAGGGGAAATAGCCCCCAAAGTGCTTAGCAGGGATGACTGGCACTTCGATGTCATAGTGAACTGGGAAGTAACTTGGTGCCCTCATCCCATCTGTGAGTGTCCACCTCTCTCTGTTGGGGAAGGAGGGGAGGGGACTCTGTCTGGGAACTCATCCCAGTGTCATTCCTGGCTATTTAGCAGTAGCCAAACTTGTCCCATAGGGCAGATTTTTTAATGAGCCCAAGAACCTGTGCAGTTCAAAGGATCACCAAGTGCCAGGCGGAGCACCAGTCCCCCAAGATGTAGGATTCCTACAGTCCCTTGCAGTGTTTGAAACCATGTTTTTGTTCAGAGACACGAGGGGAGCTGGCTCAGTTTGCTTGGGCTGCTTTAACAAAAAACCATGGCCTGGGGCTGATAGAAAACACATTTATTTCTTACAGCTCTGGGGGCCCAAGATCAGGGTGTAGCGTGGTCAGGTCCTAGTGAGATGTCTTCAGGGTTGCAGGGGGCAAGGGAGCTCTCGGGGGCTCTTTTTAAGGGCACTGATCCCATTCAGGAGGGTTCTGACTTAAAGACCTAAGCCCCTCCCAAAGGCCCCATCTCATAATAGTGCCGTCACCTCGGGACTAGGTTTGTTTTTTTTCTTTTCTTTTCTTTTCTTTTCTTTTCTTTTCTTTTCTTTTCTTTTCGCTTTTCTTTTTGCTTTTCTTTTCTCTTTTTTCTTTTCTTAAGATTTTATTTATTTATTTGACAGAGATAGACAGCCAGCGAGAGAGGGAACACAAGCAGGGGGAGTGGGAGAGGAAGAAGCAGGCTCCCAGCAGAGCAGGGACCCCGATGTGGGACTCGATCCCAGAACCCTGGGATCACCCCCTGAGCCAAAGGTAGACGCTTAACGACTGAGCCACCCAGGCGCCCCCGGGACTAGGTTTCGACATCAGTTTCAGGGGCTGGGGCACACAGTGGAGACCATGGCAGAAGCCAGTCCAAGGTAGCAGGTGAGGAGACCGTCCGCACCATGAAACAGAGAACAGTGCAAGCCTCCTTTCCTGCTCCTTAACCGTGGTAGATGTAATGTGGCTATTCTGGCTCCTGGCGCCCATGTAGAGTTGCCCACCAAGTCACGAGCCTGTGTTCTGCGACAGAAACTGGACAGAGAGAAACCAGGGCCCGTAGCTCACCCATGCTGAGCTGAAGGCCTCGCTTTACACCAGGGCCTGGCTGGGCCTTAGTCCCCAAGAGGCTTTCAGGTAGCAGCTTTTGCTTTTCGTCTCCACATACGTGTAAAAGCAACGTACTAAGAAATTTTAAACTGGATTGTTTCTGGATGTCTCTTTATATTCATCTCCTGAGAAACTGTGTTGGGGACACCTTCACTTGATCAGAATGATTTTAATTATGACAGTGGTTTTTGGTAGCAGCAAAACTTTGAATTAGCTATAAAAGATTTAAATGTAATTAACACAGTCAAGTCCGGTTCTGTGTAGATGTTCAAATAAGCAAAAATTGGACTTCTTAGTTTACTTCGTGGGCCCAAACCTCTCTTCTCTCTGTGGTCAGAGCACAGGTGGGGTGTTTGCTGCTGGAGACCTTCAGGGTCCGTGAGGAGAGGGACAGCTCGACCTGGCCGCGGGTGCTGCTGGCGATTGGACAGCTTTGGTGCTCTCAGGGCCTGTTGTGTCGTCCAAAACTGTGGGCAGATGCTCGTTAGGGACGGTTCTGGTAATGAGGAGTGAATTATGAAAGGGTTTTCAGTGCAGAAGTCTTTTTTAGTAGTGTGAAGAGTTTTGCATCTGCTCAGCCTTCATCATCCACAGGGAGGATCAGTTGTGAGACACGCGACCCTCAGTACGAAATACAAACCTTGGCCTGGTCTGTCGGCATTTCAAATTCTCAGGTAAGAGAGGCAGAAATAATGAGGCTGTGTTGTAGCATTTGTATATAATTTCTGGTGGCAGGTTGAAATTGTTCTTTTTGAGTACTGGGGCTGGGGGTTACCGTCTTGAGAAGCAGCCCTGCTGTGGAAACAGGAGCGTCGTCGTGGCTGCGCAGCCTCGCGTCCTAGACAAGCTGCTCTCAAATCTCTAGAACCAGAGATCTTTGGGCACCTCGCCGTCATCTCTGGTGCGCATGCGTCCTGGAAGTTGCGCCTTCAGATTTTCAAGGATTTAGAGTCCTGCATCACTGACACTTACAGCAGGTTTTTGAGGTTTTGTTTTTAAGTAGTGTATTATATTTTGGGAGGGTATTTTGGGCTTTGTTTTTAAGAGACCACATCTGACAGCTTGATAAAGTTGGGAGAATCTGAAGGGAGAATTTAGTAATTTTAGAACAATTTTGTGGAAGGAAATGCTTGGCCCCTTCTCATACTGAAGCACAGAGATGTGTTGTTGCTTTGCACGTATCCAGGGTGTGCTTAACTAATAGCAGCGTAATGAAGTTCTCACAACGTGCTTCCTGGATCCCTGGGGCTGTCACAGCTCTGCGCGGTAACAGTGGTGTTGCCAGCCTTCCCAGGGAGGGGGCATCTGCGGTGGCTCGCAGAAGCCGGTCCAGACAGTGGCATTTCCCTGTACGGTGTGCTGTCCGCTGCTGAGCACCAGTCGGTGGTGTAAAGTGTACCGTTTCCCCCGAGAATGTCCTTGGAGAGACAGCAAAGACTCTTAGTGCCCTTGAACCTCATCACTTCAGCGTCCAGTCCCATCGCTTTAAATTCCCTGTTGCAATGAAATGGCAAGTACCTATAAAGCATTTCTGTACCCAAAGCAGGTGGCTCTCCAGGAGGAGCCCTGTGCCACACCCTCTCATGGAACACCCCTCATGCTGGAAAGAATGGACAGGCTCCAGTTTTCAGACCCAGTATTTGGCAGGCATTTTCTCAGAGATGAGAAAACGTGAGTTTCAAGGAAAGCAACTGACGATGTTTGCTGCTAATGATAAAATTTGAGCTTGTTCAAGTAAAAATTACAGTTTTGAAAAGCTTATATCTGCTGGCATGAGCTTGATGGCTTCCCAGTAATTAAAGACATTTGAGGGGCTCCCCAGTGGCTCCATCGGTTAAGTGTCTATCTTCAGCTCAGGTCGTGATCCCGCTTCTTCCATTCCCTCGGCCCCTCCCCCCACTCGTCTCTCTCACTTGGTCTCTCTCTGAAATAAATAAAATCTTTTAGAAAGGAAAATAAGGACATTTGAGGAGGTGGGTGCCGATATTAACTGCGCATCTTCTGTGTTTGTGGTGAAGTGTGCTGACCTGTGGACCCTGCGTAAGTCGGTAAAGTGGGGTTTTCCACGTGACCACCATGCACAGGGGAAACGGTGCGTCTGGAGTGTGCGCAGGACAGACCGTGGCTTCCCCATCAGAAAGCGCGGGCAGTTTGCTGGCACGGTGTCAGGGCTCAGGCTCCACACTGCGGCTGTCCTTAAGAAACTACTGTTTGTTGAATTTCGGCCTGGTGTCAAAGAACATGCAGAATTACCTGGAAACTTTCTCAGTTTTAATTTTGTAAATACTGATACATGCCACATAAACAGAAGCTTTTTGGAGCCCTCCATTTTTAAGAGCGTAAAGGAGCCCTGAGAGCAGAACATTTGAAAAGCTGCCTGTTCCTAAATTGCTGGCCGGCCATTTGCTTGTGCTGTGAGAGAGCAGCTGGGAGGCTCTGGCTTGTGTACAAGTGCTTCTATGCATGTGAGCTTCCCCAGTGTTCGTCCAGCGTCACGTTAGTGGGAAACGGAGCACTTCGCAGCCGAGAAAAAATACTGCACTGAGAAATGTGGAAAGATAGTTGTACGTTATTTCAGTGCACTCCGTGCCCGTGGATTGTTCTCGTGTTCCCGGTTTCAGGGATGACCACCTTCCTTTTCCTTCCTGAGGAAAGCGCTTCTTACCACAGTGTGATTGCAGCTTCCTGACCGTATCCTTCCTGCCACACACTGTGTGCCGAAACCGCACACCACATCCAAGTTGTACTAGGGACTCAGCATGGCTTTTTGTTCTTTTGTCTTGATACACACGCTTTTGTTTCATGTGCTGAAATTTTTATTAGGATTTCTGTGTTGAAGAAATTATCAAAACATTAGTTTTGCAAAGCTAAAGTTGAGATAAATGAATCAGATGATCTGAAATGATTTGATTATTCTGAATATACTGTATGTCATCCCACTCACAGAAATAACTAGATTTTTCCGTTTTCCTTTTTTAATTGATTATTCAAAACTCAAATCCAGAAATGTGTTTTTCAGGTTAATGTGTATTTAATTTTTCATTTCTAAGTACGTTTTAATTTCCTTGCTTTTATAAATGCTCAGTGTTATGAAATATAAAAGTAAAGTTTATTTTTACTTTCTTCTGAGAAGTAAAGGCATCTGAACGTTGAAGTCTCGATTTGAGATGCATTTACCACATTTGAGAGATTTGGTGGCCATGGTGGTGGATTTGGCTAATCAGAGTGGAATGAACACTGTCTCTTTAAGAGGAGCCGCCTCAGAATGTTTGTCTTTGTTCTGGGGTCGCTAAGGAGACCACAGCTCTGTACCTACCTGTAGTACCCACCTGGAGGGCAAGGGCAGTGGCGGTGGAGGTGAGGGCTCAGCTTGGGAGGGACTTGGGAGGGGCACTGGGGGCCAGAGTGTGAAATGTGTGAAAAGATCAGTATGGAGGATTTATCCAGGAACAGAGGCCTGTTCCGTGTGCGTTTCAACTTGGAATGGTTTTTTGCGGGACTGTAATCTAGGAGAACTGCTTTTTAAATTCATGTAGATGAAATGTAGCACATGGATGTTAAGTGATTATTAGTCTTCTAAAATTTTGGGGGGGCTTTTAACTAAATGGTGGCATATCTTCAGTATTAAGAATTTTTAAATACTTCTCTTCATGGATGATTTTGTTCAGCCTTTTCATGTTTGGTGTTTCTCTCTGTGTTCGGCTTTATCAAGCTGACCCCATCTCAAAATTTGAGTAGGATCATAATTGGAAAGCAGCTGATAACCAGCGACTGGTTTTGAAACCGCCGGGCTGCTGAGGCCTCTTCACTGTTACCGGCAGCTTTCTCCCTGCCGCCCCTCTGTGGCCCGGCCCAGCCACCTTCTGTCAGAGTGCGGTCACAGTGCCCTCCCTTCTGCAGAAGTCCTTAAAGAAGGGAACTGTGTTTTTCCTTTTCTTCCTCTTCTTTTTCTTCTCTCCCCCCGCCTCCGGACTCTGTGAGTGGGTCACATGATAACTTATGCTCAAATAATAGATTACTTGGAAAGTTTGATGCTTTTTTTATGTGGTTTTAGTTATAGTTACTTGAATCTATAAATGATTTTCTTATTTTCTTTTAGGAGCTTACTCCATGGGAACGGTCTTGAGATGATCTTTATTGTTACCTGTGAGCAGTGACTGACAGCAGCAGTGTTTGAGGCCAGGCCGTGTGTGCGGACCAAGTGATCCTGTCCATCGGGCATTTGGGCCTCTGGAAAACGTGCCCGAGCTTTTGGTGTCGGGGCAGGTAACGCAGCACCAGTGGCAACATCAGCAACACAATTTTCTCTTAATGGGTTTGAAATTGTGTGTCCTGTTTCTGAAGTGGCATTTTATGTGAGGAAACATGCAGTGTAACATTCATGTTTGTTCATTTGAACTTTAGCCCTAAGGGTTTAGACAGATGTTCAGCCACGTGCTGAGAATTTGACCCCGGGCACTCTTTTATTTTTCCATTGGCATTTTATTGGTGCACGTACTTGACGTTGTATACTCTCTTTGGTGAGAGATGTGTTTTGTTGAGGAGAGTTCTTCCTGCACGAAGTCTCAGGACCGGAAAAGTGGTGTGGTTCTTGCTGGCACACGTGCCGATGTCACAGCCACTCCCGTAAGGTGCTGGGTGGCCTGGGCACGTGCTGGCCGGGCTCTAGAGTGAAGGGTCTGTAGAGCCAGCAGGAAGATGGGAGCAGTGTGTCATGGGAAGTTAAAAAAAAAAAAAAAAATCTGGTTGCTTGTGGTTTTGAATTTTGCGTATTTTGTATTTTGAAGGTTTTCATCCCATTACAGTCCTTCCCCTACGATGGAATGTGGCGTAAGGGCTGAGTCAGCATTAACTTTTCAATGTGATTGAAGCCTGGACAGCTTGGAAAAAAATTTCGAAGGTATATACTGTCTTTTTCAGGTTTTCTCATTTGAAACAAGAGTTTTCACAAGCATGATCCTTTAATAGTCTGTCAAAGTGAGCAAGAATAAATGCACATAAAGCTGTTCCCCCATCATTATTTTCTAAAGTGGCCAGGGTACCTGTTGCTGCATAACAGCTAAGCCCAGAGTCAGGGCTCAGGAATCTGGGCAAGGCTTAGCCAGGTGGCCCTTACCTGCACGAGGTGTCCATGGGGGACACTCACACTCGGCTTGCAGCAGGGCTGGGGTGCGGGGTGCCCTTTTCTCTAGCAGGGTGGTCAGACCACTTATATAGCAGCCCAGGGCTCCGCAGCCCAGGATGGAAGCAAGCAAGTCCTCTTGCAACCTAGGCCTCGAGCCAGCGTGGTACTTCGTCCTCTGTGCCCAGGGTGTTGGGGGGTGGGGACGGGGCAAGGCGCCTCCCGGCACTGCGGCCCTGCTCTGCTCACGCTCTTGCGCTGCTTACGCTGTTCATCTTTGGATGGGGCTTCCCTGCCACCTGTTGGGTGGAGCCCTGTGCTGAGCAGCTAAGTGTTGGCGGGATGGGTTTGAGTCGCTAGCTGCTGTTGTGTACAGAACGTTAGATGTGTGACTGTTGAGACTTCTGTCTGGAGTCCCCTCAGATCTGCTCCCGTGCTGCCTTCTAGGGAAGTTTGGTCAAGAGACCTCGTTTGAATAGACACCTTCACTTTGTGTAGGTAGAAAATTGTTGTTTCATCCATGGCTGTGCTCCCTTCTTTGTGTGAGTTAAAGGCTGTGTGTACTTGTAGCTCAGGGATTTGTTAGTTATTTGCCAAGAAATGTCGCCTTGTTAACATTGCTCGTGGTTTGGGTCCGTTTCACCGTTAGGTATGGATGAGAAAGGTGACCCAAGCAATGACGAAGTGCCCAAGGCCATCAAACCCACCAGCAAAGAATTCAGGAAAACGTGGGGCTTTCGAAGAACCACGATTGCCAAGCGAGAGGGCGCTGGGGATGCGGAATTAGACTCTCTGGAGCAGCAGCCCCAACAGCAGCAACAGAGCCTTTCCTTGCGACGTAGCGGGAGGCAGCCGAAGCGGACTGAGCGGGTGGAAGAATTTCTTACGACAGTCCGACGCAGAGGAAGGAAGAATGCACCCGTCTCCCTTGAGGATTCCAGTGAACCAGCGTCTTGTCCAGTCACGGATGTGGAGACGGCGTCTGAAGGGAGTGTGGAGAGCACCTCTGAGGGGAAGGGTGGGCCCACGTCAGGCTCCACGGGTGATAAAGAACGACCAGCTGCCTCAGCAAAGGCCAAAGGAGGGGAGGATGAGGACGACACCTCTGACAGTGACAGCGATGGGTTGACTTTGAAAGAACTTCAGAACCGCCTGCGAAGACAGCGGGAACAAGAGGCGGCCGACAGGCCCCCCAAGAGCCTCCAGAGCCGCCTGAGGAAGAAGCGCCGGGAGCAGGATCCCACGCAGACCGTGGACGTAGAGACGGGCAATGCCACGGAGAGCGTGCTGCCCCGCAAGCAGGAACCCGAGGCTGAGCAGGGCACAGTGTCCCAGGCTGAGAAGGAT
This sequence comes from Ursus maritimus, assembly GCF_017311325.1. Classification (NCBI taxonomy): domain Eukaryota; kingdom Metazoa; phylum Chordata; class Mammalia; order Carnivora; family Ursidae; genus Ursus; species Ursus maritimus. Next base: position 47,074,297 of record NW_024424675.1, on the reverse strand, counting down.
GGTGGAGACAGGGAACTGGAAGGGAAGGCAGCTCAGGGAATCGAAGGTGGAGACCCCGGGGATGTGGGCAGACAGAAGCCCGAGTGTGAGGCCTATGAGCCCAATGCTCTGTACTGCATATGTCGTCAGCCACACAACAACAGGTAGGCCATGGTATTGGGGGGGGGGGGGTGCCGGTGACCCCCAGCTTCCAGAGAGATCCAGGACATGAAAACAGCAGGGAGGTTTCTGTTCATTTTGAGGGGACACATTCCAGAGCTGGGCTGCATGAGTAACTTACTCAGTTGGAAAGGATGAACGGGGGGTTGATTAAAACAAACAAACAAACACAGAAGGGTAGGGGCTTCCTGTAGCCCCACGGGTTTCCCAGTGCCACCTCGGGGGGTGGGGGGCGTGAGAGCGCAGACTGAGGCGCTCCGCCATCCTCCATGTCTCCTGCGCGGCACCACTGGACGCTGTCCTGCAGGAGCGCTCGTGAGCAGGCTGTGATCGGGCTGCAGTTGAAGCATCTAGAGCCTGCTGGGTGCTGGGTGGTGCTGCAGACCTGCCGCCTGCGGTGTCCGGTGGGACAGAGGGGTGTGCTGGTCCGTGGAGACGAGTGCAGGGTCTCCAGGCTGGAATGCTGTGAAGCCTGCAGCTCACTCTCAGAATGCTCCCCTCAGAAAAGAGAAGACACAGACTTATTTGAATGCTAATGAGGTCAAGAGAAGGGCATAGGAATGTTCTTTATTCTGTTCTCTCCTTTTTTGTATTTTGCTTTATTTCATAATGTGTTAAAACCAATTCAGCTTTGTAATACGCCTAAAATTGAGTGTTTATTGTTTTTCCATTCCTAATGCTGGTGTTTTACAATTTTAGGTTTATGATTTGCTGTGACCGATGTGAAGAATGGTTTCACGGCGATTGTGTGGGCATCTCTGAGGCCCGGGGACGGCTCCTGGAAAGGAACGGCGAAGATTACATCTGCCCAAACTGCACCATTCTGCAGGTGCAGGATGAGACGAACTCAGAAAGCACAGAGCAGCAGGAGGCCAAGTGCGGGCCCGCAGACGCGGACGGCACAGACTGTACAAGTATAGGAACAGTAGAGCAGAAGTCCAGCGAAGACCAAGGAATAAAGGGTAGAATTGAGAAAGCCGCGAACCCAAGTGGCAAGAAAAAGCTCAAGATATTCCAGCCTGTAAGTACCTGTCTGCGAGGCCAGTGATAGAGGGTGACTTCATAGATATCAGACTCCCATCAGCAGAAACATCAAGACTCGAAGAGTTGGTCTTTCTTTTGGAGCAGGTTAGGTTTTTCCCTCCAGATGGCATTGTGTCTGCTGCACGCTGAGCTCTGGGGTCAGGCAGTCCCTGCACAGTGGTTTCGTGGGCCTGCCACACACCGCACTCCTGCAGGATGCCACAAGGGACCTTTTTTTCTTTAAGTCTTATCTGCCTCCTACACTATTAGTATCGAGTTAATGTTTTCCTTAAACAGATTCATTTTTAAAAGTTAGTTTTTCTTTAAATATTTTTCTTGGAATGTCGATCTTCACATACACATATTAAAATTATTTTGAGTTCCTGAAGGAAACGTGCACCGGTTTGACCTGACCCCATCATCCTGAGAGAGGTGGTGGTCTTGCACCTGCCTCACTGTGAGACACCCAAGAGTGGTGCTGGTGATCTGAGCCCCCCGGGGCGGCGGGGACACACACACACACACACACACACACACCACTTTTCCCTGGCATCCAGGGCATCTCCCACGGCTGCTGCTGGCATCACCCTCTGAAACAGTCTCAGGCAGTCTCTGGTACGGTCATGGTTCTTTGTCACATCTCTCCTGTGTCATCAGCTTCTGATGTTGAGGAATGCTGTCACAGGCTGTCAAGATCATGTTCCTGAGTCCTTAGGCAGCCTCGAATTGGAAGCCTGTCCTTTAGCAGGCATTGGGTGTGCAGAAGCTTTGAGGGCTGTGGGAGCGTCGAGGTGGAAGTGCTGTGAGGTCTGGACCATTTAAACAATCGCGTGGAGTTGTCAGGACGGGCTGAGTTGGGGATATGATGTTAACTGTTTGTATCGCCTTTGGTCATTAAGAAAAATTCATGGAAATGGGACAATGGGAAAAGTCATCTTAATTTCATTTCTTTATTTCCGATGTTTGAGGCTGCATAAGCTTAGATTTTATTCTTGGTCAAACTTGGATTCTATGGAAGAAAAACAGTCTCAGAATACCTAATTGGAGAAGTAAGATTTGGCTGAAGTCCATTTGGGGGCTAGGTTAGGTCTCATTAGATCTCTTGCTGGGTGACTAGTGAGCACAGTCTTAGCAGCCTCACACAACACAGACTTACTAGCTCAGTTTCCGTGGGTGAGAAGCCTGGGCCTGGCTTAGCCAGGCTTCTGCACGGGGCCTTAAGAGATGCACCCCGGTGCCAGTGTAGCTGGGGTCTCATCAGAGGCTCGGTTGGGAAGGACCCACGTCTGAAAGGCTCCAGTGGTTTCATGTCTAAATGTGTCCTGTGCCATGTCTGTGGCTCAGCAGTGCTAAAAGTCACTCATTGGTTGAGATTCGCATTGAATGGGTGTTCCTGGATTTCATTATGGGAGCCTCCCCCTGAGACCCTTGCCACCTGGGTCCCCTCACAAGGCCTTTTGCTTCTTCAAAACCAGCAGTGGAGTCTTGTCTCTACTGCAAGGCCCCGTCCCTCTTGTGACGTTTTCTGTTGATGAAGCAGACTTTCCATTGCTCAGAATCGTCTCATTTGGAACCTTAGTTACATCTGCAAAACTCCCTGTTTGCCTTGCAATGGAACCTAGTTGTGGGTGTGAACGCCCATTGTGTTGAACAGTCCCCAGAGCCAGTATGCCAGGGCAGAGTCCCAGGGCCACCTCCCAGTTCTGCCCGCCGCGGGTTGTGTGAAGTGTAGTTACTGTGAGTGCCATGCCATGGGATAGATCGGGTCAGGCGCTTTGAAGAAACAAAGGTACGTTTTTATTGGCATTCAGAATGCTGTTAGTGTCTCCATTAAAAATAGCGAGCTCAGTAGCGTAAGTAGGAGTTCCACGAAGTACCGTAACTACCAGAGTTGGTAAGTGCATTGTTTGAAGCCATGTGTTTTATCTGCAGGTTGTAGAGGCTCCCGGTGCCTCAAAATGTATTGGCCCCGGGTGCTCTAACGTGGCACAGCCTGACTCGGTTTATTGCAGCAGTGACTGTATTCTGAAACATGCCGCAGCTACGATGAAATTTCTAAGTTCAGGTAAAGAACAAAAACCAAAACCTAAAGAAAAGGCCAAGACGAAGCCAGAAAAGCTCATTCTCCCAAAATGTAGCGTTCAGGTAAGTTGATCAAGACCAGCTGTTCGAACCGTTGAAGTGAGACGTGTCTGCATGTTGGCAGGGCAGGGCAGGCACAGTTGACTGGTTTGTGGCACGTGGGGAACAGCGGGCACAGACGGAGCGCCACTTGTACCTGCTGACTCCTCTTCCAGCCTTCCGCGTGGGCCCTGTCAGTTACCCACCAGCGTCTGTTCTGATGTGCTCTCCCCGCTCTTAGGGAGGGAGTCGTTAGCCCTAACCACAGCGAAGCAGGCGTGGGAGCTGAGCCGTCCGTCCGGGAGCTGGCAGTCTTGGGAGAAGAGCTGGGGTTTGTCCGTCTCCGTGACATTTGGATTCACAGGCGGCCGAGGGTGGGAAGTGGGTCTCAGACAGCCGGGCTGTGTGCCTCACCTCAAGTCCTAGCTCTTGGGATTGTGTCTGTCCTGTGCTGCGTGTGACTTGGGAAGAGTCGGGGGTGCTTCAGGAGTCGCTTGCTTGACCCTCGAGGCCCTTGCCCAGAATTTTGCTCAGGTTGGTGTGGCTGTGTTGCAGCCCCCGTTGTATCTGTGAGGAGCAAGGCATAAGTAGTGCTGTTGGGAGTCCTCTCCGGGTTTTCAGTGCTTGCTTGGCCTTTAGGTGGCATAATTTTTAAGGCTGGTGATTCTGAGTCCCAGGACCCCCAGAGCAGCAGTTGCTGCTGTGCAGAGCACTGTGGCGGCCGTGCCGAGCGCCTGCAGACGAGCCAGGGTACCACGCTTCTCCAGTCTCCCAGTGTCCACAAGGCTTGCCTGGCACCCAGGTCCTTGCTTGTGTCCCTCCCTCCACATCGCTTGGATGTGTGAGTGTAGCCCAGCCCTGCTGCTGAGCAGGTGCAGAGCCCAAGGTCGGGGCGGTGAGGGGCTTCAGATGACCCCAACCAAAGAGCGTATCGTGACCTCTGTTGCAAAGCGGTGTGAGTGAAGGCTGCTCTCTCTGACCTCCTTAATGATTGGGGTTTTGTTGGTTATCCAGGCAGGCTTTAGAATCGCTGCTGTGCACAAGAGACCGGCTCCAGATAAGAAAGAGAACACTGTGAAGAAAGCAATGGTGGCCCCATCGAGGAGTGAGGTCCTCGTGAAGGAAGCGACTAGTGAAGGCACGCCGTCCTGGGCAAGCGACCACAATTACAATGCAGTAAAGCCAGAACAGACTGCTGCCCTCTGGCCGCCACTGTTGTATAAATGTATGTATCACCTAGGGGTAGCGTCTGGACCCTTCCTGGTTTTTCTGGACAGCCGTCACTCGGGTCTGTCCAGGATCACAAGCTCTAGCCATGTTTAATGCTGCACCTGCAAAGATGGAAGCAGATGCCTGAGCCCCACATGCCTCGAGCCCCATGCACCTTCTCGGTCTGTTGGCCCTTCCTGTCGGTACAAACCTCAAAAAGCTGTACCAACCTCATTGCTAATTGTCTCACCTGGCAACCGATGTCTTTAATCTCCTTAATTGTCGTTGTCGGGCTCTGGTAAGTATCTGTGTGGTCTTCGGCGAGGTCACACTGGGTAGACATGCTCCTGGCATCCAGACTCTGGCCGCGAGGCCCTTGCAGGCTTGTTGCGGCCGCACTGGCTTAGGAGTCTCTCCACCTGTCTGCTCTCCGCACAGGGAGGCCTCACTTTCCTCTTGTGGGAATCCACTTCTACAGATAGTGTCACAGCTGATACTCAACTCAAGTGTGATTTTTCAGGAGTTAAATTATTTTTGATCCAACGGAATTTTTTGTGTGTGCAACTCAGATGCTACGTGCACACACGCGCACACACACGCGCACACACACGCACACACGCATGTTCACGTTCTGAAGGCTCTTTGCTGCTCCATGTGTTCTAAGGTAAGTGAGTGTGATGTGCTGGCCCTTGGAGCAGGGCCCTTACTGAACGGAGAGTGCCAGCAGTAACCGGGATCTGACGCTGCCTGGGGCCCTGCTCTCTAGATCGTGCAGCTGGGTCTCTCCTCTCTGTTCTGGCTTCTCAGCCAAGCCCTCCAAAATTACATTTTGGAAATTTAAATAGTTCCATAAGATACATCTTATTCTATTATTAAGATTATTTTCACTGTTTTAATTTATGTTCTTTTATGTTCTGTGCCTTTTACAAGAGTACCAAAAACCTGCATAGCTTTAAATTCCAAGACCGTAGGCGTGGGCTGCACTGTCCTGCGGGAGGTGGGTGGGGGGGAGTTAAGAGGGAGCTATTCCATTACAGGATTAACTGCCTGATGTATTAAATGAGTCCCTGAGACACCTTAGGTGGTTTGAGGTACTTCATGCTAACAGCACGTCTCAGATCTTCCACAGAGCACTTTGACAGAGTCTCGCACATACCTGAAAGTGAGCGTTGCGGACCAGTGACCAGGGGTGGGGAGCAGTGGCTTTGGGATACTGTGCTCTGGGGCTCTGAGTTGGTCATAGCCACATAACAGAATGAAACGGTGGGGGGAACCCAGAAGCCCCGGGTGGCTGGCTTCAGTACAGCTCCGTCTCTACCAGCCGGACTTGGAAAGCTGCCGTGAGGCTCCCAGTGTGCACGGGGAGGGTGGGAAATGAGGGTGGCTCCCGTCCCTGGGTTCTTCCCCCTCACTCCATCTTTGAGGGGAAGGGAGGCCAGGAGGAGGCCTGCTTCTCTGCTCCTTTTCACCCCTGCCTGCTCTCTCCGCACGTCAGCTCCTCACTGAAGCTCGTCCTGCTTCAGTTGACAGAAAGCTGGGACAGATCGATGACTGACGGCCCTTCTCAGCATGTTTACATCTCAAAATTAAAGCTGATGGATACCCAAAATGTGTAGCATGCATAAGGGACGTATTTATGAGCTAGTTGCTTCTGATCCTTTTTTGTTATCCCAGAAATGTCATCTTCCGGTCATTGATAAAATACCCAACTTCTGCCTCGGTGAGTAGCAGTTGTGTGTCTGCCTCTCCCCCATCACTTCACAGTTGGGGTATCAGGCAGCGTACACACACACACAGCAGAACCCTACCTCCCCACAAGGACTCCCACCTGCCTTTCTGGCTGGCTGCAGAGCATGTGTTTCTGGGTTGGGGTGGCTAGATTTGGGGTACAGCTGCTATTGGGGCCATTGTTAGAAGGAAGTGTTCCCACATTGACCTGCGTACATGTCAAGTCTGTGGGTATAGCCCCCATTCCGCCCATAGTGCCCTCTTTTGAGGGAGTGAGACACTGCCGAGGACGTGCCCTGGGCTTCCCTCTCCTTCCCAGGCCACGGCTGCTGCCCTTGGGTCGTGGGGTAGGGACAGCTGTCCATGAACAGGGTTTGAGGGGACCTCCCGTTAAACAGGGACTTGGAAGCTCTTTCTGCTTCTCCCCACAAAGGGGGATCGGCAGATGCTTTGTGTTCTCCAGGTGTTGCAATTCACAGATCGTGGTTTTTCTCACTAGTTTCTGTATGGCTATTTCACGTATGGAAGCCACTGCCGCTTTATTTACTACTTCCTTAAATCGTGATGTTTCTGTTCTTTTTCAATGTCGAGTCAGCCTCCCATTTTCAAGGCATGAAGAGGGCTGAAAACTTTTTTTCTAAAATGTCCCTAATTTAGTAGTGTTTGGAAGTGGAACTCTGATACTCGTAAGCACAATTCCTGGTATCTGCGACCCCCTGAGTGGCTCATTAGGGGACTTAAAACACTGGGATTCTGAATTTTGACTGGAAAATGAGATTTCTACAGTTTCATCTAGCTATGAGAATTAGAATGGAAAACCCTAACAACCTATACACCCATACTCAGATGATTTGGTAAAGCAATTTCACGCAGATAGAAACATTTCTCCTATAAGTTCATGGGCACGCCACACAGACGGTCCACCTGCTTGTGAAATGGAACAAGGAGAACACGGATTGTCGCAAGGAGAACTAGAGGCGTGGGCTCCAGAGGCACGCCTCCGAAGTCTTAAGTGGAAACCAGTTTCCTATAATAAATATGTGGGGGATACTAGGACCCAGGAATTTTTTGTAGAAATGTAAATCCTTGGGTGTGGGCAGTTAATGGGTTTTATCAGTTACGTGAGCCATTTTTAATGTATTCCAGAATTGTCATTGGCAATAAAACGTGGTTGGAGACAAATCAGACCTGGTACATGTGAACCAAGGTTCTACCCCCAGTTAGAGGGAAATCCAAAACTTGTACTGATAAGGATGTAGCTTGACAACTCTTGATGCTATCCATACAGCTGGAATTCCCTTGGCCCTCAGTGATACTCCTTTGGTATTTCAGACTTTTACTTTTTATAAGCTTAAAAAAAAAAACTGGTTAACTGCAGAAAATTAGGTCAGGGAAAGGTTTCACATCTACGTGGGCTTGAACGTTGGAGAGGAAACCGCCAGTAGTGCCAGTGCTGTCCCCTTAGTTGTGCTGCAGCCACTGGAAGTTCCCAGCAGGATTGGCCTCCCTCCACCTGTCCTCCAGTGAACTTCGTGTGACCTTGGGGAGCTGTGGATCTACTCTGATGTCTAAAGACGGATGCTTTAGGGAAGTCCCTTTGGTGGCATCTGTGTTCTAGAGTCCACAGTACCCTCCGACAATGCCACCGTAACCCCTCCAACATGGCACATGCCTTTCAGGGGCATTTGCATAAAGTCGTGGCGTTCCTGTTTTGAAGTGTGATGATGCACCCCGTGCACGTAGCTATATTCTTTGTTTCCGCAAACCAAAGAAGTGTTGCCGAAACGAAGGCTGGGCCCTCTCCTAGTGCCAAGAACCTGGACAAGTTCGGCCAGAAGCACGCAGAGGTAACTGCTGCAGAGCCCTGACTCTGGTCTGCACGGAGCCGGCGGCCTTGGGTTCTCTGTGGAGGGGGGTCCTTTGGGACAAGGGACGGATGGAAGGGTCAGTGGGCTCCCCTAACATGCCGCTAGCCCCCTAGGTGTGTGGGGTGAACTAGTAGATAATCTGGGTACGAGTGATACTGGTTAAAATCTCACCTTATTAAAACTACGGTCATGCCTCTTAACCAGTTTGAGAGAGCTCAGGAAAGCAGCAGCTCCACTCCCCAGTGAGTCGCAGGCCCGGCATCCAGTCCTGCACCGACAGGGCCACTCACGCGATCCCAGTCACGTAGTCGAGAGAGTGAGGCACCCGTCTCCCCACACGACCTCAATCCCATTTTGTCCGAGTGGTTCACGTGGAAGGACAATCTGACCCATTCTGTTACAGATTACCCGTCCAACCTGAATCAGGCTTTGGGTTCATTTTCAAAATACAGTGTGTGAAACTATTACAGTGGGGGAGGGTGACTTGCTTTCAGGTATATACTTGGTTTTATTTTGTTTTTTGCAAGTGGAGAGTTCTGTGCATCTCTCCATTAAGGTGCAAGTCACTCGAATATTGGACATCAGGAAGGAAAAAGCCTAGAAAAGCTTTGTGGAGCCCAAGCCATGACAGTTTGCCTGGGGAGCTACACAAAGACACCCTTAAGATGATGTCTGAAGAGTATCAGGAGCATAGCTTATGCTTTCTTGAGTATTAATTTCAGGATTATACATGTTTTCTGATATAAAAGCAAATTATTACTTTATTATGCCTCCAGGGAAAAAAATGACCTTAAAATATTTAAGCAAAGGCGCAAAAAACAAAATGGTTTTCTCTTGTGATTGTTAATTTGACTTTTCACACCAGGAGAAATCTTGACTGTCAGAATTGAAGTGGGAAACTCCGTTGTGCACGCGTCATGCTGAGCTAAGCATGGAAGTGCCGTCCCAGCCAGCAGAGTGCACAGCACAGCGCCCCACTGTGTGCCGTCTGAGCCCTGGCATTGCCGTTCCTGCGGTAGAGCCCGTGGGGCAGTGTCTGCCCTGCTCTCGGCTGCCCAGTGCATTTGGGACCTGGCAGGAGTGGGGGCACGTGGAGGTTCCTGGTGGTGGGAAGCAGGCTGAGTTTCGGAGCCAGTGGGGAGGGAACACGTGTGGCGTCTCAGTTGAGACCTTTGGGGACTCACCTGCACCGTGGAATGCACCCATACCTGAACCTCGTCACACCAGAAGCTCACTCTGTTCTGTTTTTGGCTTTTACAGCCAGCCAGTCACGCAGTGAGTCTGCCTGAGACCAGTGTGACTTTCATTTGGGGATTTTTAGGGTAAACTGGTACTGGTTTGGGCAGGACCAAAGCACAAAAGGTTTAAAGCAGTTTGCTGCTGCTCTGAGGGTTTCTCACCGGTGCCTGTAAAGGGCCGTCCCTAGACGTGGGTGTCTGGGACTGCTGGGCTGTGCCAGCCATAGCCTCACCTGGCAGCTGCCACTTCCTCCGGTGGAGACCTGCGCTTCCCGCTCCGCGGAGGCCCGCCACTGCCACCCAGTGGCCAGCGATGCCGCAGCACTGCGACGAGGCCCCAGTCTTTAGGAAGTTTGCCGATGAGAGTGTTGTGTGCACAAAGCTGCTGTGCTCTCGGTGAGGCGTCACCCAAACACTCTCCGTTACAGATGAGCGGCCAGGTCCTGCAGAAACCGCTCCATGTGGGGCAGTGGCCCCACCCACAGGGGCAGCTTTTCCTCCTGCAGCTGCTGAGGTCCCAGCAAGCTAAGTGCTGCCTGGCCTGGTGCTCGGGCAACACTGCCCTTCCCTACAGGCAGGCCCCAGAGCGTGGGAGCTAACAGAGGCTTTGCTGCCGGAGGGGCATCGGCTCGGCAGGCTGTCCCAGCACACTGGGCAGGTGCTGGGGAGATTCAGGCACCTCCCCTCTGCTGACCAGAGCGCCCTGCAGTGCTTGGGGCCGTCGACCGTCTCCCGAAGATACTCTGTGTGCTTTTCTAGACGAAGACTTCTCCGGTTGGTTACACGATTATTCCCTTGCCCTTCTGTAAATGGATAACATGGCATGATAGGTTTAGTGAATTTAGGTGAAGGATTTGTAAACTTGGTTTTAGCTCTACTCAGAAATACTCGTGTTTCTCTCACTGTGTGGACATTGCAGCACTCTGCAGGTCAGGCACTCTGGCAGTGGGTAACGCATCTCTAGCTTGCAATGGGACCAAATGCAGCTGTGTCCACGGCACTTGACGTATCAGGCCTTTGGCACGTTTGAAACGTTCCAAAGTAGAAGAGGGTCATGTCCAACTTGCTGGTGGAGTCCATCAGTTTGAGAACATTGTACTAATTTGTTTACCTGATTATACCTAGTTAACATATTTCCCAAAGCACAGGTAAGGGATAACGAAAGTTGTAACTAATAACAACTAGCTGTATGAAATAGCAATGTGATGGTTAAGGAAGGCCATCCTGTACTTTCTAAATAGTTTATTTACCACTAAATCATTTTAATCACATGTATTGGGAATGTCCTAAAGATAACCTTGACTTGGCTTTTTGCTGCACGAGTGGGGAAATGCTAGTTAGACCAGGGGCAATATTGATCATAGGTTCTGACTGGGATATCTTGCAATAAGCGTTTTTAAAGTTAAGTTTTTCATCTGCAGCCACTTAAATGTCAGGTGTCCTGTGCATGACCAGCCTTACTGGGGTTTCTGGAAGTGCCTTAGGCCGGCTTTTTAAGTGTGCTCTTAAAATACACTCAGCAGAGTTGGTCTTCGGGAAGGGCAGGGACCGCACTTTTCACGGTGGCTGCTCCTTTTGTTCACGGCTGCTGGCGGGCAGCTGCCTCCCTCTGCTCGAGATCCATGTGCCGTGGGCCTTGCCATCCGGGCCCCTTGTCCTTGCTGTGCCACCCATCTCTCACCCCGGCTTCCTGCAAGAAAAGGGACCTCCGTCCGTTTGATTTAACCCCAAACTAGCAGTTCCCCGGGCAAGGTGGACCTTGCAGCCAAATCTGAGCTGGTAAAAATTGGTTTCTAAATGCTGGGCTACGGAACCGCCCGCAGTCTTAAGACACCTGATGTGGTGAGGTACTTCGCGGAGAAACCTGTTTACCGCTGTCCTTGCCTCGTGCCTGTTGTTTACTTTGGGAGACGCCATCGTTGCTTCATCACATGCTTTTTTTAAAACTCCAGTTCCCAGTGGCATAAGGCCTTTCGAGGTGTGGCTTCTGGTGACCATGGGCACAGGTGGTAGCGAGCACGGTGGATGCGGCGTGGGAACCGGCTGCTTGGCGGGGAATGGCTGGACGGCTGAGGCCTGAGGCTGCTGGCAAGCCCCGGGTTCTGGTGGGCAGGCCATCTTGGGAGGGGGCAGGCAGGAAGCGTGAAGTTGGAGGGCTTTGGGAGGTGAAGATGCAGGATCGAGAGTCCAGATTGAAACCTGGTAGCCAGGTACTCAGAACACTGCCCTAGCTTTGGGTCCCTGTAGTAGTGCTGCTGTTGGCAGCTGTAGAATGAGGAAGTTGTTTCTCCTGCAGAGTGGGGAGAACTTGGGGTGCCAGGGCTTTTAGCTCCCATCGCAGCCCTGGCTCATCGTTTGTTGGAGGAAGGAAGTCCTTGACAGCAGTAGTTTCGGCCCCCTGCCAAGATGGCCAAGGATCCTTGGCGGCCTCGGGAGTGCTGTTCATTGGGTCAGGCTTCTCTGGGGGTAGGGTCACCTCTTTTCCCTCAGATTTAAGACTTTCTCCCTTGTTCGTTAGAACAGTGACTGGGGACTGAATCATTTTTAATCACTGGGTGAAACCGAGAGATGGCTGGAGCAGACGTTGAAGCCCCCTATCTTGGTGTTCGGGAGGCTTGCTGCGCACACAGCATTTGAGAGAAGCCCATACCTGGGGAGGCAGCTCGTCCGGGGGTCCCTCCAGGGACTTGACTACTGGGCCCACTGTTGCGGCCATTCGGCTCCTCCAGACCCAACCGTCTGTGGCGTGCAGAGCAGCGGCCGTCTGTGGCCTTGCTGCACGTGCTGGAGCCACAGCTCCCTGACCGGCTCCGTCCCTGGAGGCCCGGCCGACCCTGGGACCGAGGGGCTGCAGCACTGGCTCAGAACCGTGGTCTTGTTCACGGGAGACCTTGATTGTGATGGTCTGATAACGTGTGGCTGGAATCAGTCATTTACATCCTCCCTCTATGGAGAAAAAGTACCGGCGTTGTAGAAAGGTCTTTGTGCAGCTTGAGGGGTTTTGACTTTTTTTGCTTCCAGCTGCAGTCCTTGTTTAGACCAAAAGCGCTAATTTATTTTCCTACCCAAAACGGGGTCCAAGCAGAGGGCTGTCTTTGTGGGCGGTGGTCACAGTGTCACTTGGTTTGTGTGTCAGGTGACTGACCTTCCCCATGCTGCAGACCCCCATCCACTGTCCCTCTTTGTCCGTGTCCTCATTTCCACTTGACTTTGATCCGGACGGTGAGCAGCTGCCTGCGGCCCCAGGCCCCACGGTCCGCCCTCCCGAAGCCCTGGGAGTGGACGGGGGGCAGCAGAACGTCCTTTGAATGGGAATGTGTGTGTCTGATTGTCTGACCTGCCCTGAGATGTCCTTAATTCATGTTCACAAACACTGACACTTGAGCTTCTTAAGCTGCTCTTCTACATTTGTCTTTATTAACACAGTTTGCCTTTCAGGTTTTAATTTCTGTTCATGATTTAAATTAAGCCTGTGGTAACTAGTCTTTGTTGCTTGAAGTAAAAGTAAAAGGTTTAACATAATAATACATAGCAAAGCATATTTTTCTGAAATAAGGTGTGGTCAAGGTCATCCATATTGCTGACAGCCCTTTATTGTAACACTTCTTTCCTGGATTTAATAGTTAATCATTTTAAGTTCCTCTCCCACAGTAACAGGGCCTTGCTAAGCATGCGGGTGTCTCTCTTGCAGCTGCAAAGGAGGACAGGCGGGTGGAGGAGAGGACCACAGCACCGAAGAAAATGGCTCCTGCGGGCCCCTCGGCCAGCGGCAGACAGCCTCCGCCCAGAAATCTCCTTTCAAAGAAGTCTCCGCCCTTCGCAAACGCAGCGGCAGCCAAAGTGGCCATCAAAAAGTCACCCTCGGGTTTCAAGGGCCCTGGACCCAAGCGGCCCTGGCTGTCAGCCACCCCCTCAGCCGGTGGTCCCGCCGCCAAGCAGGCAGCACTGGCGCCTGGGGCTGCCGCGCCTGCTTCAAAAAAGCTACCCAGCTCGGCCGCATTGGTGGGGGCCGTCAGGAAGCCAGCGGCGGCCTCTGTGTCCTTGACTTCTCCAGCCCCAGGACGCCTGGGGACCTCAAACCCTGCCCTGTCACAGCCAAATTCGCAAATTCGGCAAAATATAAGACGCTCCTTGAAGGAGATTTTGTGGAAAAGGTGGGCTGTTGTTGATTTCTTACTGTCAAAGTGGTTGGGTGCGGTCATTTTGTGACTGCCGCGCTTTAAGGACCCCGCGGGCACGGTGATCCATGCAGTCTGTTCTTGTTCCTTCTAGAGTCAACGACAGTGACGACTTGATCATGACAGAAAGCGAAGTAGGAAAAATCGCCCTGCACATTGAGAAGGAGATGTTTAACCTGTTCCAAGTCACAGATAACCGCTACAAGAGCAAGTACCGCAGCATCATGTTCAACCTCAAGGACCCCAAAAACCAGGTGTGTGCAGGCAGCCCAGAGCGGGGCGCGCCGGCGCTCGGGGTCTCCCAGCCGCACCTCACAGCGCTCATCTGGATGAGGCATCTGGAAGCGCTCGTCCTCGCAGCGCAAGCCAGAAGGCCACCGTCACACCTTCCCTGGGCTCTGGGTGGCAGTTCGCACATGCCCTCTCAGGCCCGGCCTGGTCTCACCAGCTGCTTCTCTTCTAAACATGGCTGTGAAGTTACCTTCTTAACATTTCACTGGCTCCAAAGTAGCGTTCAGATTCTTAATCTTAAGTGTATGGGTATCTTCATATTTGGGCTCCAGACCACCGTTTCAGCCTTATTATCATCCCCTCAGTCGAGCGAGTCTGCTGATCCGGGCTTCCTTAGAGCAACGATGAGCGGTCCTGAGCACGCCCTGCAGTGCTCCCCACTTGGGCAGGTGCTGTGCTTGGATGGGGAGGGGGCCCCGAGTCGTCCTAGTAGCCATGGGTGGGCAGTGTTCTTCCAGTGGGGTTGAAATGGGAGTTACTGGGAAAGCATTAGCCGCTTGCCTGGTGTGGTTCCCCGCGTCTTGCCCTCCAGGGCTTGCCGTCTTCAGGCCTCCTCTCCGATGGCCTCTTGAACTCTTACACATGCTGAGAAGCAGAGTCTGACTTCCCATCTCACCTTAGCAACCTCGTGGCAGAAGTGATTTCTTGCTACCTTTATTCCTAACTCAGTACCTTTTTGAGTTGATTTTGTTCTCTCTGAGGTCTTTTTAGCAGAGTCGGTGTAGTGTGGTGCATGAGGGCAACTAGCCGATTCTTGCCTGTGTTGTCTGGTCCCTGCTGGGCTCGGTCCTGTGCTTCAGGCCTCCGTCCTGCTGCTGTTGGGCCTCTGGCGGGGGCCTCTGGCGGCGGCTTCTCATGCTGCTGTGTTTTTCTTGTATTCTCTCTAGTGTCTTAGAAGCAGAAATGGTTTTGAACAAGTGAATGAAAGATGTTTGTTTATAGGGGCTTTTCCATCGTGTTCTGCGTGAGGAAATTTCTTTGGCAAAACTTGTGAGAATGAAACCAGAAGAACTTGTGTCTAAAGAGCTGTCCACATGGAGGGAGCGGCCGACCAGACCCGTAAGTCCCATGTGGGGGGCCCGGGTGCCCGTGCTGGGCCTTCCTGAGGTCTGCAGGGGACTGGTTGATGAGCGAGTCCCCCTAGACCAGGTTTCAGGCTCTGTGTCCTTTTCATCTCAGGTGATGGAGTCCAGAAACAAGCTGCACAGTGAGAATAAGAAGACTGCCGCTAAGCAGGAGCCTGTGCCCGACATGGAGGACTCTCCACCTGTGTCCGACTCAGACGTAAGCCTTGGGGATTTCGGGAGCAAACGAGACTGGAGTGAATGTAATCTGTTCCCAGTGTGCTTAGGTCTCTCAGTCCTCGGGCAAGACCCTGAGCTTGTAACAAGCACTGTATGCAGTGGCTCTCCTCCTCGCCTTTGTGCCACTGGCTCTTGCTAGCACGAGTGGTTTCTGTGCTGTTGCCGTGGAGATGGAGGGAGCGTGACCTGCTCAGCTGTCCCCTCTTCACCCTGCAGGAGCAGCAGGAGTCGGTGCGGGCCGTGCCAGAGAAGAGCGCCGCACCCCTCCTGGACGTCTTCAGCAGCATGCTGAAGGACACCACGGGTCAGCACCGGGCTCACCTGTTTGACCTCAACTGTAAAATCTGCACAGGTGAGCCCAGTCGGCATGGGCCTTTGGAGCGGAGACTTCCTTTCCTTTTGCTTAAGTCACTGATCCTCCTAATTGTGATTATACTTTCTGAAGTTTATGGAATTAGCCTCTTGTCTTTATAATGTTGCTTTTTGGGACGCCTGGGTGGCTGTTGGTGAAGCGTCTGCCTTCGGCTCAGGTCATAATCCCAGGGTCCTGGGATCGAGTCCCACATCGGGCTCCCTGCTCAGTGGGGAGCCTGCTTCTCCCTCTGCTGCCCCCCCTGCCTATGTTCTCTCTCTGTCTCTCAAGTAAATAAAAATCTTAAAATGTTGCTTTTTTTACTTCTAAAAAGAAATTATCTACTTGGGGGCAAGCTGTGCTCTTGAATGTGTGGGATTTCTCAGGAGGGCCTTCCTCATGTTCTTCAGGTCAGGTTCCCTCATCAGAAGATGAGCCGGCTCCAAAGAAACAGAAGCTGTCAGCCTCTAAGAAGGAAGAGTCAAAACCCAAGTGCGAGACCTCTCCCTCCGAGCCAGTTCTCAGCTCAGCTGATGAAGCTGTACCAGAAGCTCTCCCCGAGAATGCCTCTGAGCCAGACCTGGAAAGTGCTTCTCACGCACACTTGGAGAGAAAGTATTTCCCTGTGCCTCCAGGAGACAGCCTCCCGGAACCCTCTGCCCTGGAAGGCCCCTCCTGCCCGGCCACCTGTGGGGGAACAGTGCTCACCACGGTCACAGTGTCCGGCCGAGACCCCAGGACTGCTTCCAGCGGGTCGTGTACAGTCACAGCCCCTGCAGCAGCCCGCCCGGATGGTGCCCATCCAGTGGAACCCCGGCAAGACGTCCTGAAGCCCGCTGTGACCTCGGTGACTGCGCCCAAGTCCATACTAGCTAAGCCGTCCTCGTCCCCGGAGCCCAGATACCTCCTGCCGGTACCACCGCCTCCACGCGTCAGGTACCCTCTACACATAGCGTGAGCAAGCCGGGGCCCACTTCCCTTGGGTTAGCAGACGGAGCGAGGGGGAGTGGGCGTGATCCTGCAGTCCAGCTCAGATCCACCCAGAATCCAGCTTCACTCTGATAATCTGCACGGCCTTGAGAAAGCCTGGTTTTAGCATGTCTGGACCTTATTGTAAACATACAGATCGTGAAAACCGAAGTGTGGCCTTTTGGTCATTCGGGTTTGTTGCCTATTCAGTTTATTTTTTCTTGACCAGAAAGTCTATGGCATTATGGTTAAAGTAGCTGATTTTAAAAAGCTACCAAAACTTGCAGGGACTTACTCTTGCGTTTATAATTCCTTAAAATTTCTATACTTTGGAAATCTTTTGAGCATAGAGAAGGATTGACCTGTTTTCTCTGTTTTTGTTTTACAGCCTCTCCGAGTCAAGGTCCCCTCCAGAAGGAGATACAACCCTCTTTTTGTCTCGACTCAGCACCATTTGGAAAGGATTTATTAACATGCAGAGTGTAGCGAAATTTGTCACTAAGGCGTATCCCGTGTCGGGGTGCTGTGACTATCTCAGTGAGGTTAGAACCGAGAGTGAGCTTGTGTGGGCGCACGTGTGTGCACGTGTGTCTTCTAGCTGTTCCTCCCAGTGCAGGGTCAGGTGTAAGGGTCCGGATGCATAAGCACCCGGAAGGCACAGGAGAGCCTGCTGGCATGAGTTCCGCAGGTTAAGTGGTTCAGACAGTAGTAGAAATTCGAATGAGAAGTGTCCCAACACTTACGAAAAAGCTGGGGTCGCTTTCCTCCTCCCTCTGTCCAGCGAGGGCGTTGTGCATTCCTGGCTGAAGGCGTGGCAAGGCACGTGTGGCTGTCTTGGTGTGAACACGCAACAGCTCTTTGCTTTCCCAAAATCAGCATGAACAGCACTAGTATTTACAACCTTAGCGAGCAGAAGTTAGTCGCTTCTGGATCGTGTCTGAGTCCTTGCTGTGCATACACGTTCACAACAGATGACCTAGAAATGTTCCGCAAAACACCCTCCCGTTTGGCAGAAGCCGTCATGCTGCAGTCCTGCTTGGCGACGCCTAATCCTAGGTGCTAACCAAGCTGCATTCAGTACTAGGCGTGACCCTTTTCTGTGGTGGAGTTGTGGACTTGCATCTCGGGTAGCTTGGTACCTTGAAATTATTACGTCAGTCTAAAGTGCTGAGGTTTTACTGGTCATTTACCCAAAGTACGTTTTGTTTAGGACCTGCCGGACACGATTCACATTGGTGGAAGGATCACACCCAGAACAGTTTGGGATTATGTCGGCAAACTCAAATCTTCTGTGTCTAAGGTACCTGCCATAGTCTAATCTCTGCACCCGTGGAGGAAGGCGTTTGTGTAAATGCAACTCTTTCTCTCGCTTTCCATCTTGATGGGTTAGTACTTGCAACGTCAGCCTATAAGTTATTAAGTATTGCCAGGTAAATGTTTAAAATTACATTTATAGCAGGATAACTGTGTGTGTTTGGGTAATACGGTGATGGCAGTTTTATTACAATTTACGTTAACGTGTGTGCAGTTGAGGGTTAGTGAGAAACACGGAGACTGTGAATCCCCATTGCTTCTGTGACTGAGGGAGCCGGCAGGTGCTGGAAGGCGTGGCTCCCACCAGGCCTGGGCCCTGGGCAGGCCTGGGAGCTGTGAGCCCCTGGACGCAGCCGCAGCTGGGCGCGCGTGCACAGGGAAGGGCTATGGGTTTCCTCAGGCACACGCGGGGCTCAGACCCTCTGGTCTCGTTGAGCCTTTCCATTGTGGAGCCGTACTCGGCTCCTGTGTAGATCACACAGCCAGGTGACCGAGACCACGTCCTCAAAATCTGCGCCAGATGGGGCTCTAGGCCAGCGCCATGGCAGATGATGTGTCGGTCCAAGGACGCCATGAGAGGGGCTGTTTTGGGAACAGTGGGGCTAGGAGTAGAAGTGGCCTTGAGGAGATTTGAGTCCAACAGCCCGATGCTGGAGCCCCTGCTGTCCCTCCCACTCTGTCATCCTGACGTGCTGGACGGCAGGACCCTGGGGACCAGGCCAAGACGGCCTTTGAGGTTTAGCTAGAGGATGAGCGTGGACTCCTTCTCCGAGCAGCCACAGGCCAACGCGCTCTCGTCCTCTGTTTGTGCTGCAGGAGCTGTGTCTGATCCGCTTCCACCCCGCGACCGAGGAGGAGGAGGTGGCCTATATCTCTCTCTACTCCTATTTTAGCAGCCGTGGCCGCTTTGGCGTTGTCGCTAATAACAGCAGGCACGTCAAGGACCTCTACCTGATCCCACTGAGTGCTAAGGACCCCATTCCATCCAAACTCTTGCCCTTTGAGGGACCAGGTAAGCGCCAACTTTCTGAGTGGTAACTAGGCACACCTGACCCCACACGTCCCCCTCCTGCCAATACCACGTCCCGCCGAGCTTGCCGCGGGCAGATCTGCCACCTCACCCAGGCTGTGGCTTCCGTGGCTTTCTAGCAGCAGGAGCGAGGAGTGCAGATGGAGCCACCTTTAGCTGTAGAACTCGGCTGCTGGTGTTCCGGAGGGGGGCACTAGAAATGCCCTTACTGTTGGCATGAATTGTCTTAGAAAGGTGACGTGAAGAGGGGAAAAACCCACAGCGTCCAGCCAGCTGGTCATGGCCTTGGGTCAGTGGAGGCCAGAAAAGGGCCAAGGAGGAAGGTAATCCTTGCAGTGGGCTTTGGGGAGATGCTTGTGCTTGCCACGCAGCTCAGGGGTGAGCAGACGCCAGGCAGGAGATACAGGAAAGCTGTTGTATGTTCGTTCATTCCTTAGGAAGTGGTACTTTTAGAGGATTATTTACAAATTAGTTCTTAAAAAAAAAAAGCTCAGACTTGTCAAGGGGTTGAGGGTGATTCCAAGGGGGACCTGGTCTGTGAGGGCCAACTCCTGTTAACCCCTGAGAAGAAGTCCACGTGACTGAGTTACACGGTTGGCAGAAGATGCCCACATTGAAGTGTCTCCTTGGCCATGAAGTCCCCAAAGGATGGAGAACACCTGAGAGATGCCGTGTCTAACGCACGGTGAACGCTCTTGAAGTGCTTTGTTCTAGAGCCACGGCTGAGTGCCAGGCCATTGCTGGCTCTGCCTAGGCCTGGCACCTCTGTGTCCCTGGCCCTGTCACCAGTCCCGGCAAGTGTTTCTGCCGCAGCCGCTTGCCATACTCACTGCACCTAAGCCATAGCTGGTCCCAGCAGGGCTGCTCGGGCCAGAGCGCGCCACCCGCACGCACGTCCGGGTCCTGACTGGAGGGTGTTCTCAACGCTTGAGCTGGGCTCAGTTGGTCCCTGCGTGTCAGAAGTAGGCCTGCGGTAGTACGGGCAGGTGTCCGTAATTGGGGGGTAAATATCTTCCGGCACACTACATTAAGTTACCTTAATGCCAAATACATTTTAAAAGCCAAGTACTGGAGGGGGTCCTCTCCCAAGCCCTTGGGGTGAAGCGACGCCACCGAGTGGGCGTCAGGAAGGACCTCGCTGGAGGTTCTGGGTGAGCCGCTGTGTGAAGCGTGCTGGCCCGCTCCCTGGATGACCGTCCTGAGTTCCTGAGGTCAGTGAAGACGAAGAAGCTGGCCTCTCAGGCCCTGTGAAGAGCTCCGGTCAGTCACCAGCAGGGAGCTCGTGTGGAGGATGTAGCGTAAGCGTAGGGTTCCCTGGCAACACAGACCCCGGGTGTTCACGGAGCTGCAGGTGGGATTCGCAGCCTCCCTGAAGCCAGGCTGAAGCTCCTCCCGCTGCCCCAGCTGCGAGGTGCGCAGGGGGTGAGCCTCCCGGAGACGGCCCTGTCAGGGGAGCAGGTCAGAGGCCTGTGTGGAGGCCCCCCTGGGCAGGGCTGCAAGGAGCTGGGCTTGACACAGAGGCAGGCGCGCGCTCGCTGCAGCAGACAGGTGAGGAGACCCTCCGGTGGGGGCAGCCCAGCCGGCAGACAGGCGGGGGTCACATGGGACACTTCAGGGTGACACAGGGACAAGGAGGGTGGTGGGGTGGGGGGCACTCACCTGATCCGCTCAGCGTGATGGGCGCTGACCCCCCAGACACGCTCGGTGATCGGCCACCTGCACTCCGGAAGCCCTGCCAGCACGTGAAGGGGCACCCGAACCCCCCACAGACGTTCATCCACAGTGAATGCAGGCCAGGAGGGAGGGCTGTAGAAACCTAGTGATCAGTGAATTCTGCTCATAAGCTTTTAAAGATTTCTTTTTAATCTGAGGGCCTTCTAAATCTGACCCTATTTAGCATGTATTTTTTTACTCTTCTGATACCATTATTGCCATTAATACCTGTGTATACTTTATGCACTTCCCCAGCCAAACAGTCCTGAGCCCCGGCCAGGTTCTGTACCTGACCCGCTTCAGGTACCCATAGCGTGACTTGGCGTTCTCTAGATCCAAATGTTCGTGTGTCCTGGTTTCGTGGTGTGCGTGTGGTGTGTGCGTGCGCGTGCGTGTGGAAGGCTGGGCGCGTGTCCTGGTGTGTCGTGTGTGCACGCATCTGGAAGGCTGGGCGTGGGGCTGTTCTCCCATTGCAGAGGTCCCCATCCTCACAGAGTTAGCCTCTGCGTGGCATCCCTTGAAAGTGCAGGCCTGGTCAGAGGGGGGCGGTGGCTTCCCACAGCAGAGCCGCCAGCGACCTTGAGCAGGCGCCCTCTGGCGAGCACTGCACACAGCCCGACAGGGGCGCCCTTGACTCCCACCGCAGCCCTTTCTCCCAGGGAGTGACCTGCACTGCCCACAGTTGTCACTTGCCTGAGGACGCACACCCAGTAATCGATTGTGCCGGGGTCTGCGCCTGGCCCCGTCTGTCCCGCTTAGTCTACACAGCAGTGCGCAGAGCACAGGCCTCGGGGACGCGGGGCTTGGGCTCTGGTGAACCACCCAGGGGCCTGCTGTGGAAGCAGGAGGTGAGGGTGGAGGTGGGGGCGGGTGTCGCAGAAGGGCGCGACCGGCTCTACCTGAAGCTCGGTTCCTGCAGAGCCCTTTCATACCTAGAGAAAAGCTACAGGTTCCCTCACCTCCTGGACTCCGGGGCCCCGTGGATGTCGTCCACATGGGATTCTCCCCAGACTCTTGCTGTGCACCCTTGAGAAGCAGGACACAGAAGGCACCTAACCTGGGGACTCTGCACGTGCCTGCCCCTCGGCCAGTGCCGTGTTTCTTTCCCGTCGTCGCGCTCCGTACAGTAAACACGGAGCGTGTGTCCACACGTGCCTGGTCCTCGGCCCACACACCCGGTGTCCACGCAGCGTGTCAGAACACACGCAGAGCACGCTCAGCTTCTCTGAGGACATTTTCGTCCGTGCGTATTTGTAGGATTTGCCCGTTAGAGATACCAGGTTGTCTTGTCCTGTCGCATGTGTCATTCTTAATAACCTGACGGCACAATTTCAGAAGACACCTGGACAGCCCGAGTTTCTGATCCAGCGGACGTTGGACGTTCATCTTAACGGTCCCTTGTGACCCCGACAGGCCTGGACTGAGGGACTCCGTAGGGTGCAGCCTCCGGCCTGGAGCGCCTGTCGGTGGCGTTGGGCTTCTAGGAAGCGCACGTGGGGGGTGGGGCAGGGACTCCGCCTGCCCGGGTGCTTAGTGCAGAGGGCCAGTGTCCGGGAAGCCTGTAGTCCCGTGCTGCCGTCTGCATTCACATCTAACTGCTTTCTGAGTTAGCTGGACTCTCCTGTGAGGCGCAGTATTGTCAGGTAAGCGCTGCTCCGTTGCACTCGGTGTGTGTGTGAAAGAAACCGTGGCTGTGCACACGTCCTCAGAGTCAAGTACGGGACTGAATTCAATGTACCGCTCTTTCTCCTACGAAATCAATAAAAATATTTCATGGAAACTGGTCACTGTTTGTTTGAATTTGAACCATGTGGTAGCTCTTGGTACCTGTCACAGGTCCACTGGGATGGAGGACGAAAGTCTCCACCTTTACTTTTTAACACGACCCCCTCTGGGCGTGCAGCCCGGACGAAGACAACACTCTCCATTTACCTGAACCGCGCTGAGCCCAGTGGCTTTTGTACGGGTGTTAGGGTTCAGAGTTGGAGAGGGAGAGGTGCGCGCGTGTGTGTGCGTGCGTGCGTGTGTGGAGGGTTGGGGGAGGTATAGTGTCTCCCCTGTATTTGCCAAGTCTCTCTTCTAGGCAGGTCCTGCTTCCAAACTATGGCCTGTGAACTCCCACAGTTTCTGTTTAGCAGGAGTGAAAATTTTGTTTTGATGGATTCAGACTATAAGAGTCATTTTAAAAAATGAATAGAGTACCAGATAGATTTGGGGGTAAAAGCATTATTTTGATAGTTTTGGGGTTAAGGAGTCAGCTTTCAGGTGGTTTAAAACGAAGTTTTGTCCCATGCTGTGTCAGGCTTGAGGTGCGTGGGGGCGGCCCAGGGCTGTGCTTCCAGCCCCTTCACTTCCCCCGGCCTCCCTGTCGCTCACACGCGGGAACAGAGATCCTGGTCTGGGTCTTGTGTCGGGAAGTCTTAGGGCACACGACTGTGCAGATGTCCCCGGTCCCTGGGTGTGCCCGCTTTTTCTGTATGGGTCTGATTCTAGCCACAGAGACAGGCTAGAGACCCTTCCACCGAGAAAACTCAGGGATGCCTACATGCAGCTGAAGAGGCTTGTGTGCCCCGCGCACGACACCCTGAAGACACGTTCGCTCTGGAGTTAGGAGCGGGTGGGCGCCGACGCCCTTGTTCCGAGGGATCGGCCCCTGGCGATGGAGGTGGCACACATAGCTGTACTCACGCAGCAGTCTCCCACCCACCTAGCTGCTTATTTCCATCGGCTTTCCGAATGACAACCCTAGCACCCCTCAGAAGGGCAGTGCGATGTGAGCGTCTCTGCTGCTGCAGTGGACAGAGGGAGGAACTTTGCAAAAGCGGAGAAGCAGCCCTGTGCCCTGGGCTGGAGCCCTCGTTCTCCACGCCGCAGCCGGTGTGGTCTCTGCCGCTGCTGCACCCTCTCGGACAGCCTCTCCTCTCCAGGGGAGCACTCGGCAGTGGGCAGGCCTGCAGAGGGCCCTGGCTGGGAGTGGCATGTTCTGGAGGAAAGCCAGCCCTCTACTGCTACCCAGGTGTGGGCACCCATTTGCTCATGCCCGCGGTCACCCTGCCTGCCACCTGCCCTGTGGCAGCAGAAGGCCTGGTCAAGTCCAGGGCACACTTTCTTCTCAGTAAAGATGGATCCAAAGACCTGAGACAGACAGTGAATTTTATTGTTTGTTCCACAGATGTCAGTTACCGCCAAGGTGCTAGTTACACTTGAGATACTCACGCAACCATAACATGAACACAAAGCAGGTGACGAGATCTGACTCCTTCAAACAGACGTATGCGTCTTTGTGACCGCCCAGTCTCAATTCAAAACCTTGGCAGTGTTCAAAACGACCCCTGATGCAAGTTCAGAGCCTCGTTTGAGCCCTTAGAGATCTGTGCAGGTGAGGTAGTGGGGAGCTGGAAGCTACGTAAGGAGATGCCAGTGTCCAGAGAGCTCGCTGTTTGCAAAACACATGCAGATACTGGGTAGTCGAGGCACCATCTTGCCTGTGATGACTGGGACCACAGAGGTTGGAATGGACAGCCGAGGTGAGGTGAGGGTGTAGTGATTGTCTTAAACCGTCGGGGAGTTGTAGTTGGAAGGGCACGCTTCCCCAGAACCCGAGAGCAGCTCTTCCTGGGTTTAGCACAGTGACCTTCCTGTCACACATAGCTTTCTGACCCGAGACTTGACCCCGAGCCACAGCCCTGATGTTGGTGCGCCGGGACTTGGGCTTTTCCTTCGGAGGTGGCATGGCCCTCTGTGTTAAGTGCAGTTGTGGGGACTTCCCCTCCTCAACGGCTCCCCGGCCCTTGCTCACACCCGCCCACCCACGTGGCCGAGCACATTCCTTCACTTGGGCTCCCATGGCAGGTTGTTGAGGGAGAGCCAGGCTTCCAGAGCAGCCCATAGAGGGCAGCTTGCGGAGCAGGCAGCAGACATTGGGTCCGAATGGCCGTGAGAGGCGTTTTAGCAATTGATTATACCCAACACTGGATCTGAGTGAGCAATCAAGTGTTCGGTGATTTGCTGTTACAGTAAGAGCGATGCCGTCCTAAGTTAAAATATCCTTAACTCGTGTTAATTAGGAAACGAACTTGATAGATGACCCTTCGTGTCTGCTGAGCAGAAACTTTTGGCTGGGACACTCAGTGTGGGCTGCCTGACCTTCCAGTCTCTACACCCTCCTTTGCAGGGCTCTCCCTTTTCTAGATACACGGCTTTTATGGGGGCGGGGGGGCGGGGAGAGGGTGTTCTGGAAACTGGGTCTCTACTGAAGGTGGTGGTCAGGTCCTGGTGTGTTAGGAGTGGATGTCTTCCGTGGGCATCTCCACTAGGACATGTGAGCCTGTGAAGCAGGAGGCCCTTCCCACATGGGAGGGAGGGAGGGTAGCACTATGTTGTGTGCCCAGAGGCTCGGTCTCCCCAGCTCACTCTGGCATACCCGATTTTCCTTCTTGGGGGCTGGATGGGCCATCTACCACTGTCGTGTGCTCCCCCTGTCCACCCAGCTCGATGGGAATTTGGGAAGATTAACAGACATTCTAGAATTATATTGATGTCCAAAAACAACTATTTGAAGTGACTTGTGATCATCTTTAAAACCAAAAAGAAGGGGAAAACAGTACTGATTTTCAGTAAGTGAAAGGTGTATACATACAGCATAAATACCTATATACCACACTAATATTAACTTATCAGTTGAATTTATACAGTTTGATTTTAAGTATCTTATGCTACTTATATATCATTTCTCCCTAAAATACTGTTCTGTGACTTGGGTTTTTTGTTCCTCTTTCGGTGTTCTGGGTTTATTATGAGCGTGGGGTGGAGAATCATTATTGAAATATTAACATTTCTGATAAAATGTGCGATTGAGAGTGGAATAATCTTTTTTTATTTAAGAAACCATTATGTTTAAGAGATGTCCTGTGCCCGGAAACCCCAGTGTCTTCCGTGTGGCCTGGTGTCCACTGCCAGTTTTCTGAACACCCTGTGTTGTGTCTCCGCGCCGTCCCGTATTTACAGAGACCATGAGCATTGCTTAGCTCTTGATGATAACTGAGGGTCTTTCTAAAGCTAGAAGAACGTTTATTTTGGCCATGTCAGTCAGCACGGTTCTTCCCGTTCGCTGTGACGCAGACACCGGCAGCTAGTGAACTTACCTAGTGGCGAGTGCGGAGGTGAGCACCATAACCAAGTTGTAGGACGCGATCGAACCTCCGGCTTCGTTCCTGTAGCGCATGTCCTCAGTGAAGACGGGAGGGCTGCGGCCTTGCTGATGTGTTAGCAAGAGACAAATAAAAGAATACAGCTAAGATGTTGTTGAAAAGCCCCCCTAGAGCGTCGGTGCCTTACTCCCTGTAGGTTCCCAGATGCTGGCGTTTGCATAACGGCCTTCCCCACCACCTCTCTCATGCTGGTGCTTGAGCAGTCTATCTGACATTTAGGTCTATAACGTAAGTTCGGACAGTCGGGGTGAATCTACTCGTGAGCTGGGCCCTTGGCCATGGTCGTGACACAGGGTCTGGGCGGCGGGGTCTGTGCATCCGCGGTCTTCTGCAGTGAGCTCCTCAAACACTCGATTTTACTTTGCCAGTGAGTTTCTCACTTCTACCTGTTAAAACGTGCCTGCTACCACCCTTAGTAGGGTTTGCGCCTAAAGAACAAAGGCTTGAAGTTAGATTCTAAAATTTGCACAAATATTTTGTTTTTCAGGTCTCGAGTCACCACGTCCCAACATAATCCTTGGGTTAGTAATCTGTCAGAGAATAAAACGTCCTTCAAATTCTGGAGAATTAGATAAGGTAGAGGAGAAGCGGACCCGACCTCAGACCCAAGAAGAAACGGAGGTTTCGGTCTATCCCAAAGTGCCTGTGGCCCCGCAGTCTGAGAGGAAGCCCCCCAAGTTCCAGGTGGGCTCCGGGGACGTGACTGTCAGCACCACACCCCCGGGGACTCCTCCACCCCAGCTGCGCCAGCTTCTAAATCCGTGTTGAAAATACTGTCCTCGCTCAAACCGGGAGCCGCGAGCACCGTCCCCACCGCGCCTGCAGCAACGGCCATGCCGGCAGCTGCTCCCTCCGCCAATTCCTCCACCTCAAAAACGGCCTCGCCCCTGGAGCACATCCTGCAGACGCTGTTCGGGAAGAAGAAGTCATTTGACCCCCCGGCCAGAGAGCCCGCGGAGTCCGCCCCAGCCTCCCAGCCAGAATCCAAAGCCAAGGCCGACGGCGGGCTGCCCGCAGCGCCCTTACTAGACCCAATTGTCCAGCAGTTCGGTCAGTTCTCAAAAGACAGAGCTCTGGAGGATGAGGAGGATGACAGACCTTACGACCCCGAAGAAGAGTACGGTCCCGAGAGAGCCTTCGACACTGAGTTGGAGCGTGGGAGGCGCCCTGATGTGGAGAAGGCCCCCGATGCCGCCGAGCGGGAGGAGGTGGCCTATGACCCAGAGGACGAGACCATTTTAGAAGAAGCCAAAGTGGCCATTGACGACCTGCCCAACAGAATGTGTGCAGACGGGAAGGGCGGCCCCACGGAGAGGCCTGGTGAGCCCGCGGCCCCCGGAGCGGCCCCCTCGCTGGTGGAGCAGCAGAAGATGATAGAAGAGCTCAACAAGCAGATCGAGGAGCAGAAGAGGCAGGTGGAGGAGCAGGAGGCGGCGCTGCGGCAGCAGAGGGCTGCCGTGGGGGCCTCCATGGCGCACTTCTCCGTGGCGGACGCGCTGATGTCACCGCCCCCAAAGTCCTCCCTGCCCCAGGCCGAGCTGTTTCCGCAAGAGCAGCAGGCCGCGCGCCCCGCTGCGCTCCCCGGTGCCCCTCCGGTGGCAGGCCCCAGCTGCGACCCGCGGCAGAGTCGGGACCCCCGGCAGGCCCGGCGGCTGGCCGCGGAGCACTGCGAGAGCGAAGCCAGCTCAAGGCCTCCCGCAGCCCGGGAAGAGGGTGCGGAGGCTGCCCTGCCAACCAAGCCGGACGGCCCCAAGCGTGAGCGCTCCTCGAGCCCCGTGCCGCCGCCCGCAGATGGCGGCCCTCCCTCAGTGGGCTCCGGCAGCACGCCCAGACCTGCCCGCAAGGTGCTGCTGCCCACGCCCCCCAGCACCGCCTTCCAGCCTGGCTTCCCTTTGCAGAACGATGGGCAGAGTTTCCCCTCTCCTGGAGGGAGGGACCCTTTCTCAGGTGCAGCGTGTACCTCTCAGGAAAAACCGCTTGGCTCAACCCAGTACGAGGATCCGAGAAATGCTCCGTTTGCTGAAAAAGGTGACCACTCTGCTGTTGAACTTGAGGGAGACAGAGAGCCCCAGTGCAGAGCCGGTGAAGGGGCTGCCCCATTCCCCTCAGCTGGACAGAGAGGAGGGGCCCCTCCGCCCCCATCTCAGGGCCAGCGTGAGCCAGCACCACGCACTTTCGGGACATCGGGGCTCCATGGTCCCAATTTCCCAGGACCAAGGGGGCCAGTCCCTCCGTTTTCAGAAGAGAATATCGTTTCTAATAGCGACGGGCCGCGCGGGCCTCCGCCGGCCAGATTCGGGGCCCAGAAGGGCCCCATCCCTTCCTTGTTCTCAGGGCCGCATGGGCCCTCTCCCTATGGGGACAGCAGGGGTCCCTCCCCCTCCCACCTTGGGGGGCCCAGAGGAGCAGCACCACCCCAATTTGAAGAGCGAAAGGACCCCCACGGGGAGAAGAGGGAATTCCAGGACAGCCCATACGATGAGACGGCCGGCCCTGCCCCTCCATTTGAAGGACCAGAACAAGCCCAGTTCATGGGAAGTAGAGGCACGGCACCGTTCCAGTTTGGAGGCCAGAGAAGGCCTTTGCTGTCACAGTTTAAAGGGCCCCGAGGGGGTCCCACTCCCTCTCAGTTTGGCGGTCAGAGAGGGCCCCCGCCCGGCCACTTTGTGGGCCCAAGGGGGCCGCATCCCAGTCAGTTTGAAGGACCCAGAGGCCAAGCGCCAAATTTCATGCCAGGACCCAGGGGGATTCAGCCTCAGCAGTTCGAGGAGCAGAGAGTAAGCTCACCGCCCAGATTTGCCAACCCCCGGGCGCCAGCACCCCTTCCGTTTGGCGGACCGAGAGGGTCTGTGCCCTTTCCGGAGAAGAGTGAACCCACGCCCCCCCGCTTCCACTACCAGGGCCCACCGGCGCCCGGGCTGAAGCCAGCCCCCAGGCCACTGCTAGAGCTGCCCAGCCACCCGCCGCCACACAGGCCGGAGCGCTGGGACGAGGCGCCCACACAGGGCCCCGAGGCCGATTTCCGTGAGGGCAAGGGCCATGACTACAGAAGCCAGGCCTTCGAAGGGCGGCCGAGAGAGCGGTTTGAAGCCGGGCCCAAAGAAAAGCCTCTGGAGGAGCCTGAAGCCGCGCTGCCAGAGAACCGGCCGGGCAGGGCCCTGGAGGAGCGCCGGCGGGAGCGAGGGCGGCGTTGGAGCCGGGAGCGGGACTGGGAAAGGGGCCACGAGCGGGGCCGTCACCGCGACAAGGACTCCGGCCGCGAGTGGGACCGGAGTCGGGAGCGCGGTGCAGACAGGGACCGGGGGCGGGAGCCAGAGCGGACGGCCGAATGGGGCCGGAGCCGGGAGCGCAGCAGGAACCGGGAGCGAGAGCGCAGGCGGGAACGGGAGCGATCTCGCAGCAGGGAGCGCGGCCGTGACCGCACCCGCGAGCACGGCCGGGAGCGCAAGGACCGCAGCAAAAGCAAGGAGGGCGCCCGGGACCCCAAAGCTGAGGCCCCTCGGGCTGCCACGCCCGCCACGCAGACCTAGCAGCCTTGGCTGCACAAGACCCTGTGGCCGCTCTGGCCCAGGCCTCCCTGCAGCCGCCCTCTGGGAGAGCTGGCCCGTAAGTTGTGGCGAGCGAGTGGTTTTGCGAAGAGCTATGAACTTAGAGGCGGAATAGAATATTCTGGACTTCAAAAATTACTGTAATTTTGTGTATAGTGGTTTCTTACAAAATTTCACATCTTTACAATTCTGATGCTTTTTAAGAAAACTAAGAACTCAGTATTTCCATTTAAAATTACTGGAATGGGAAGGTGTGTACAGAAGCATATTGCTTTTTCAGATTATAAAGTTATCTTTTCCAATAACTTGACTACAGTACATTTTAAGGGAATTTTCGTGGACCTTGGAGCCATAGCTTTACTGACACGTGTATGTCTGTCTGTACAGCTGCAATCATGGGCTCTGCCTGCCCTGGGCCTGGGGAGAAAGCGGTCTGCTCCCCCTGGGATGTGCAGAAAGACAGCTTTACAAATGCGTTTTTCTTTTGTCACAAGGAAATTTGAATTACAAATTTCAACCAGGAAACAAAACATTTCTTAGTTTTGCTCAGTTTTTGTAGATCACCTTACACATTTTTTTCTCAAAAATAGGATTAAAAGCAACATTGGTCCGTGTAGAAACTTGCATTTTTTAAATAGCAATTTATTGAAAAAGGTGTAACCTTGACCAGCCTAAAGAAAGTGTGGAAAGAAGCCAATTAAGTGTGTACTTTAAAGCGGGGGTGGGGGGGACTTTGATTTGAATAATCAGGAGCATTTTTGTTTGTGAAACTCGACCGTCCCAGCAGTCCTTCCTGTGACCCGGGAAGTGCCCCCGCCCCAGGCTGTTACCCTGTCCGGTGATGCGTTTTAAAGTCTGTACTTGTGTGAAGTCTGACAGTGACGGTCGCTCCAGCTCAGAACAACAAACCGGGAGGCTGTCGACCCAACAGCCTCCCGTCCTCGCTGCGCATTTTCAAGTACTTCCGATGCGGGAATAGAAAAAACCTTGCTAATTTATTTGACTGTACAAATACACTTTGATAAGTTTTTTATATTTTCATAAACTTACTTTTGCAAGTGTAAAATTAGAGAATTTCATTCATTCTCTGGAGTCTTCTATTGTACATCACTACGGATTTTTCACTTTCTAGCACAAACGTTCAGATGGTAAGAACGAACACGGAGAACTTGGTGATCCGGCGTGGCTGGTTCCAGACCAAGCGTCGGTAGGTTAAATTGCATTGAAGTGTCAAGTTCCAACATCTAATATGATGTGAAGGGTTTTTTACATGTAAAACAAATTTTTCTAATTTAAATAGACAAATGTAAAAATCAAGTGTGTTTCTTTAGGTTTACTTGATAGAAATTTCTGTAAATTGTATTTTATATTGCAAAGTATGATATCACTGTACATTAAAACATGCAACTCCATAGGTTTTGTTACTTGAAGTAGAATAAACGTCTACAGAAGGTTTTCTGTCCCTCATGTGCCGTCACTTTTCCCTGTTGGGACTTTGGGGCTGGACGGGGGCCCCCCACCCGCCGTGTGTCCTCACTCGGCAGAGTCTCTATGCCCACGACCTCCGGCCTTGAGTCGGGTGACCGGCCCCACTGCTCCATCTGCTGGGCGTGCGCCTGTGCCTGGTGCTGCAGCGGCCGGCTGCTCGGAGAGCACATGGGGAGGCGGAGTGCGTGGCCGTGGCCGAGCCGGCAGGCTGACGCGGTGCCCGCAGGGCCGGGGAACCAACACGCGGCCACGGCTGAGGCAGAGGCGCCGCGTGGGCCCCGCCCGTGAACTGCCGCTAGTCACCACTACTCGTAACTGCCCTCATCTGGTGACCCCTTGCCCGAACTTCCCTTCCTCAACTTGTGCACCCCTAACTCCGCTGTGAGCAGAAGCGGAGAAGACATCTTTTCTGGCAGGACAGGCTTCCCTCCCCGCGGAGCATGCCGCCAACCCGGGGCCAGGGGGCGGGGGCAGCCCACAAAAGCCCGTGGGGCCTGCCGGTGTGGAGGACCGCTCTACAGAGAGCTGCTGGCCACCGAGGCCCTGCAGGTCAGAAGATCCCAGCTCCGCAGGACAGACGCTAAGGACTGCTGAGCACGCGCCTGGCTCCAAGACTCGTGAGCCCTCCGGCCTGCGGACCTCCATCAGAGGGGTTTCCCCAAAATGTCGGGAAAATGGGCCCCCTTTTAAAACCCTCAGTCATAGTCTACTCCTCAGATACTTGGCCTCCTTTGTGTTCATCCCAAAGCTTGTCTTTCATAGGCCCCACAAAACCCTCCGCTGCACCAGGCAGCACTGTCCTCACCCTGCCACCTGTCACCCCATCATCTCTCCAACCTGTGACCCCATTTAGCTGATGTCACCCACAATCCAGGGCGCACCGAGCTGCGTGTGGCTCTCCAGAAACCTGACTAGTGAGGCATCCGGCTTGAAGACGTGGCCAGGCAGGGCAGTCCCTGGGATTTGAGAGCTGCGGTGGTGCCTGGGGCGGGCGCTGCTGGGCTGTGAACCCCAATCCCGGTGCTTCGCCAGCCGGGCTGCACTGTGCAGAGGCAGCGTAGGGGAGCGTGAAAGGATCCCATCCACTGGAAAGCTGGAAGGGGCTAGGCACGCTCCCCAGCCCCACCCCACCCCTGCTAGTCCAGGGACCCGCCTAGAGGCAGTGCGGGGGGAGGGGGTGCCCCAGCAGGGACTGTGCTCTTGAAGGGGCTGGAGCGGGAGGTGGGGAGAAGCACGCGCCCCTGTGGACAAACTGACTGGGGCCCCTCGGAGGGGAGGCAGGGATGCCCCCCCCCCGTGCTGGGTCTCCATGTGACAGCTTCAGTACGTTTGCCGGAGGACCTGGGGGAAAGACAGGAGCACTGAGACGCCCCGTGACTTCACGCCCAGCAGTAACTTGCCCGTAACATTTCTCTGTTTTCCCCGAATCTTCTTCCCCTCTGTTTTTCTTTCACAAAATTGGGATTCTATACATTCTTGTGTCTTTTTCTCGTTTGTTTTATCCTGGGCGATTCCCAAAGGCTTCAAGTATTCATCAAAAGCATTATTCGTGTTTTTCGCATTGTTCAAAAGGTTCATATCCTTCTAGTTTGTGGAGAATGAATGCTTCCTGTAGGTCTGTGCGGTCCTAAGCGTCCACCCAGGAGAACAGGAAATGAAAGCAGCGTATTAAGCAAACCAAGATTTCCCCCCCCGCCCCATCGCCGGGCAAAGGCGGTCATCCAGAAACAAGCATTCCTAACGGTATTTATGGCCCCTTTTTTCTGTGCTTGCATTGCTGATGCTCAGGGCTATATCACCAGGGAAATACATTTAGGAAATGCCCAATGAACAGAGATTCTAAACAGAGTTTTGTCTGCAGGTCTCACGCAGACCTAGAGGCAGGCAGTCCCAAGGGGCAGAGTGGCCTCAGTGTCACTGACCACCCGTCCTCAGCCTGTCACTTTGTCCTCATGGCTGCAAGAAGGCTGCCCTCGCAGACATCACATCATCCCTTCACTGTTCTAGGAGGAAGCCGGCAGGAGGGATAGAGCCTCGCAGGGCATACCTGCGCCATCCACTCCCCTGTTTGCAACTCTTGGTTAGATCTTGTTGGCGTGCTGTGTGTCACAGCCACCCCTAGCTGCAAGGGAGCCAATCCCAGACTGCTGGTAAAAACAGAGGAGGGACTGAGCCACCGTGGACGGTCAGCACGGCATGTCAGGATGCTGGCACCCTCACGCACCACCGGTAGGAAGGGCAGGTGCAACCACGCCCACCCCTGCAAGACTTGCCAGTTTCTGACCAGTGACTTCTCAAGTTAAATTCCAATCACCCAGCTAGACATCTGCCCCCAAAACACGCATTAGCAACAAGTCACCCGCGAGGGTGCCAGAGCTGGTTCTGGGGGTACAGATCTCAGCTGTTGCAATGGTGTGTGGCCCTCCAAAGGGCTCAGCACACACGTACACAAGCACACGCCCCCTCCCCACATGGCCCATTGGAGGCACTAACATGTCCTAGCAGAGGAAGGGAGTAGAGGAAAATAAGTCTGGAGGGATTTCTTCGGGAGTCACCAGTTTTCAAAGGTTGGGAAACAGCCCTAAACAGAGGAGAATGTGTGCACCACAGAAATCCGTAAGCAGGGACGCCTGGGTGACTCAGTCGGTTGGGTGACTGCTTTCGGCTCAGGTCATGATCCCAGGGTGCTGGGATCGAGTCCTGCATCAGGCTCCCTGCTCAGCGGGGAGGCTGCTTCTCCTTCTCCCTCTGCCTCTGCCCCCAGTTCATGCTCTCTCTCTCAATATAATATCTCTCAAATAAATAAATAAAATCTTTAAAAAAATAAAAACCATTACATTAAAAAAATATCTGTAAACAAATATTTATAGTGGCCAAAGCAGGAGCTCTCCCGAAGTCCCCTCAGTCCACGTGAGGCTCCGCTTCCCTCCGGCCTCCAGATCTCATGCAGACATCTGTGATCCCCTCAACCGGGAATATGCGGGAGGGGGCGTGCTAACCAAAGTGGCCCCGCAAGAGCCGCAGGCGTCCCGCTCCCCCAGCACGGCCCCCGGCACGGCCCCCGGCACACCTCCCAAGCCTTGCTCCCAACCACCCTTTAAACCATATTTTCTAAACAAAGACAACAACAAAGTCAGGCCCCTACCTAACGGAAAACCATCGTGAAAACACACCCGCTCCCGGGAGGAGACAGTCCCTCCTGGGTGTTCTCCGTGGGCTCACACTCTGAGCTGCAGCTCCGTGGCGGGGATAAGGTCAGCCACACCTGCCGTGGTCCTCATCTCCGCAGCTGGCCACGGGGCCTTCTTCACCATCGAGTCTGCACTCCCTGGCTGGGACTCCTTGCCCGGTGGGAGCCCCAAAGCCTCCTTCCTGACGGGTCTGGGCTCCCAGCAAGCCCCCCTGAATCGCATCCTTATACTTTTGCACCGTATAGTATCAATCACAGGACTTGGGGGTACCAGGAGGTGCCCTGGGGAATCCTCCTGCATTCCAGGCATGTCCTCCGGACCCGCTGCCCCTTGATAGGCAGGCCCGATCAGCCTGGCCAGTACAGTCTCCCTTCTTTGTCCGTTGACTCACTAGCATGAAGGGTCCCACATGGCCAGGTGGCCGCCCCAGCCGACAGCCCAGCGAGACCATCACTGCGTCCTCTGGACGAGGCTCTCTTCCCCGTGACTGAGCCTTCTAGAACCAGAAGTTGCAGGAACAGGCAGCAAACATACAGCTCGAGGATCAGGAGAAGGAACAGTGAGAGGAGCCACCCCATTTCCACCCTGACGCCCAGATCATGAATCCTGGCTGTGCGGAAGGAGCATCGTCGACTGGCAGCTGACTCAGAGCACGTGCTGTGCCCTGGAGGACATGGCCCAGCCCTGCAGGGTGCGGCCCCCTAGCTGGCCCTGTGACGGAGTCTGCAAAAGGCCGTCAAGTACACCTATAAGAACAACCAGAATCCAGAGCACTGACACCAAACGCGGTGAGGACGAGGCGCTCTCATCCACGCTGGCGGGAGCCCGACAGTGGGCAGCCACTGTGCAAGACAATTTGGTGGTTTCTTACAAAACTCTTACAATACAATCCACAGCCACTCTCCTTGGTATTTATCTAGAGAACTAGAAAACTCATGTTCACACAAAAACCCGCACACGGATGTTTATGGCAGCTATTTCCAGATCCCCCAAACCCAGAAGCAACCAAGATGCCCGTCAGCCGGTGATTATAAAGAAAGGAGCTGTCAGGCCATGAGAGGACACGGAGGAACCTTAAACGTGTATCGTTAAGAGAAAGAAGCCAATGAGAAAGGCCACACACTGTATGATGCCAACTATAGGACATTCTGGAAAAGGCAAAATTATGGAAACACAAAGATCAGTGGCTTCCAGGGGCCAAGGGGGGGGAGGGATGAATAGGCAGAGCACAGAGGATTTCTAAGGAAAATGCTCAGTATGATATCCAACATACATGTACTGTACGTGTTTTGTTAAATTTATACCTAAGCGTATTTTGGAGTGATTGTAAATGGTAGTGCATTTTAACCGCGATGCACACATGTTCATTGCTAACATATAGGATACAGTGATATTTTTTATTTTTGCTTTTTAAAAAAAGATTTTACTTATTTATTTGAGAGAGAACAAAAGCGAGAGAGATCACAGAGGCAAGAGGGAGGAGACCCCCGCTGAGCAGGGAGCCCAATCTGGGACTCGACCCCAGGACCCTGGGACCATGACCCAAGCCAAAGGCAGACGCTCAACTGACTGAGCCCCCCAGGTGCCCCGGATACAGTGATATTTGAATGCTGTTCTTCTATTCCGTGACCTTGGTGAAGTCAGTTGGTAGTTTTTTTTTATAGATTCCACAGTCTTTTCTACGTAGATCATCGCGTCGTCTGCAAGGAAAGACGGCCACGCTTCTCTCTCGATCGGGATACCTTCTCTTCCACTTGCTTTCTTGAGCCTCCCGTACAATGGTGAATAGAAGTAGTGATGGTGGAGGTCCTTGTCTTCTCCTAACCTAGGGGAAAACAGGTACGTTTGATGCTGGCTGTAGTTATTTCAGACGCCCTGTATCAGGTTGAGGAAGTTCCCTTCCATTCACGGCTTGCAGACTTTTTATCAGAAATGGATGTTAGATTTGTCAAACCCCTTTTCCCCCTCTTTGGTCTGTTCACAGAGTAAATGATGTTGGTTGACTTTTAAATGTAAACAACACTCGTGTCACTGGAATAAGTTCTACTTGGTCATCACATATTATTCTTTTTCAAAAATCTTGTTGGATTCAATTTGCGAAGACTCTATTGAGAATTTTTGCATGTTTGTTCATGTCAGATATTGCTCTGTGGTTTTATATTCCTGTAATATCTCTATGTGCTTTTGATATCAAGTCACGCTGGTTTCACAGAATGCATGTTTGTGTAACGGTTTCACATTCGACACTTACCCTCATGACACAGGGCTCACACGGATGGTGTGCTTTTTGTTCTCAATTGTGGGTTCCAGGGTCACGGAACTGACTCTATGACCCACCATGGGTCTTCCCCTAGATAATGACCATGTGTGCCAGGCTGCCCTCCTGTCCTTGAAGGGCTAGTCCTTTCTTCAGAGTCCCTCTGAAATTTTATTTTCTTGCATGTTTGGGGCAGAGGCCTGCTACTTGCTCACAGGAGCCATGGCTGGAGACTTCCTCATTCCCTGCACACTAGGCTCGCCTTGAATTCTCAGTCCGAGAATTCTGCAGGGCTGCCTCCTGAGGGGCACGCAGAACCACTGGGAGCTACACTGACTTTAGAAAAAAAGCATGTTTGGTATTCTGTTCACATTTTATTTAGAATGCAAAATCCAGTAAAGTCAGATCATTCTCACATTTCACGTCTAAACAAAAGTAGGCTTGAAAACTGCTATCTGCAAGAAGTCCATCCAAACAAGAAACAACAAAACACTCTATGTAGGTGCCAATGGTCTTTATTTCCAATAAGTGAAAAGCCATATTGGACATAACCTGGATTTTATTTTCTCGTTTAAACATTGTAAATTTCACGGTACTCTGTGACTTTGCTATTCAAGTTGCGGTCCTTTGACCGGCTGCACACGCATCAGAGGGCGGCTCCCTAGAAAGGTGGCTTCCAGGTCCCACCCAGGCCCGAATCAAAATCTGCTTTTTAATAGGATCCTGGCGATTCTGTGCGCATTATGGTCTGTGTTGGTGCCATGCTTGGAATCTTCTCAAAGTTTATCCATGTCATTCCATGCATTTAGTGGCTTTATAACTTCGCTTAAGATTATGTATTTCAATCATCTATAGCTGATTTCTGTGGGGTGGAAACAGGTGCTCTAACTTGGTTTTTTCTACGGGATTATTCCGCTGTCCCCATACCTTTTACTGAGGACTGCACCACTTCCCTCCGGAGAACGTGTTAAGTGGGAGAAAAGACAAGCGTGTTAAGACCGCGCGCAGGGTATGATCTCGCATTTGTTCCGAGAAAGGACGCGGCAAAGGAGCGCTCCGCGCTCGGGACGCAGGCTACTGTCTGTTCTGGGACGCGCGGGTCTGAAGACTCGTCACCAGGCTGCAGGGAGCCGGCTCACACAGGTACACGGCGCAAGTGTCGCACCTGTGACCTGCGCGCGCAGCCTGCCGCCCTGGTGGAGGGGGCGCCCCGCCAACACACACACACCTGCGCGCGCAGCTCCCTTGGCCGCCGCCGCCGCCGTCGGGGGCGGGGCGGGGCGCGGCGCGGCGCGGCGCGGCGCAGCCGGCCGACCGCCAGGCGGTTGGCGGGGGCGGGGCCGCGGCGCGGGAGTGGGGTTTCCGTTGCGGGGCGGGGCGGCGCAGGCGCGCTGCGGGCCCAGCGGTTTCCCGCCCCCAACGTCGCCCGGCGAGGCCGCGCCGGCCCGGTGCCCGCCGGCCCCGCCGCGCGCCCCGCCGTTGGCTCCGGCATGTCGGGCCCCGGGCCGCGGGAGCCGCCGCAGGCGGGCGGGCCGGCGGGCCCCGAGGGCGCGGACGCGGCGCCGGGCGAGGCGGGGCTGAGCTTCACGACCACCGACCGAGCCTGGTGGAGATGACGGAGGTGGAGTACACGCAGCTGCAGCACATCCTCTACTCGCACATGGAGGCGGCGGCGGCCGACGGCGAGCTCGACCGCGCCTCAGCTCGGCCTTCCTGGCGGCGGCGGCGCCGAGGCGCGGCGGCGGCGGGCGGCTTCGCGGCGGCGGGGGCGCGGCGGCGGCGGCGGCGGCGGGGGCGCGGCGCCCGTGTACCCGGTGCTGTGCCCGCCCGCTCTGGCCGACGGCGGCTTCGCGGGCGCAGCGCCCTGCCTGGGCCACGTCGACTTCCAGGAGCTGCGCATGATGCTGCTGAGCGAGGCGGGCGCCCCCGCCAACGCCCCCGCCCCCGCCGAGAAGACGCCGGGCGCCGACGGCCCCGGTCCGGGCGCGCCGCGGCCCAAGGCGCCCGACGGCGGCTGCAAGGAGAACGCGGAGGGCGCGCCTGAGGCGCGGGCCAAGTCGGCCGTGCGCGTCCGCCTGGAGGACCGCTTCAACAGCATCCCTGCCGAGCCGCCGCCCGCCCCGCGCGGCGCTGAGCCCCCCGAGGCCGGCGTGGCGCTCAACAAGTGGGTGTCCCTCCCTCGCCACCCTCCGGGGTGGCCTGGCGCGGGGAGGGCGCGGGTGCGCAGGGAGCAGGCCCCCCGGGTTTGTGTGCACACGAGGCCGTCCGATGCCGAGGCCACCAGCCTTACTACAGCTTGTGTTTTAATAGGGATTAGGCCCAGGTGGGTCTGGGTGTAGGTGAAGTCATCTGTGGAGAAAGCCACCAGCCTTCCCTGGCTGGCATCTTCACAGGGAGCAGACCCTGTTGGGTATGGGGCGGACTTGAAAGGTGTTGTGGTCTGCGCAGGTGCTGATGAGCAAATGCTCTTTGAGTCCTGAGTGCATACCGCGAAGCCTGCCCTTGTGTGGTGTGTATTCGGTCTGCACGTGGACGAGAGCTCAGTTGAGATAAGTGTACAGATGGTTCTGAGGACCAAAGCTTTTGCACCACATTATCCGCCTAAATGTCAGAAGAGGCCTGTTCCCCCCCACGTTGACTCAGGTTAGGGGTGACACATGGATGAGCCTTGGTGGAAGGAACGTGTCCTGATGACAGAACGCAGCTTCACCCTGCCACCAGGATGCCAGCCTGTCAGAACTACTGAAGAGGGGTAGCCTCTGTGCTGGGGGGCTCCTCAGCTTTCTATGCCTCCCCACCCTGTGGTTTTCCCCATTTTGCCCCTAGTCATCAGATTTTGGAGAATGGCAAAAAAAAAAAAAAAAGAGCGACAGATATTGGTATCAGGTGACCTCCGGCCCCTTGGTCCTCTTTGAGGAAGAAGTTTGAGCTTGTCCCCTGCAGCGCTGGTTGATCACGGTTCTGTGGAAGTCTCCACGAGGAGGGGGGCTCATCCTGCCCAATCTGAGCTGTCCAGAAGTCCTGGGCTAACCAGGAGAGCGGGATGCTGATAAAAGCGTTAACGGCACACTTGCCTGCCACACGGTCTTCACGTGTCTCCGGGTCTCCTTTGTCTTGGCAGCTTGGTAACGCTTATCCGACATCCTTCCGAATTCATGAACGTCCCTCTTCATCAGCAACAAAACAAATGCACAACGTTGGTGAAAAATAAAACCGCGGCAGCCGCCACCGCTTTACAATTTACGTGCCCTCTGTTCACGGCGAATGCTTGCTCTGCTGCCGGGGGTTCAAGCCTCTCACAGACGCAGGTAAGGGAGGAACTCGTCAGGTGCTGCTCTTTTGTATTAAATGGATTTTACCTTCTTTAGGTCTGAAGGATTTGTTCTTTCATTGAGCTTAATCGTCTTTAAGATCAAGAGCGTTTTTGTGGTTTGGGAATGTCTTAAAATCCTCAGTGTACGTAGAGTTACTGAGATTGCATGAACACCTTTGCCGTGACTCCGTTTCGAGTGCATTTGATTTGTGTGCGTGCTGATAAACTTCCTGTTGCTTCATGTTTTCCAGGGTTCTGGTAACCCATGTTCTATACTCGAAGCTGCCAAGCATCAGGACATTGGATTGCCTAGAGCATTTTCTTTCTGTTACCAGCAGGAAATTGAATCCACTAAACAGACTTTGGGCAGTAGAAACAAAGCTTTGCCTGAGCAGGTTTGGATTAAAGTAGGAGGTAAGCCATAAAGTGGAGGGAGCACTGCCCTGCTGGCATCTTGGCCATGGGTGGGGAGGGAGAGAGGCCAAATATAAATATGGAGCGTTTTTTTTTTTTTTTTTTTAAGATTTATCCATTTATTTGAGAGAGCGCGAGCACACAAGCAGGGGGAGGGGCAGAGGGAGAGAGAAAATCTCAGGCAGACTCCATGCTGAGCACAGAGCCCACTGAGGGGATCAATCTCATGACCTGAGCCAAAATTGGGAGTTGGCCGCTTAACCCACCGAGCCACCCAGGAGCCCTCAGACATCATATTTATACTTAGTATGGAATCATTGAGTTTGGGGGCTGCTGTTTCTTACTGATAATCTCCATAAACGGAAAAGTGATAGACTTGCGTAAATTTTCAGTTTCCTTCAAGTTGCTGAAAGCACTTAATAGTTGTTTTTTTGTTTCTTATTTTATATTTCGTGAGTGAGGCAGGAGTCTGAAATCTGCTAAAAGCTTTAGGAGACAGTCTGCAGATGGGCAAAGGATTGAGTTGGGAGCAAGAGGCCATAAGGTGATTCAGAAAGTTTTAGAAGTAAAGAAACTGCTGAAGGCAAACTGCTCACCTTGAGAGTGAGCTCTCAATCCCTCTCTCCCTGCAAACAAATTATTTTTCGACTTAGCCCGACAGAATAACGCCTAGCTTTTCCAGAGCTGATGTGGGCAGGGTGGGGTTGGAGTGCTGCGCTCTCCCGGGCAGTGGGTCGTTCTCCTGTTAGGACTTTTTATGCAGAAGTTCGCGCTACTGTTTGCAGCGCGGAAGGTTGCTAGTAAAGTAAACTGTGGGCCGACTCCTGCGCTTCAGGAACAAAACGTTCCCCACGCTGTGAATTCCCGCCACGTCTTCCTTGCAGGTCCCATTGTGAACCTTGTGCATAGGGACCGTTTGTCCACAGAGACTTTGGTTTCGTTTGGCGTCTTGGGAATGCACGTCAGCACACATGATGGTTAGGCGCCGGCTGTTCTCGATGTGGTGGAAATTGCCGTGTTTCTCCAGCATAAATAAGAGCTGTGTGTGCTTCCTCCTTCCGGGGGCAGTGTCTCGTGTCAGCGGAGGGCACATGGAACCCTGAGGCACTTAGGTTTTGTCCTCTTCAGAGGTCGAGTACCTGCTGTCACGTTAGAGTAATTGTATAAAAGAAAATCTTTGGGAGAAAGTTTGTTTTTTCCATTCTGAACATCAGAAAAATCGAACAACCTCTTGGTTTCTCTCTTCATAGATGGCAGCTAACACCTGTTGATGGAGAAGGGACTTCTGACAAAGGTCTCCTGATCCCATAATACTCAGAGTGTTTTAACTTAGTAACAGATTTATGTTCAGTTTTGTGGTTTGGAGCTTGGAGCTTTGTGCTCATGGCTTGTCCCAGTTCCTGTCACGAGTACAGCTCTTTCTGTTCTGTTCTGGGCACTCTTTGCCCATTCATGTGTCTGTTCTGGGTTGAAAAATGCCACAAAATAACATTCAGCATTAATGGGGACAAGTTAAGTAAAATAAAAAATTAAAATACCACTTTTTTCTTCTTTTGCAAAGAAGAAGCGCTATGTAAGCAAGCCATAAATAAGAGGAATCGGAGTAGAATACGTCAGCTGGACACAAATGTAGAACGAAGAGCCCTTGGAGAGATTCAGAACGTGGGCGAAGGCTCGACCGCCACACAGGGCGCTTGGCCGCCCGCGGAGTCCTCGCAGGCAAACCTTGGGGAGCAGACCCAGAGCGGGCCCCAGGGAGGAAGGTCGCAGCGTAGGGAGAGGCACAACCGCATGGAAAGAGATAGAAGGTAATGCGTGTGATTGCTCGTCGACACGCAAGTTTACTATAGTCACTAGCAATAACAGGCAAGTTATTCATGAAACAATAGTTTAGTTATTTCAAAATGTGTTCAAAGTGGAGAAAAGTTGGCCAGAGTAAAAGCTGACTTTGTTTTGCTAGGTGGAGCAGGGTCCCCAGGACCACCCCCGGGTTTCATGATTCATTAGGAAGACTTCCGGCTTTGAGTGATTACAGAGAAAGGACACAGCAAACTTAGCGGAAGTGCCTGGGGAGAAGTCCAGGGAGCCAGAGGCGAGCTCCCAGGTGTCCCCCCCAGGGCACCCTCAGATGCACTCCGCTCCCACAGCACGGGGTCCTGAGACGGGTGAAATTGCCAGCGGGCAACGCTCGTGAGAGACTCAGTGCCCCAAGATTTTACTGGCGGGCGGGTCACAGGGGCATTCCCTACCCGGTGAGCCACTCAACCCCGGGCCCCCAGAAGGAGAGCCAGTGCTCAGCATGAACCGTATCTTTTGTACAAACATTTTAGGCACATTTGGGCACCTCACTAATGGTACCCGGAGCCCTCCCGAGATCGTAGCTCCCAGAGGCCGTCGGGGCCAGCCTTGTGAGCCGGGCTGCACGCCAGGGCACCCAGCGCTGCCTGGTTATTTTAAGAATGGTGGGGAAGAAAGGGGCTTATTTAGGTCATTTTATCTGCAGATTTTATTTAGAATTTATTTAGATTTTACATAGAACCAAAAGGTGGTTAATTTTTCCGTATTACAGCTGGGTTTTTACCTGATGTTTCCCTAACATAATTAACATAATTAGTCATTTATGGGGTACTTGGTCCCAGTTTCTTTTCTTTCTTTCTTTTTTTTTTTTTTTTTAAGATTTTATTTATTTGTTTATTTGACAGAGCATGACAGCGAGAGAGGGAACACAAGCGGGGGAGTGGGAGAGGAAGAAGCAGGCTCATAGTGGAGCAGGGAGCCCGATGCGGGGCTTGATCCCAGGACCCTGGGATCACGCCCTGAGCCGAAGGCAGACGCTTAACGACTGAGCCAGCCAGGCGCCCCCCAGTTTCCTATCTGTAGCACGGGGCAGGCAAATATTCAACTCTGAGGCTCCAGTGTTGAGGCAATTTATTACTCTTTAAGGGATGTGTTAGAGCTAGCTAGCCCACCAGCCGTCATTCACACCTACCCCTACACACGCACACGCTCGAAGTAAAGGACGTCTCTGAACTACGAAGGACAGCTTTCCTACTCTGACATTTCATCGACGTTTACCGAGTATCCACCGTGGGAGAACCCTTACCCCGTAGGTTGGCACCCTGCCATTCCCTAGGGTAACACACTGCGCGGTCACTACCTCTTATCTCCGTTCCTCGTCTGTGAAGTAGAGCTGTCTCCTGCACGGGCTGCGGAGAGGTGCCAGCTGTCGTGTTTGCCTTACGAGATCACTACGTCAGCTCCCACGCGTGCACTTGGGAAGGTGGGCAGCAAGGGTCGTGCTGGGTCAGCTGCTCCGTGTTGGCTTCTGTAGAACTCGGCATGACGTAGAATGTCATCTGCGAGGATGAACAAAGTCTAATCTTAAGACCCAACTTGTAATTTAAGTTCTTTCTGGAAAAAAAAACAAAACAAAACACAAAACTCTGAAAAGACTGGGTTTCAGGGTATTAGCATGCTGGTAGTCTGTGATCCTTTTTTGAACCAGGGCCCCCTGGAGGTCAAAGCTGTGACTCTTAGCTGTGGGTGAGTTCCTTGGCACATGGAGAGCAGGGTAATAACTGTTAAGTGAAGAACAGTCTGCCCAGAAGAAGCACACACACAGTTTTGCTTCCAGGTTCGGGGGTTTGGCCCCGTCCTTGGTCTAGAGACTTGAACCTGGCCCGTGCTCCTGTCCCGTGCGCAGGACCGTCCCGGCGAAGCACGGCCCCAAGCACCGGTGCGGGCCAGGAGCGGCAGTACTGCTTCTGTTTCTCAGCGTGATTACTTTGGATTTTGACTGTAGGCGCAGAATCCGCATTTGCTGCGATGAGTTGAATCTCTTAGTCCCGTTCTGCAACGCGGAGACGGATAAGGCGACCACCCTGCAGTGGACCACGGCGTT
This sequence comes from Ursus maritimus, assembly GCF_017311325.1. Classification (NCBI taxonomy): domain Eukaryota; kingdom Metazoa; phylum Chordata; class Mammalia; order Carnivora; family Ursidae; genus Ursus; species Ursus maritimus. Next base: position 47,030,478 of record NW_024424675.1, on the reverse strand, counting down.
CCTGAAGTACATTCAGGAAAGACATGGAGATTCTCTTAAAAAGGTCAGTATTCAGGGCAGGTAGATTTTCAGAATTTTAAAAACTTGTCAGTGATGTTACTTATTCTTTGTTCCCTAAGATACCCCTGACTGTCCTTTGATTCCTGGAATCCAGTGTCAGATACTGAGTTCACTGTGAACAAAACTCCGTGCATTAATGTTGTAACTCATCGTTCATCGAAGTAATAATTACAGCCTGCGTTGGTTCACTGACATACAGAGTTTAAGTGACTGAAGTATCAGTTGTCTGATAACAGATTGAGCACTTGCTGTATGCAGTGGATTGTATGGGGCTTGAAGGGCTTTCAGAGACCTGTAAGATGTATGTTTTTTACCCTCTGAAAACTTTGTGAAGGGATGAAGCGAAACTAGTTCAGAAGGGAGAGAGGCAAATAACGTTAAACAGTCTGGACTTCAGATGCATTCGGAAGGCGGGGAAGAGAGACTCTTCCATGGGCTGGGTGACCGGGGGTGGCTTGGGGGCCTGGGGCCCAAGCTCCTGGCTCTTCAGTGCAGCCAGCGCTGCCTTGACCCTGTCTGTTCGGTCCCAGGGACAATGGCAGCGAGTGAGCGCGGCTCCCGGTAGGACCGAACGCGTGGTGTGAGTCGAGTCCAGCCGCCCCTCCCTTGGCCGCTCGGAAGGACGGAGGCGTTCGCAGCATTGGCTTCAGGGCTCTGCCCTAGGGGGACCCCGGCTCCAGGCACTGGGCTCAGCATGCTGGTGGTCAGGGTGAGTGCCGACGAGGCCTTGGTGAGGTGAGGCAAGCCCAGCGCGCCCGGTTCTGCTCCTGGTCGAAGCCGTCGTGTGGCCGCTGCTGTGGCTGCGGCATCTGTCAGGGACTGAGCCGAGGTTGGCGTGTACACGTGGACGTGTTTTAAAAAGAGCCTCCTGTGTGTAGATCGCGGTGGGGCCAGGAGCTGTGGGCTGTGTTTCTGTGTCCCCTCCTGTCTCCACGTGGCATTCACGCTGCGTGAGCTGTTCTGCTCTGTTGGCTTTTGCGGGGCAAGTGGAGTCAGTGGTAGTGTGTTTTTCTGTTGTAATTTCCTTGTATATTGTTCTAAAAGCTTACCTTCTTTATTTTTTAAAAGTTTTGTTCTTTCTGACATCTTGAGTTTAAAAGCTTTTGGTTTGTTTTTCACATTTTTTAGTTACGTTGTCATCAACGAATACGGTCTGTATAAGGAAACAGTTTTTGAGAGTTTGCAGAGACTTCCGTTGTGACCTCTTCTGTGGTCAGTTTTTAAAAGTTCTGTATTTATTTGGAAAGAATGTGTATCCTCCGTTTGGTGAATTCTGTGTTTCTTAGGTTGAGATCATTAATGGCGATTCAGACTCTTCCTCTCAGGGCACCGGGGTGGCTCAGCGATGAAGCGTCTGCCTTCAGCTCAGGTCATGACCCTGGGGTTCTGGGATCGAGTCCCGCATTGGGTCTCTCTGCTCAGCGGGGAGTCTGCTTCTCCCTCTGGCTCTGGCCCTGCTTGTGCTTTCTCAACGCTCTCCCCGCCCCAAATTAATTTTTAAAAATTTTCTTAAAAAAAAAAATAGAAAAAAACCCCCAGACTCTTCCTCTCCTCTGTTGTCTGGCAGACCCGCTCTGAGAGGCACGGCCAGTTCCCTGAGCGTTTGCTCAGGTGGGTCAGCGCTCACCAGGTGCGCCCGTCGCCTGTTGTCTTCACAGCTTCCTGGCACGGCTCCTTGACGTGTGATTGGAGCCTCTTTCCTATTAAGAAATTCGCTTTCTTTTTTTAAGTTTATTTTTACTTACGTCGTCTCCACACCCAGGGTGGGGCTCAAACTCCTGACCCCAAGGTCACGAGTCACATGCTCTTCCCACTGAGCCAGCCAGGTGACCCAAAAGAGACACCTTTTATATTTCGCATTCTCATATTTACCAACCGAATGTGAATATCAGCTTTGGCCAGACATCATCTCAAGCTGTTCTGATTCGTGGTAAAACTCCCTTGAAACTCTGTCATCCCCCTGAGGTTTCGTGGAAACAGCTGCCGGTGGAGAGTAGGACGGTGGCTGCCGGCTTGCGTCTGGCCCCGCGAAGGAGGTGCGGGGGCCCCGGGAGAACCCAGTCCACACCGCGCTCCCCCGTTGCTGGCGGAAGTGCTCACAGCAAAGGGGGACACCCGGCGCTCACCTTGTTCTGTGCGTGTTGTTCAGGAAGTCTCTGGAGTACTTCCTTATGTCAGAAATGACTGTTTCCTTCTTTGTGACTTCTATGTAATTATTCCCAAAGGTAAATTCTACTTTCTCAAATATAGGCAAATATTTTATATTTGGGCCTTTGGGTGTCAGGATATAGGCAATCGTCAAAATGTGGCTCATCTTAAAGTGCATCAAGACCCTAAAAGCCTTTGAAGTTTGGGAAGAAAGTTAGGGATACGTGCAGGTATAGCTCCTGAGTGCGGTAGCAGTACCAGCGGCAGGTGGCCTTGGTCAGACGCCACTTGGCAGGTGGACAGGTAGTGTGCTTCAGCCGTTCCAGGCCGTCCAGGGCTTACCTAGCCCAGCGCGGTAGCTCTGCTTCCCTTTCTGGACCTGAGTCCAGTATAAACCCGCTACAGCCCAGCAACAGGAAGACAACACCATTCAAACACGGAATTTGAATATCTTTTTCCAAAGAAGATAAACAAATGGCCAACAGGTCTGTGAGCAGACGCTTGACATCGCCAGTCAGTCGTCAGGGAGATGCAAATCCAAACCACGTGGCCACGCCCTTCACACCCGGTAGGCGTAGCTGGTACAGACAGACGGAATAGCAGGTTGGAGTGGAACACCGTGCAGCTGCCGTGGGAAATCGGGGGACAGATTTCAAGACGTTAGAATTGCCAGATGACCCAGCAGTTGTACTTGCGGGCAGGGACCCAGGTGGACACTTGTATGTGAATGTCCACAGCAGCGCTAGTCCCAGCGGCCAGGACATGAAGGCCCCCAAGTGCCCGTCGGCAGGCGAGTGGATGAGCACAGCGTGTGCACAGACAGCGGGATGTGGCTCAGCCATGGAAAGGAAGCACTCGGGCTCCTGCCACAGCGCGGGTGCACCCGCGGACCCTATTCTGAGTGAAGGACGCCACTCACGGAAGGCCGGCTGCTGTGCGCGTCCTCTGTGGGTCCCTGGAGTCGTCTGATTCGTAGGGACAGAAAGCGGGATGGTGGGTGGGTGCTGGGGGAGGGCGAGAGTCAGTGTTTCCTGGGGACAGAGTGTCCGTGTGGGGCGACGCCAAGTCAGAAATCATGCTGATCACACAGCGTTGTGAAGGTAGTTAATGCCACCGGGTAAAACCACTCGGAGTGGCTAAAATGGAAGACTTCATGTTACAGACTTTTTACCATAATAGAAAATCTGTAAACGTAAATTTAATTGTTAAGAATGCTATGCTTTAAAAAACAGGGGCGCCTGGGTGGCACAGCGGTTAAGCGTCTGCCTCCCGGCGTTATGGGATCGAGCCCCACATCAGGCTCCTCTGCTATGAGCCTGCTTCTTCCTCTCCCACTCCCCCTGCTTGTGTTCCCTCTCTCGCTGGCTGTCTCTATCTCTGTCGAATAAATAAATAAAATCTTTTAAAAAAAAAAAAAAGAATGCTATGCTTTAAAAAACAAAAAAATTTGGAAGTGTATCCATGCACAGACGTGGGGAGAAGAGAACACTGAGCTCCTGTAGTCCTGTAGCTTGGCCTTGGGCAGTACCCCATCCTGCCACCCTCAGTGGATGTTTTAAAGCGTTCCAGAGATCTCTCGGTTTCACGGACAAGGGCATCTTTAAAAATAGAAGTGTGGTTGAAAAGCACCACCGCATCCAGATGCCCCGATGGGCTCACCGCAGTCTCTGTACAGCTGACTTCCTTGAATCAGGGTCCAAATGCCATCCAGCCCAACGTTGGTAGCTCGCAAACACCTTTGAGTCCACGATGGCCCCTCCTCTCTTCCCTGTCCTTATGGAAGAGATGGAAGCCCCTGTCCTTTAGGGTTTCCCACCTTGTGCATTTGCAGACCCCTGATCTTTGTTCCCAGAGGCTGATGAGATCAGGCCATCTGCTTGCACTTTCCTTCTCCTTCTGTGATCTCGGGGCTGCCCCGTATGCTCAGGACCAGCCAGTGTGACCCCGCCGTGAAAGCCGGGGCTTGTCAAAGTTCCGAAAGGCAGAAAGCATGAGCAAGGGCCGCGGTCGACAGGGCTCCGCGGGAGCCAGCTTTCAGCCTTCCAGAGCCGGCCCCTGACACCAGGCCTGCCATGGAGCACTCACCAGTGTGCGTGGGGTACGTGATGGGCACGGTGTCTGTGGGGCGATGGAAAGTTCTGGAGACGGATGGTAGCGATGCTATGGCACAGTGTGCGTGGGCGGAATGCGGCCCAGCAAACACACGTGAAAATGGTAAAGTCGTATGCGTATTTTACTACATTAAAAAATGTGAGTGTGGCTGCTTGTTTTTAAATAAAGAAGGCTTTATAACGTGGACAGGCATTATGGGAGTCTATTGGAAAATTAACGGTACATGTAAATGTGACTCTCTGAGAAAAATGTTTGAATCCCTGTTTTTATCACACACACCCCCTTACGAGAGGTGACATGAGTTTGTGGGTGACACCTTTATGTATCTTGAAGTAGTTTGGCTCATAATTTCAACCTTTGGTGTATTTTTAATTTTATTTATTCATTTTAAGTAACCTCTATGCCCATTGCGGGGCTCGAACTCACGACCCGAGATTAAGAGCTGCTTGCCTCCACTGACTGAGCCAGCCAGGCGTCCCCAGCCTTTTGTATTTTTAAGATAGTTTCCAAGTCCGTAAATTCAGAACATTAATGGTTGTTTCTCAACTTCAGGAATTTGAGAGTGTGTTTTGCGGTAAAACTGGCCGAAGGCTCAAGTTGACCAGACCGGACTCCTTGGCGGCGCGTCCCGCGCAGGAGAGCCTACAGAGCAGCCCGGCCATGGATGTCAAGTGACCGGAAGGGACCGCTAGCTCCCGGCGGTGCCCCGAGCGTCCGTGCAGCCCCAGAGCCCCGGCGGTCTGGCTCTGGGGGACGTGAGTCCAGTTGGGGGGCCTCTAGTGGGGACGTTATAGCACGTTTGTAAAGATGTTTGTCTAGAACAAAATACTTAGCCATTCGTGTCCTCTTAGACCATTTGGGGATGAAGACATGTTGACAATTAGCAAGAAAATTTCAATTATCTGCCTGATTCCATCATGTTTTCTTAACATGATAACTTCAAAAATTAACATCCTTCGTAATTTCCTTAGTCTTCCAAGGTGCACTGCTTTTTACTTATTTTATTTACATTTTAAATATGCCCGCTTAGCAATTGGAACAAGTTAAATTGTTCTTAATTAGAAGTAGTTTGGAAATTTTACTCCTTTGTTTCTCCCTCCCCCTGTGCTGACTTGGGACCGCGTTGTGAAATGTGGTCCGTGTCCAGCCTTGCTGCTGGACATTTTCCAGAGACTCCCTTTGAAGCCACTTTTGTCCATGAATGAGATATTGTCACAGTGGATTCCTTCAATGCCCTCATTTTCATATTGAGAGTCATTACTTTCTGTGTAATAAACTGTAGTGTTTGGAACTGAGGTTTTCACACGAGTGGCCTTATTTATCACAACAGGGTCATAGCAGTAGACTTTCTTGCAATACAGAGTCACCTTCAATAAATACTGCTAATTGGAGACAGTCCAAAGTTTGTACACAGAAGAAGCAGGTAAATCAGACTAGACCATGTGGGGGGTACCGTACGTGAAACCCTTTATTTGTTAGACCGGGGTGTCTGCGGTTCATCTGCCGTCTCACTGTGACTCTTAGTCCTTACACAAGTGCTGTGTAAACAGGTTGCTATTTTAGGCCTCGTGGAATCACACACGAGTTTGCATACGTGCGCCCTGCACCCCTCTGAGACGGGGGGGTCTAGTTGGCGCACACGGGGCCTGTGTCTGAGGGACAATGCGACCGCTGACGGACCCTTGTAAATGCGCATAGAGACAACACTGGACAACAGCTCGATGAAGGACGCTCTCAGGGACCACGTGTCTGGTCAGCTGCTTGAGGACACGAGGGGCAGGCCAGGAGGGCTGCGAGGGCCGTCACGGATGCCATGCTGTCCCCTCCCCCACAGCGCGCTGCCGACTCCTGGCGTCCTTCCAGAGCTCCCTGCTGGCGTCGGCACCACCTTCTCACCTCCTTCGGTTATGTTTTAGGAGCTTCTAGAACCTGATTTTTCCCCGCCGCCTCCCATCACGGCTCCTTGGCAGGCCGAGGTGTCACAGATGCCGGGGGTCCCCTGAGCACCGACAGCACCAGGGAGGCCAGGATCACCTGGAGGTCCGGGCTCGCCGTGGGCCCCATCGCGGCCGTCTTTGCTAACGCCTGGCACGCCTTGCGGTCCTTGAGATGGAGCGGGAAGGTGAGTGTAGACATAAGAATAGAACATCCATTCGGCCTGCCACCCCCTGCCCTTCTGTGTAGGGGGCTTATTCCGCACTCTGGAAGGGCCCAGGGGAAGAGAGACCATGTGGGGAGAAGGGCAAGGGCAGAGGACGAGGGGGGAGAGGGTGTGGAGGCCCGGGGCCTGTCCCAAGTGTGGCGGCTTGGACCTGAGCAGAGCTGATGGGAGCCGAGGGAAGAGGGCGGGAGGAGCCCTGTGAGCCGGTGGGGGGGGGCTGGAGTCACTTGGTGAGCGGGGACAGAGGTGATTGTGGGCATGGCCTGCACATGCGCCCCGGAGGGCCCCCACCTCGGGGATGGGCCCCGGAGCAGGCGGAGGCAGAGTAGGTCAGCTGAGGAGGGGCCGGAGTGTGGGTGCAGCCTCGAGGGCCGGGAGAGGAGGAGAGGGTTTCTGGGCATGTGGAGAGGACTGGAGTGTGGCCTCCACTCCTCCCATGCTGTGGGGGTGCGGGAAGGCTGTGCGAGCTGCCGCTTGTATGTTCTGCGAGGGCTGGCCCGGGATGGACCATGGGGGCGGGGGGCTGCTCCCATCTCCACAAAGCATTTGTGTCGGATGCTAAACATTCGGGATGCACGTGGGCCGATTCAGAGGGGATTCTGTTGGAGTGTAACTGACCTAGACGCTAGACCGCTTTCACCGAATAGATAACTGAATCTACGTGGATAGATCTCGGGAATCCGTTACTGCTCAAACTTGTACAAGGTCATTCAGACGGTTCCTGACCATCTGAGAGGACTTGGCCAAGAGGGACTTCATGACACATGTTCACCACCCAGACACAGCACGGGGTCAAGTCACAACGTGTTGGGAAAGGTGCCCGATGAGAACGCTGCCCGTGACAGGCACCTACCTTGCAGCCCCTGGTCTCCGTCCGGTCCGTCCAGACCCGCGCCCGCCGAGCCTTTGTCTCCTCTGTCTCCCGGAGCCCCTGTTGGAAAGTACCAGACACATGAGGACCCAGCTGGGGTTGGAGGAGGGACCGCTGGTGCGATGGCATGAGCCCCCCACCAGCGTGTGACCGGCCCTGGGACGGGCAGGGCACCCACATGGCAAGCTTTCTCCTGAAGCAAAACACTCTCCGAAAAGTAGCACGAGCACCGGAACCGGTGACAGTGATGGAGGCTAGTTGTGAATTGTACTTTCAACCTTCAGATCCCTACTTGAAGAAACCCGCTGGGTCTGCCGTTGGAAGACAGCAAGCCCCCGCGCCCCGTGCTGGCGCCGGAGACGCTCAGAGCTCCAAGGCCACGTGAGGCCGGCTGACCGTCAACTCGGGGCCGACACCGCGTCTGGGAGGACGTGTTTGTCTCCAGGGCTGAAATTGTTCAGCCTTGAAGTTTCTTAAAAATAAGTGCAGCGGCTCCACTCCTCCTGGGAGAGCCGGATTTGAAGTGTGGAAGCTCCGCCTCACTGAGGAGAGGAGGTCACAGAGCGAAGTTTCCCTCAGAAACGTTGTCTTACACTGTTTTTCACAAATAGACTTATTCTATCAGTAAGTGGGCGCGGACTGGAGTCCTGCCCTTCACTCCGGAGTTGGGGCCAGGAGGCCGGCCGGCGCGGTGCGGGCGGGACGCGGTGCGAACTCACACAGAAGTGGGTGTTAAAGGCCGTTTTGGAAAAGCTCGGCGGCCAGTTCACAGCTGTGTTAGCCACGTGGCCCGTCTGTGGGCCCGAGCAACCCGCTGCCGCCGGCTCGGTAGGGACCCGGACGGGCCAGTGCCTGGCGTCAGCAACAGGGCGCACCCGTGAGGTCGTCTGGTTTCTTAATTATACTTAACCGTGCTTACAAGGGAGTTTTGTAGAATTTTTGCAACAGAAATGTTCGCGTATGTCAGTGTTTCTGAAGGCACATGCTGTGACGTGTAAACGGGCTCCCGTTTGTTCATCCCGCACATTTTGTCTACCCCTCCGCCCCCAAATGCTGTTCTGACGGTGTCTGTGGTGCCCGTGGGGTGACGAAGGTGTTAACTGAGCTGCACAGGGGACGCGGGCGGCCGACTCACCTCTGGGCCCTGGGTCTCCCAGCTCTCCGGTGGGACCACGGTATCCAGGGGGCCCTCGGGCACCGGGGTGGCCGATGGAGCCCGGGGGGCCCGGGGGGCCTGGGGGCCCAGCTGGACCAGGCCGACCTGCGGATCCGGGCGCTAAAGGCTTCCTCAGGTGAGCAGCTAACTGTGCAATTTGTTCTTTGGGAAAACAAAGATGCAAGCATTTATTCGAGGAGGATTCGCAAAAGTGCTCCGTGCGAAGCGGAATAGATCGAGCCGCCTCCAACTCGCTTCAGGGCCCGGAACTGAGGGACCGCTGCATTTCTCCCATGTACCAAGGAGGTTGTCACAGGCCTAAGAGCAGGCGCTCATTTTAGGGGAGCTCCTTACAAATCCTGTGAATCAAAGTGGCCAAGAGATGGCCACACGGTCCATAGAGGCTGGAAGGGCGCAGGTCTCGGTCCCTGCTGACGGTTTCACAGACATCGAGAACCCCCACTGGGTCCCCCCCCTGTGTTGAAGCCTGGGGGGAGGGAGCCCCCCAGTGCAGATGGAGACTGGACCCTCTGGGTGGGGAAGAGGTGGAGCAGGCCGGGGTGCAGGCGGCCCAAGCCGTGCTGGGGTGGAGGGCACTCACCACTGAGCATCCCTCCGCACAGCTCCCTGATGTGCTGCTCACTGGCTTCTCGGCCCTGAAATCACCCCGTAAGTCCGTCAGCAGACTGGGTGCCCCCGCCCTGCCATCCGTCTCGGAAAAGTGACCGATGCCGACGAACACTGCCCTCAACAGAGGGAAAGACGTACCGGGACTCCGGGTTTCCCGGTGATGCCAGGCACGCCTTGTACTCCCGGGAAGCCCATGGGGCCGGGCGGGCCTGGGAGGCCCTCGACGCCGCTGGTGCCGTTGGGACCCTGGATGCCCTTCGGGCCCAGCTCCCCTCGACTGCCAGACTAGAGGAAAACAGGACAAGGTGGGTTGGAGGCAAGCAGTGCCCAGCAGCCGCTGCCCCCCCCCTCGCAGGCCGGCCTGGTGTCTCCTTTGGACTTTGTCGTTGGAATGGCTGCCGGCCACTTACCTCTCCTTTGGGTCCGACTGGACCACCGGGACCCTGCAAGAGAGCAGTTGTTCGCACGCTGTTAGCTGGTGGCATTTGCTTCCAAAGAGCCGGGCTGGCACGGGGGGAGTTGGGGAGGGTGTGAAACAGCCACGAAGCCACCCTCTGACTGCTTCAGGACGTCGAGTGGCGACTGCCGTCCACTCTCCCGGGTACGGTTTTTACCCCGCTGGGACTGTGTTCTGTGCACGGAGGTTTTTGTGACCGACTTTCCCAACGTGTTTTCAGTAGCCGCGCAGCATGTTACACGTGTTTACTTTGTTCCCTGTCTTCCTCGTTATTCTAATAAATCACGAACATCTGAACGTCTCTGTGCCTACAGTCCCCTTCCCCAGCTGTGTCCTCAGGAAGCTTCCCAGCTGCACATAGACAGGGACGTGGTCCCAGCCACATGGCACACGGGCCACGCAGTGGAGCGCAGAGCCGCAGCCAGAGGGGCTCCCCAACTGGCAGCCACTGCCGCCCCCATCAGATTAACGGGGACGGGAGGCCGGGGTCCTGCTGGTCAAGGTTGTCCAGGAATTTGCCAGAAGAAACCGTGCACGTGCACACACGCAGCCCTGAGACTGTCTTGGCTACGGTCACCGGGCCCCCGGCCCAAGCCTCGGCCTCCCTGGGGCCTCCCACGCTTCCCGGACCTGCAGACTGAGTGCCTCCTCTCCCGAACGGGACTAGTTGGTAAAAGTGAGGCTGACTTAATCCCACTCACCAGCTCTCCTTTGTCCCCAGGAATGCCATCGGAACCTGCAGCTCCCTGAAACAACAGGTCCCAAGGTCAGAGAGCTGACCCCTCCTCGAGCTGTTCTCAAAGCTTGGGCGCCCCGAGCCCCAAGCCCAGGGTGGGGACGCTGGCTGACCCACTGGCTGGACACACTAAGCCTTTCTTGCCAAGCAGAATCTCAGGGGGCTGTAGATTGTTCTAGGTCCTCGACCAATACAAAGAGGGCCTGAGGCCACCGGAGGTCACAGGCCCAGCCCCCACGCCTTTCCTGAGAGAATGCGCCTTCTACAAACAGGCCTGGGGCCCAGACTCCTCCCCCCCACAAGGTCCCATTCCCAGAAGGTCCGTGCGAACACACTTCCCCGTGAAGTGGGGCTGGGTGTCCAGAGCGGTCCCCTCTGCTCAGAGGGCGTGAGGGAGAGCGGGCAATGAAGGAGGGAGAGAAATGCAAGAAGGGACCTGACCCCTGGGCACTCGCTCACCTGGTCTCCCTTAAGGCCGGCGGCTCCTCCCGGGCCCTGGCACAGAGAAGGTCAGCGTTAGAGGGAGTTTAGGGATCCCTGAGGTGGCCCACACCAAGCTACGGAGCACAGGGGGCCACGGAGAGCAGACCGTGCCCAGGTGCACCGTCCATAGCAGCGTCCTGCACAGGCCCCCCGTTCCTGGAATCTTCCTAAAGAACTGTTGTCTTAGGGGCTCCAGAGCATTGCACCGCCTGGGGTGCCGCGACTGTTTGACAGGCCTCTTCAAATCTGGTATCGCTCCTAATACCACGGGCTGTGCGCCGGTCATTCCCCGCGTGGAACTGCTGAGTCAAAGAGCCAGACCTCTTATTCGTCACCTTCCCAGCGGATTGTGAGACCAGGGACATGTCTGGGAGCGGCTAGGATCACCCGGAAAATAAAAATTGTCCATTTGCTCAAATAGCAGGAATGAGAACTTGCCCAAGGGGCAGAGTTGCGGCCTCCCCGCGACGAAGCTGGAGGCCAGGCTTGCTGGAGGCCAGGCTTGGCATAGCGGTGGGGAATTGAGGAACCACCCCTGCAGGCACAGCCCCCAGGGGCCTTGTCACGCTCTCTGAGGCCCCGGCATTGTTGGCGAGTTCCTGCCTGGGTTTCCTGCCTGGAGGCTAATGAAGGGCCCAGGGTCCCAGCCATCACCCGGTGGTTTGCGTGCCCCCCCCTCCCCACCACCCCCTCCCCCAGGAGGAAGGGAGGTCTGGGCCGGCGGCTCCTGGGTCTCCCCCTCTGCAGTGAAGTCTGGCGGCAAGCACGGCCGTCTGAGCAGGGCTCCGTGCTGCCCCGACTGTTCCCGGACGACAGGGACCCCACAGTGAAGCTACCAACTGTCACGAGACCATCAGGAAAGTTAGAAGCGGTGAGAGTTAGCGGTGCTTAGAGCCGTGGTTGTCACACGCATTTAAAGCCGGACAGATGAAGCCGCTGGCCCTCCCCTCGGCTCCACAAGCCCCCGCGGAGCCCGGAGCACCTGACTGCAGGCCGCCAGCAGTGGGCGGTCCACCCTGTGGGTCCCCGGGAAGGCAAACTGCAGCGTGGGGGGGGGG
>NW_024424675.1:47013234-47018596 GCF_017311325.1 Ursus maritimus | reverse complement strand
GGGGGGGGGGAGGACCCCCCCCAGCTGAGACAGCCACTCACCCGGTCACCTGTGCCACCTCGGAGGCCCTGGGGGCCTGGCAGGCCAGGGTCACCCATGCTGCCCTTCTGGCCCTACAGACAAGGACCCAGCCCGTCAGCACCCACAAAGGAGCCCAGCGGGAACCCCAGCCCCTGCCCGGCAGGCCCCCCTGGGCTCGCTGGACTTAATCCCTGACCCCAAACCTCACCCACCTGGAAGCCTCGGATGCCAGGGGCTCCAGGAGGGCCTTGTGGGCCCAGAGCCCCCTGAAAGAGAAGAGGAAGGAGTGAGTCCCACCCTGCTTCCCCCGGGGAGTCTGCGCAAACCCAGGAGCCGGTCCCCGGCCAACGCGCCCAGGGGCTGGGGATGGGGGGGGGCGCTGGTGGGGGGCAGCTGGGGCTGTAGAAGTCAGGCTTGCCCTCAGATCCCTGGTCTCGGTCTTGGGAGCCAGGCGCCCACATCCAGGGCTGCCCGGAGCCCCGTGTCCTCATGATCCGTCTGTCCATCTGTGGAGGGGATGGGAGGCGTGGGCAGCTCCCGCGGCACCTGCTGGAGCCCAAGGCCGGGCTGCTGTCCTCGGCCAGGTGTGGTGACTTAGTCCTTCGGCACGGAAGTCTCAAGCTCGGACCAGCTGGGCCTGGCCCTCACCATCTTTCGGCTTTCATGGGGTCAGCCCACGGCTGCAGCCAAAATGCCTCCCCAGCCCGCACAGAACCGCGGTCTCACGGTGATGCCTCCATGCCCTTCCCCTGGGCCACACTGCACCCCTCACTTACCGCCGAGCCCCGGTGGCCAGCCTCTCCACGCTCCCCAGGCACGCCAACATCTCCCTGCATGGGGAAAGGGAGCGGTGTCAGCGGGGTCAGACGGGGGGGGGCGGGAAGTTGGGGACACTTACTGGGATGCCAGGCTCTCCTGAGGGGCCAGCCTCCCCCAGCTCTCCAGCTTGGCCCTGCACAGGACGAGAGAGCCCTGAGTGCCCACACGGCCCTTCCGTCCAGGCCCGGGCACTGCCCCTGACCCCCCCCAACCAGGATAAAGAAGCCACGTACCAGTTCTCCCTTCTCGCCCTTGGACCCTGCTCGTCCCGGGAGGCCCTGCACAAGTCAGAGGTCAGGGCTGCTGAGCCCGCGGTAGAGCACACCCAGAGAGGACCCCTCCCCCCATGCAAGCCCCCACTCAGGGACCCGGGGGGGACCCAGGGGAGGTGACCCCATCCCGGGAACAGCGAAGGAAGCCCGTGCTCTCACCGGCAGCCCGTTGGGACCCTTCTCTCCTGGGGCGCCGTNNACACCAACCTTCTCACCGTCGAGTCCCGGAACACCATCCCGGCCGTCCTTGCCCGGCATACCCTGGGGACGGGAACGGCGTGAGGCCTGGCGTGCCCCTCGTTACCCCTTCCTCCCCAGTCCCTGCGCCGTGTCCGCCGACCCCGGGCTGCCCGGGGTATCTGTGGTCACACAGCTCAGCGGCCGCAGGGTGACCTAGGCTGCCCTCAGACTCCGCAGCGGATGGCCACTGGCACACGGCCAGGGCCGAGGACGCTGTGGAGGGCCTAGCGGACCATGCGTCTCCCACCCCACGTCCCTGCAGGGAATCTCCCCGTGGCCTGGGTCGCAGGCGAGGGAGCAGGCTTGGGGGCCGGCATGAGAGCACACGGCCTCCCTCACGTGCCCTCCCTTCGTCCTGCCTGCCCACAGGAGCCCAGTGGGGCCCGTCCTCAAGGGGTGGGTCGGGAGGAGTCAGGAGGGGTCGGGAGGGAGTGTGGGGACGGACTGAGCATGGGATGAAGGGGCACAGGAGCCCCGGACCCTCAGGACCCTTCTGGCCCCTGGAAGGCAGAGGAACTCAAGACCCTCCATCTGTGTGTGGAACGCGTGGCCCCAGGCGCTGTGAAGGTTCAGGGGGCCGACGGAGGGCCACAGGCTGGCCAGGGGCTGCCCCGCAGTTGAAGGAGAGGGATTCTCCAGGGTGGGGGGATAGTTGCGGATGGCAGAAGCCATCAGGGGCAGCAAGGGCCACTCTCACAGGGCCACCAGGCTTTGCCCAGCACCGTGGCAGCCGTGGGAACTCACCGGCTCTCCGCCCGGCCCCGCTAGCCCAGGGACTCCTTTGGGACCAGGTCTGCCCTGAAAGAAATACAAGCCGCTGCATCTGGGGGGACCTTGAGGAGCGCTCCTCCCCGAGGATGCCCCTCGCTCCCAGGCAGGCGCGGGCCGGGGACGGTGGACGCCGGGTGCGTGCTCAGGGTTGGGGGACAGCTGCGTTAGCCCATCCCGGTAGCAGGGGAAAGGCTTGTCGGCCTGGGACCTCGCTTAGCACCCTGCAACCGCCCGTGCATGCCTGACCTCTGGGCTCAGTCCAGGGGACGACGAGGCCACTGTGAAGGCGACCGCGGACAAACGCCGGCTTGGGGACAGTCACCTCGTTGTTTGATCATCTCTCAGCTTATGTTCACTCACTCAACCCGAGAGACATTTTCTCTGCTATCCCTTTTCACAGCCGGGCAACCCTGGCCCAAGGTCCAGCACGGCCCAGGGTCCAGCACGGCCCAGGGTGTCAGCCACCGGACACGAGCTCGTTAGCGCCCCAGGAGAGCTGCCCGGGACCCTCACAGGCCAGGCCCAGCTGCTGTCCAGTGACGCACCCCCCAGGAAAGGGCAGGCCCCCCACCCCTGGCACGTGCCATCTGGGTGTCCTACCCCACCCTCTAGATCAGATTCTTTGGAGGAAGGACCCAGAGAAGCAAGGTTCTCTTACTTACAAGGTCACCCTTGGGGCCGCGGAAACCCTCTGGGCCCCTCTCGCCTCTGTCACCCTAAAAGGATGGCGGGGGGGTGGTGGTACAAAAAGTTAACAACCTGAGAAGGTGGGAGAGCGGGACTGAGGGGAGATGGCCAGGCTTGGTGCTGGAAGTGGCCGGAGGCAGCAGGATGGGTGCTGCTGAGGGTCACAGAGGCCAGAGGGCGCCGACCACACGTCACGCGTGTCCAGAGAGAAGAGGACCAATGTCCCACCAAGAACAGGGTCTTCTGGTAAACTCAACTCCCCCCCAGGTGTGCCCAGGGGTACATGACCGCGAGAGGACTCAGCCCCCGGAAGGGCCAGCACAGCGCAGCCCGTGGCACTGGGGGAGGCAGCTGAGTGAGGAGGAGGAGGAGGGGGAAGGGGACGGAGAGCCTAAGCCCGCACGAAGCTGCCCTCCACCCCCGGGTGCACACGTACCACTTTCCCGGGGGCTCCTGGGATCCCTGGTGGTCCTCGGAATCCAATGGGACCCTGTGAAGGAGAAGGGGGTACCTGGGCCTCTCATCTGAAGCCCGGCCAGCTTCCCTCAGAGGACCTGGCTCCATCCAGAGTGATCCTGCCTCCAGCAGCCCCTCCCCACTGGCCACCCAGTGGTCCCAAACCCTCCCTCCTCCCCCATTTTCCAGGGCCTCCTCTCCAGCTCCCCACAAGCCCCGCCCCACCTGGGGGTGGCCTTCTACAGCAGCCTGGGCTGATGTGGGGGTGGCCAACTTACCCGATCCCCTGGGGGTCCAGCCGGCCCTGGCAGGCCTCGAAATCCCCGAGGCCCCTGTGAGGAGAGAGCTGGAAAGGCCTGGGCCAGCAGCCTGCCCCCACCCCCCTCGGGACTGCACAGGCCCCTGGGAGCCCTATGGTCTTCCTAGAAGCTCCTGACCTCAGGCCAGGCCTGGGAGGGGGAGGGGGAGGGGTCCGAGGCCCTGGGACTTGCAGCCCGGCAGAGGCAGAACCCGGCCTGGTTCCCTGCGTGGGTACCTGGTGAACCATCCCCTGCAGCCCTACGTAGTCCAAGGGGCTCCGATCCCACCTCCTCACCCCTGTCCAGCCCCTACCCCTCCTCACCTGCAGCCCCACAGTGCCTGGGATGCCCGCGGGCCCAGGGGGGCCAGGATCACCCTGCAATGGAGGTAAAGGGGTATGAACTGGGTCAGCCCAAGCTCTCGCAGCCCCTCTCCAAGCCCATGCCGTGGGGGCCGTCGCCCTATTCACAGCTGAGCCTCTGCGGCTCAGGGGTCCTGGCCTTCCTCCAGACAGGGGGGCCCCCAGCCTTTCCCAGACACCTCTGGCTGGCTGGCAGGGGCCCTTCTGCCGCCCATGTGGTGACCTCACCAGCTAGAGATGTACCCAGCCTCACCTGAACCCACCCTCCACGGGCAGAGGCCACAGGGGGCGGGTGGGGGGCCTCCAGGAGACACTTCTCCAGCCATGGGGGCGGGGGCGTCTGAGCTCAGGGAACTTCACGTGAGACCAGGCAGGTGGGCAGACCCTGCCCCAGATCACCTGGCTCTGACCAGCGTGCACAGCGCATCCCAGATGCAGCCCGCACTCCCTCACCCACCACCCGTAGGGTCCCAGCCGACCCCCCAAGCCAAGTGCCCTTCCCTCCCTGCCACCACCCCCAGGGCCCGCGTTCACCTTCTCGCCGTCCTTTCCGACCTCTCCTTGCTCCCCTTTGTAGCCGGTGGGCCCCTGAAAACCAGTGGGGGGCAACGAGTCACAGCCCACCCCCAGCGGCCCAGACAGAGGCCTGCGTGGCCATCCGCCCAGGTGGGTAAACTGAGGCCTGGTCAAGAGGGGCAGGGCCTCCCCGTCCTGGTGGCCACACCAGTGCCCAGCAGTTACCACTGTGGAATGGGGGATGGGGACAGAGTGTGGCCCCCAGGCTGGGCCGGAAGTCAGCCCTCCTTTCTTCTTGCAAAAACCAGGGCAGACTTTCTGGACCCTGTGTCCCCCCCCCACCTCCCCTCTAGATCTCGACACCCACGTTGGACCAGGCTGTTTCCTCCTGTGGGGTGTGGAGGTGGGCTCGGGTCTCAGTCACCCTGTGGCCGCTGCTCACCTTGAACCCTGGCATTCCTGGGGGGCCGGGAGGACCTGGGGGGCAGATGGCCGGGCACTGTTGGAAAACAGAGTGGTCAGAGCCCTGCAGACAGCCCGGTACCTGACAGAGTTCTGCACCCAGGGGCCCAGAGATGGGCCGTTGCGCTGAGCGAGGGGGACCTCAGGCCGCACCAGGGCCTCCCGGGACCCCTAGGCCTCATTCCACGTGGCTGTGGGGTGTTGGGAGGTGCTGCACAGAGCCAGCCCTCGGCTGCCTGGACTCCCACGGCCCCCTGCTCAGACCTGGCTCCCCTTTCTCAGCGGACATTTAGCAGTGGTGGCTGCTGGCTCCAGAAAGGGGCCTGAGTGCTGTGTTGCCTGCGGCAGATTTCAGGCTGGGCCTCTCCTCAGTGCACAGATGTGTCTGGACAGGTGTCCCGCAGGCTCGGACGGGATGCTCCATGCCCAGGGATGGCTCTGGGTTTTCTAGATCATT
>NW_024424675.1:47006173-47013224 GCF_017311325.1 Ursus maritimus | reverse complement strand
TCTCCTGATTCTGGAAGATCCCTAAACCCTCCCTCTGCGACACCAACTGGTCAAGCACTCTGGACAGGGGGTGGGGCTGGCGTCCTTCGGAAGCACAAGACCTCTGCACGCCAGCCGGACGCTGACCCTTCCGGGAACGGCTGCACACGGCAGAGGAAGACCGGGGGACCCCCGACGCTGCTCCTGTGTGTCCAGGACTGACAAAGCTCAAAGACGAGCAGAGAAGTGAGTCCCAGGCACTAGTCCAGAGCCTTCTGTGCTGGGGAGACACTGTGTCGGTGCCACTCAGGGCCGCAGACACTGGCCACACGTGGCCGAGCACTCAGAACGTGGCCGCACCACGGAGGGGCTGGCGGGTTTACAATGCGATCTCGCTCAGCTCAGATCCGTGCTGCTGCGTGGCCAGGGCGCAGGGAGGCTGTGCCCAGAGCTGGCAGCACCCGCACCACCCCACCCCTGCCCTCCTGCAGGTGGGGGACGGGCCGCGCTCCTCATGGGCCCCCGAGGGCCCCACCCTAGCCCCCCAACACATGGCCGCGAGCGCCTACCTGAAGGTCAGTGGCGCCTTCAGGGAGGACCCCGGGGTGACCCTGGAACACAGACAGCTGACTCTGACGCTGCCCTCCCCTCCCTCCCTGCCGCCCACCCCTACAGGCCTGCCGGGGGCTCAGGCCCTGCTTCCCTGCAGTGGCCGGTGCTGGGCACCAACAAGGACAGAGAGCAGCTGCCTTTGGGGTGGAGTGGCCACTGGGCCCGAGCCCCGCCCATCCACACGCCAGCTGACCCGGCCGCAGCCCTGGGCTGCTCGCACGTCTGGGAAGAGGACGGGAGTCCTCACGGGCGTGGATTCGGGGCTGGGGGCCCCGGGGGACAGGAGAGTCAAGCCCACCATGCCTGGCACTCCCCCGGAGAAGCTCTGGGGCCCCCTGCCCAGTACTCACGGGGGGTCCAGGAGGTCCCGGGGGGCCAGGGAGGCCTGGTAGTCCGGAGGGTCCCTGGGGGGCAGATTACGTTGTTAGCTGGAGGTGACCAGGTCCTTCCAGAGAGAAGCCTCCCTCCCTGTGCCCTTATGGGGACGCCCCGCTCTGCCTGCCTCCCCCACCCTGGCCTTGTGCTAGTGTCCACGGTGGATCCCAAGGCCTAGTCTGTCCTTGTCCCTGAAGGTCAGTCAGGGCTCCTATCAAGACCACAAAGAAAGGAAAGGGGGGGAGGAGGGGGAAGTAGACAAGGTGGGCAAAGGCCTTGGTGGTTGGATTGGGGGTGTCCTGACAGGGAGGGCTCCTGCTCTGAGAGGTGGGGGAAGGTTGGGGCAGCCACTCACCGGGGGGCCCCGAAGGCCCATTCCACCTGGGACGCCACTCTCTCCTGCCTCTCCCTGGGTGGGGGGGTAAGGAAGTGAGACACGAGGGTCTGTACCCACAGAGCTCTGAGGACCCCCACACAGCCCTGGTCTGCCCCCTCTGAAGGGACAGGAACCCGGCAGTCGGTCAGGTAGATACCCCTGAGGAGGCCCACCCTCACCCCGGTTTGGGACCTGGCGGCCAGCCTGGCTCTGAGTGTGGTGGGCATGCTGGGGTGGGGGACACAAGGGTGGTCAGTACTCACGGGGGGTCCGGGGAGGCCTTTGCCCTGTAATGCCAAGCACCGGGTCAGAACTTGCTGGGGACGGGACGGGTTTGCCTGCCACCCCACCCCTTCTCCTAAGACAGGTGGGTCGCAGGAGGGAAGCACCTCGGGGGGCAGTGTGGGGTGCAGGAGACCTGCCCCGGGGGAGAGACGGCACGGCCCAGGAGCCAGCCCAGCAGACAAGGGGGCTGGACACTCCCTCCCAGAGCTGCCGGAGGGCACCCCACCCTGGTCAGTCCCGCTGCAGGTAAGCGATACTTACCCCCAGCCCGGGAGGCCCCGGGGGTCCCAGACTTCCCTGAAGAAGGAAACCGGGGTGTCAGGAGCGGGCTGGGCCCAGGCTCTCAGGCCTCTGAGAGCAAACCTGTTCCCCTCCCTCCCTGACTCTGAAGCGGGGGGATGTGTGTGTGTGTCTCCGTTTTACAGAAGACAGGCCCAGGGGGGACCCCGGATGCCCCAGGGGCCCGGGACAGTTCTTTTGCCAACAATCCTGCTGAGGAAAATCCAGACGCTGTTGGAAGTGGACGCAGAAAGCAGCACAGGGCAGGCAGGCCAGGCCAGCAGGAAGGCCCGGCACCAGGGCTCCCTGAGCCCCACAGAAGGGCCCCACACCTGGCTCTGGTTCCTGAGAGCTCTGGCCGCAGCCCACAGTAGGGAGCCCGGGACCCCAGGCTGCCAGGGCCTCCTGCTGCCTGCATCCGGAAGACACGGTCCTGGCACTGGAGGCGCCTGCCCCCAGGGGTTCTTACAGAAAGTCTGCAGCTGCCCCCCTTCCCAAGAGGACATGGCGCAGAAGGCCGGTCATCCCCCAGCCTGGTCTGAACTCCGAGGACAACCATGACCAGAGGCCAGGTGGGAGGCGGTGGGCTGGCCACTGGTCGCTCTGTGCCCACCTGCCCTTCTGCCCCCTCCGCCTCCCCACAGACTTGGGGCCCAACAGCACCGCCAGCCTTGTGGACAGAGAACGCTCAGCCTGGCCGGCCAGCCGGGGACCTCCCTCCCCAGCAGAACCCATGCATGTGGGGCAGCACTGACCCGCTCTCCAGGCGCGCCCTTGGGGCCGGGGGGTCCATCCTGCCCTGTCAGACCCTGGGGAGAGAGGCAGAGGGAGGGCTCGAGGGGCCACACGGGGAGGACAGGCCCCACAGAGGGCACTTTCCTAACTGAAAGGGGTCCAGAGGCTGAGAAGGGCCTTGCGTGGTTCTCCTTCCGCTCCAGCCCACCTGCCATCCACCTGGAATGCCCAAGGCCCCAGAGGAGTGAGGAGCTGGTGGGTGCAGCAGGCCGGGGAGTGCACTTCTCAGAGCCCTGCTCTGGCCCCCACAAAGCCCCAGTGGTCGGTGGTCCGTGGTCGTGGGGCCAGCCTGGAGCCCTGAGGACCCATTTGGCCCACCTGGGGCTCAGAGGGGCCCAGATAAGGGGCGTCTGTCTCCAGATAAGCAAGAGCCGGCAGCATTTTCACCCCGGCTGCGGGCTGGCTCTGTCCTTGTCAGCCGCCATGGCCAGGCGCTAAAGGGTCTGGGCTGAAGGCCAATGGACCCCTGCTGGGGGACATCCGGAGACTCTCTTGGGACAGAGCAGGCACAGTGGGAGACAGCAATTAAGCTTGACTTCAGGGACCAAACCCTGACAGGTCCAAGCCCAGAGGGGAGTGGAGGGGCTCAGAAGAGGGGGCTCTCAGAAGGGAGAGGGGGGAGGGGCAGGCACACTCACGTCCACGCCAGGCAGTCCCGGCAGCCCGGCCTCTCCTGGTTTCCCTGGTTTCCCTGGGGCCCCTTTTGGTCCCTGGAGGAAGGGGGTGGGGGTGGGGGATGAGCAGAGGCGTGAGAGCAGGTCCCACCCAGAACCGTGGCCTTCACCAATAAGAGAAGGGCTTTCGAGCTGGGGCACAACCCAGCAACTAGAGATTGGCCCCTGTCCACCAGAGGCCCGGCCCTGCCTGCTCCCTGCAGACCCCCACCATGGGCCCCAGCAGGCTGCCCTCTCCAGCTGCCCCCCCTTACTCAATCACACCTGTAGGACATTCACCTGGATGCTTTGCTCACCTGATGCTTTGGCTGCCCCAGCTAAGGGCCAGTGGGTCCCTCTGTGGGACCGCCAGCGTGCCCCAGGACCCTCTCACTGAGGGATCTGGCCTGCCTGGCACAAAGAAAGCTTCCAAGCCGGATCCTGCCCGGAGACACACTGAATTCCACACACCCCCTCCCACCCGATTCCTGGCCAGGCCCCTGCTCTGAGCCCTTGGAGTCCTCCTGCCTGGCAGACAACCCAGGGGTGGTGGGAAGGGGTGTCAATAACCCCTCTGTTCTAGGTCCACCCCTCCCCTCACTGGAGCTGGACACTCACCGGGGACCCGGGCAGACCGGGAGGCCCAACTTCTCCCTGCAGAGGGGAAGACACCCGCATGTGAGCAGTATCTCCTGAAAGCCCAGCCCCAAGCGATGACCCGGGAGCACCCCCACATCTAGGGTGCACCTTCCCTCTGGGGTCAGGTGCAGAGGCGGGAGCTGGGGAGAGCAGGGAGCCGACAGCTGGGGCTCAGCCCCTGCAGGGCCCGCCCTCCACCAGCCCGAGAAGCTTCAGGAGGTGGGCTGTGGGCATTGGGACGCCTCCTGCCCCCACCTGATTCAGGGAGGCAGACCCCAGACTCGCAGAGGCCCGAGGAGGCACCCCCGCTCCCCCGTGACACCCTTTAACGGAGGCCTGCAGGCCAGGTTTTTAAGGGGAAGCCTCCCCAGAAGGAAGGACTCAACTCCCGTCAGCCTGGGAGTCCTGGGGGGCCAGGGCCAGCCCCGGTGGTGGGGGGCAGCCCTGGGCCGTCCTGCCCCTCCCTGCCCCCACCCTGCAGGGCTGTCTCTGAGCACCCTGTGGGTTGGGGTTGGCCAGGGTTGGGGTGGGTGGGAGACTCGGGGCCATCCAGGGCCTGCGGGACTCAGAGAGAGGCTGAGGACTGGTCGAGGGGGGCTCCTGCGGTACATTAGAGGTGACGAGAGGCCTGGCAGGCCCCTGCCTTTCATGGAGGCGGCTGGATTGGGGGCTCGCCCCAGACAGTCGGGGGGAGGCAGGCTGCAGGATTGGGCCACACTTGACCTGGGACACCCACGGAGGACGCCATCTCTGGGACAGAGCCAGCTCCCAAGCCCCCTCCAAAGCTGGCTCCAGCCCCGTAGCCACCTCCACCAAGACGCAGAGGGACAGGCCCTGCACCCCCACCACAGTGGGCCCCTCTGGGGACCTGCAGACACAGCCTTCAGTGCCCACAGTTCCAGTCCGAGGGCTACTGTGTGGCGCCCCCGCCCCTGCTGTGGGGAGAACCCGGAGCAGGAACCCTTTCACATCCCGTACCCCACTTTGCCCCAGCCCTGGGAAGTGGGGCTTGGTTTTGTCTCCATCAGGTCTGGGGGCTCAGGGAAGTTGGGGCTGGACTAAAACCCCACCGAACCCTCCCCGGCCCCTCCCGCCCCCAACTCACGTCAATGCCATCCTTGCCCGGCTTCCCAGGTGGCCCTTGGGGGCCAGGGGGGCCTTGAGGTCCCACTTTCTGAAATGGAGAAACGTCATTATGCAGCCGTGCCTTCCCACCCTCTCCTGTGGGGCAGGTCCCCCTGGTTGGCCTCGGGTCAGCCCAACAGTGGTCCCTCTTCCTGGGCCCAGAGCGGTTCTGGAGCCTGGCCCTGGGGCCCCCCCGACCCAAGCCTGCCTTGGAGAGCCCCCCCAAGCCTTGAGCCGGCGGTATCTGCTGCCTCCATCCTCGGGCCCGGAGGGGCTGTGCCACGGCCCCACGGGAGCCTCGGGGAACAAAGGCGACATTGTGCCTCTCTGGTGGCGGCGGCCCAGGCAGCGGCCGACCCGGCCAGGCGAGGACAGGGCAACGTCCTGGGCTCATCCACGAGGTGTCTCGGCATCTGCAGGGGCTCGGTGCGGCGCCCAGACTCAGCCCCACGGCGAGACGGGCCACGGGCTTCAGGGCTGCGCCGGGTCTCCAAGCGTCCTCGAGTTCCAGGCTCACTCGCGGGCCCAGGATGGCTGGCGGGGGTGGGGGGGTGGTCGTCCCCCAGCCGCGCGGTTCGACGCCCCATCTCAGAGCCCCGGACTCCCACCCTGGCCGCCGCTGTTCTCCGGTGCGAGCCCAGCACGCCGCTCCAGCCCGCGCTCACCTGTGCCTCGCTCATGGCCGCGGCCAGGAGATGCCCGAGCAGGAGCAGAACCAGCGTGGGGGCTCCGGCCATGGCTGCACTCGCGCTCTGAGTGGCGCCGGCGGTGGCGGCCTGGGCTCTGGGCGGCGGGCGGGGCGGGCGGTGGGCTGGGCGCCAGTTCCCGCCCCGCCGGCGAGGCACAAGCCCCCCATTCAGCAGGGCCCACCTGGGGCTTCCGCACCGCCCCACGCCTCCCCGCCGAGCGGCCGGTGGGGGCGGGGGAAGAAAGAAACCCAGTGGCGTTTTTTGGCCAGCCTCTGAGTTAAAATTAACCCTGAGTCTGATGAGTTACACACATACACCTTTTAGCAAAAAAGAAAGACGCTCTTTTCTCCGCTTGCTCCTCAACCTGGGTGTGGAGAGGGGAACAATCCCCCATTGAAGGGCTCCTTTGGAGAAGGGGCAGCCCCAGCCCTAGAAACAGGGGGACCTCCCCAGAGTCCTGAGTGGGACTGAGGCTACCCAAGGCCCAGGAAGACCCCCGCAGAGGGGTAGCATCCCCGTGCCAGGGGCCAGAGCAGGCCCACTACAGCCCTGGTCCCTGCTACCCTGTCCTGCCACAGGCTGAAGTCTAGGGCCGTGCCTGCTGGGCTGGACACCTCCTATTCCCAGGGTCCTTACCCCAGACTTCAGCTATCCTGAGTGGTCCATCCACGTCATCCAGCACCGGCCAAGGCCAGACTCTTCTCTGGCGCTCCGACCCCGAGAGCACGCGAAGTGGTGGTGCTGGCCGAGGAAGGAAGCACCACCATGACCACGGGGCCTGAGCAAAGCTGGGGACGGACACGAACTCTAAGGCTGGTGTTGGCTGTTCCTGCTTCTCACAAGCCTTGGGCAGCTCAGGGTCGCTGGATTTCGGCAAACCCTGCTTCACCCTGGGAAGGCATAGGAATAGCAGGGTGAGGGGCCGCACCTGTGAGGCCTCCGTGGCCACCCTAGGGGACGCTCACAGATCCAGGTCACCAACAGGCGCACTGAATTTGCAGGATCTCAGTCCCACCTACAGCCGAGTATTGGAATGTTTAGAATTCCCTGGGAAATGCTGCTTTGGGATTTACAGTATGCTGTTACAGGTTCGTTTTACTTGCTCGCTTTCTTTCTTTCTCTCTCTCTTTCTTTCTTTCATTCTTTCTTTCTTTCTTTCTCTTTTTCTTCTCTTTCCCTTTTTTCTCTTTTTTCTTCTTTCTTTCTTTCTTTCTTTCTTTCTTTCTTTCTTTCTTTCTTTCTTT
>NW_024424675.1:46970213-47006163 GCF_017311325.1 Ursus maritimus | reverse complement strand
TTCTTTCTTTCTTTCTTTCTTTCTTTCTTTCTTTCTTTCTTTCTTTCTTCTTTTTTCTGTCTCTAGTCAAGTACAACTGTGAGAGGTGGGGAAAGAGTGCAATACAGAGTTCAATTGATCTGTGACTGACCAAACGCCCTTTGGACCTGTCTGGATATGAACGTCATTTCTGCGGCTGGGAACTCAGGACTTCTGTGGTGCCGTGTGTTCACAGGGGACCAGTGGGTGCAACATGAAAGGGGTAGAGTGGGGAAGCAAACTGACTCAGCCGAGAGCCTCAGCTCACCACGGGGTAGACTGGCCTGGCCACTCCCTCAGATGGGAAGGTGTATGCGAATTCTATCCAGAAAGGCCAAGCTCAAAAGCTCTTGTCCTCCAGCAGAGTTCGAGTCATCCCAGGACATCCACAGACAGGCCAGCCATTCCACCCCCACCCACAAGCCCACCACCTGGGGAGCAAGACTTTTCTTCCCCACCAATCCCCCCTCAGTCCTTCCTGCCTGGCCCCAGCACCCCACCTGCCCTCCCAGGAGCCAGGCTCAGAGGAAGCCCAGCTGGCCTTCACCTGGGTCAAGGGAGTGACCTGGTGCCTGAAACTGGCTCCACCCTTCATGGCAAACATGTCCCTGGCTCCACACGGCCCCTCCCCCTGCAGAGCCGGCCCTGCCTCGAAGCTCAGCCCCAGCGGCTAGAGCTGGAGGAAGCCAGGGCCGACCTCACACCTGGTACCTCCAGGCAAAACCAAAGCACCATCCACCTGTTTCAGACCATCACTCTCCCCGAAGTCTGGGGATCAGGTGGGCCAGCACTGCCCTCCAGTCCCCTAGGTCCCCACTGCTGGGGACAGGCACCCTCCCCCAGCGTTGCTCCAATGGGATTTCCCTCGCACTCCAGGGTTCAAGCTTCTCCTTTGAACCTGTGCTCTGTAATGGTCTAGACTGAGGAGTCTCACCACTAGGGGTTCAGCGGGACCCTGCTGAAGACTCAGTGTTGGATGCCCCACTCTCATCTTGGTGCCTTAGTTTCCCCTCTGTGGTAGAAACCCCATCACTGAGTCAAACTGGAGTTCAGGCACTGGGGGTCCTATCCCTCCAGCAGATGGGGGGTGGGGGTGGGGGTGGAGAGTCAGCAGCATAGGACGTACCCCGCCCCAACTCCAGCACTGGGGAACATTAACTCAGGGGCTTGCCCTCCCCCAAAATGATTTCCTGTCTGTCCACCCCTCCCGCCGGGACAGGAGCTAACCATCAACGCTTTTCCCAAGAACGGAGCTCAAATCACAGCCAGGAACTCTCAGAGTGAGGTGGGCTCCTCCCCTCCCCTCCCACCCCCCCCCAAGAGCTGTGACCTTCGTCACTTCATTCGTCCCAAGGCAAGTAGGCAGCCCTCCGCAGTGCCCTCGCGCTGTTGGTGCTGAGCGGAAATTCCAGTGTGCGTGTGTACACACACGCGCGCGTGCACAGTGGGGGGGGGGTCCTGGCCCAGGGGGGAAAGCCCAGCTGAGAGCCCACCGTGCCTGGAGGACAGGGAGGTGCACTCCGCCCATGCCAGGTTGGAGGGGTCAAGGGGGTTGAGGTGTGGAGGGTTGCCGTGGCTGCCAGGGTAGGGACAAGGGGACAGAGCCACAGGGATGGCCAGGGGAGCCGGCCTTGGGGCACAACACTGCACCCCAGATCGGGGTAGGCAAAGGCCCTGTCTAGACCCAGGGCACTTCCAAACCGCGGCTCCTCCCACTCGGCCCACCTGAGGGGACGTGCACGTGTCCCAGGCTTACTCCTAAACCAGTGACAAAAGGCAGCCACTGGACCAAGTGCCCAGCTCGACAGGCCCCAGGAGGCCATGTGGTCAGGGTGCTGGGACAGACGCCTGTGTCCAGGGGACTGCAGTCTGCTGTTTCCACAGGTGCTTACACTGGCCAGGTGGTCCTGCAGCGGGGCTAGGCCACTTCGCACCCAAGGGGAGGAAGCCCATCGGGCAGCACCGCTCGTGAAACCAGCCCCTTTCCCGGACCCTGGTCACCCACAGGGCCCCTGGCCACGCCCGAACGCTCAAAGTCAAATCAGTTTATTCAGAAAAGGCCTCGCACCAGACTAAGAAAATGAACCCCCACTCCCACCCCCAGACGCTTAGGGCCAATTTACAAAGATGGGCAGGGGGCGGGGCACAGAGGAGGGAGGCGGGGCGTGAGCTGGAGGTAAGGATTCTGAAGCCCCCCGCCTTCCAGCAGCTGCGGTGGCCACTGCAGTGCCCACCAGGGAGAGAGGCCAGTACTGCATGGTGCTGAGAACAGCTGGCAACGGGGCTCCCCAGACCTGTGGCCGGGCCAGGATGCCCACGGGTACTGGCTTCCCTTAAGGCTTTCTGGGTTTGGCCTACAGCCCCACCTCAGCTTCCTTATCTACCCACGGTTTTGCGGTGGCTGGGGTCCCAGGGACAGCCTGCTCCAGCCCTGCCCAGCCTTCTGCTTCCTCCACCCCATTCTCACCCTCTCTGGCCTCAGGGCACCCCGTGGCAGCACCGTGCGGGGCGGAGGCTGGCCTCTTGGTCCCACCGTCCCCACCATCACCACCCACCAAGGCACCGTCCTCCTGGTCCTGGTCCACCTTCCTTCTCTTCCTCACCTCCTCGGCCACCTTGGCCCCCGGGGGCTGGGGGCAGGGCGGCTCGGCCTCCCCGGGGGCCTGGCTGCCCAATTCCTGGGACCCCCCACCGAGGCTGCCCTGGCTGAGGGCGCAGCCCTCCAGGTTCAGAGCGATTTTCTCCACGTCAGAGGCGCTCTGGGCGCCCAGCTCCCCGGGGGCCTGCTCCCGCCGGTTGGCCTCCAGTTTCCTCTTCTTGCTCTCCTTGGGGCTCGGGGGCTCCCGCTCCTCCTCCCCGCAGCCCCACGCCTCCCCTCCCTGGTCCCTCGCCAGAGCGCCCGGCGGCGGCGGGGGACCCCCGGCCCCGCCCGGCCCGCAGGTCTGTCCCGAGGCGCCGGCCTGGAGGAGGGGGTCCCCGGGGCTCCCCTCGCCCTCGGCCGGCGCGGGGCGGGCGGGCAGGGGCGGCCGCCGCCGGCGCAGCTTGTCGTGGGGCCCCCAGACGAACTTGCGCCGCGGCCGGAAGTGCTCCCAGGCGAAGCGCAGCAGCTGGCGGCGCTGGCGCGGGCAGCGCACAGTAAACACGAAGTAGTCCAGCGCGCTCTGGCGCACGGCCGGCAGCTCCCGGCGCACCAGCGTCTCCTCCAGGAAGAAGCGCGCAAGCGGCGCCTGGTAGTGCTCCAGGCCCAGCTCGCCCAGGGACTTGAGGATGCGCGTGATGCGGAGGTTGTTGTGGCTGTGCCTGCGACGGGGGCAAGCGGGGGGGCGCTGGCGGTGGCACGACCGCCCTCCTCCTCCCGGCTGGCCCCCCTGCAGCCTCCGCCCCGCCCTCTCACCCCCAGCCCCGGGGAAAGTGGCCTGTGGGCCCAGATGGTGCGGGAGGAGGCTGTGATGTATCTTCTAGAAGGGTGCCGTCCCCGTGGCACCCCCTCCCCGACCCCAGCCGTGGCAGGGCCAGCAGAGAGCTGGAGGGGACCCTCTAGAGCACAGGGCCTCGCACAGGCGCCTGTTACCCACGTGCAGGGCTGATTCACCCCCTGCGCTTCCTCCCCACCCAGTGCTTCTCAACAGGGTGAGGGGCCCTGTGCCTGCAAAGCTGACTGAGCTGTGGGCAGCCTGACCCACGCCCAGGTGGATGCTGGGGCACAGCTCGTGAGACTGACTGGTAGGACTTTCTTTGGGTTCTCACACCCCACCCTGTAAACAAAGAGGGTGCTTAGAGCCTTAGTCACTTGCTCGAGCACCCCTGGAGTCCCTCCTCCCCCAAGTGCTCCCCCACACCTGCCTGAAACCTAGCACAGCCCCCATCCTCCTCACTGGGGGTGGGGTGAGGGCCACTCCTTACCAGTTGAGGTTCTGGAAGCGCTTCTGGTAGTTCTGGGCTCGGCACACCTGCCCGGTGTCTCGGTCCTCCAGCTGGATCCCATAGAACCCCAGCATGAGCTCGTAGGCCTGGACAAACCGCTCCCTCACCTCCTCGGAGCTTTTAAATGCCTGGAACACAGCCCCCGAGGCCAGTGGAGAGCTCAGGGGCCATCACCAGCACATCGGGCTGGCTGACACCTCCCTCAGCCCCGGGTTCATCTAGCAGCCTGGACTCAGACTTCTGGGTGAAGTGACAGAGGGCAGGAGTCCAGAGAAGAATTCGTAAAGTAACTCTTCTTCTAGCTGCTACGAGGTCTCACTGGGGCCTGAGGCATCTGCTTTAATCCCCAGAGGAATTCTGCCAGCCCCCGGGGACAGCTCAGGGGGCTCCCAGGGCTGAGCATATGGCAGGAAACACAGTCTCCTCGGCTCCCCAGACCCTCGCATCCCTCCAAGTGTCCTGTCCCAGCGCAAACCAGGTGTGAAGAAGCCCCGGTCACCATGACTCTGCTCACAGCCCTGGCCCTGGGCTCCCCGACTTGAGGCAAACTACCGAAGAAAATCAGATTTCTCTCGAAGCCCGTGGGGAGCACCAGGGGACAGAGGCAAGGACTGTTTGGAGGGAAGAGGCTCCCAGGGCAGGGACAGCTTTCCAGCCTGTACCGCTCACCTCAACCTCCCGGAGCGTGAGGGGCTTGGCGTGCCAGTTCACTCCAGGTTCGCGCAGAGGGAAGAGCCTGTGGGAGAGGACACGGCACGGGTCCCCCATCCGCGGCAAACACGGGCTCCCAGGCACGGGGCACGCGCTCACCAGCCTCTCGGGGTTCAAACCTCAACTCCAGGAGGGCCTGGCTGGATGAACCTGTGTTGTGGGCTGTCTCGAGTCAGAGGCAGGGGGCGAGGGCAGGAAAGTCAAGGGGGGCTGTTCTGGACCAGGGCACAGGGGAGGGGCACATGCAGCCACGGGAGGCTCAGGACGGGCGCTCAGCAGGGTGTTCCAGACTCTCCTCTTTATTCGTTTTAAGATTTATTTATTTTTAGAGAGAGAAGGGAGCACGAGCGTGCAGAGGAAGGGGCAGAGGCAGAGGGAGAGAGTCTTCAAGCCGACTGCCTGCTGAGCACAGAGCCCGATGTGGGGCTCGATCTCACGACCCTGAGATCGCGACCTAAGCCAAAACCAGGAGTCAGACGCTCAACCGACCGAGCCACCCAGGCTCTTTATTCTTACGTTCTTTTTCTCTTGTCATGAATGCTGCAGAGCTATTCCCCACAATGCTCTGTGCCCAGGAGAGGCCCCCAACATGCCATCTTCAAACGCACACTGTGTTTGGGGGGAATGTCAAGGGTCCCCAGGCAGCCACGCCGGCAAGGATCACCTCAGACTACAGTTAGAACCCGGCCACCCTGAGCGTCCGAGGGGCTCTGCAGGGCCACACGGCCTCTTGGCACCGGGTACCCCCCAGGCAAGCCAGCCTGCGTGCTGCTCTTCCTGTCCTCCACGCCAGCGCTCAGCTCCCAGCCTCAGAGGCCCTGCACAGCTGCCGAACCCACAGACGCAGGACAGCAGAGAGCGCAAAGCCAGCATCTGGAGAGATAGGGGCCCCTGCTCTGTAAGCCCCCCCACCCCCCCGGCCCTACCACTCACCACTGGATGTAGGAGTGATTCTCTTCCAGGAGGTCATACTCTTCCCTCCAGTTCTGAAGAATGTCTTCAATGAAACAGCCTGGGGGCCCCACGGCG
Organism: Ursus maritimus; assembly: GCF_017311325.1. Lineage (NCBI taxonomy): Eukaryota > Metazoa > Chordata > Mammalia > Carnivora > Ursidae > Ursus > Ursus maritimus. Next base: position 47,000,481 of record NW_024424675.1, on the reverse strand, counting down.
ACAAGTCAGTGAGGAGCTGCTGGAAGCCCGCCCCCTCCCCTCCCCCTCCTTTCTTGAGGACCTTGGGGCTCAGAAGCTTGTATACGTCTCATGTGACCATAACCCCCCAACCAAAGCCCTTGATTTCTTTGCAGTCTGGACATGGGACCTCCACCGCCGACCGACCGAGGGCAGACCTGGGTGAGAAGACCACACTGGGCTTGCTGGGTGGGAAGGCCCCAGAAGCCCCTCGGGAGAAGGACATGGGGGTTCCAGACCCACACCTGTCTTTGCAGAAAGGTGGCCTCACCAGCCCCTCCAAACCACAGCCTGCCGGCTGGAACCTGACCTCCCACAGCCTGGGTCCCGGGGGGGCGGCTGCTGTTTCTGCAAAGGGCCAGACAGTGAGCGTTTGCGGCCACATGTCCTGTGCCTCGCTGTGGGGGGAAGGCAGCCGCAGACGAAGTGTGCGTGAACGGGTGAGTCCCAACAGGGTCCCCCTCACGGACACTGATAACTGAAGTTCACGTAACTTTCACTGCACAAAATAATATTGCACCTTGTTTTTTCCAACCATTTGAAAACGTCACAATGATACTTCCTTGTTCGCTTACATATGCGGCTTTCCCGCTAAGGCAGGGGAGCGGAGGGGTGCCCACGAAGCCACCCATATTCCCTGCCTGGCCCTTCACAGAAAACACGCTGCAGGTTGGGGCCCGGGGGGTCCCCTCAGCGGCCTGAAGGGGGTGCCGCGGGGCTAGCTGAAAACCCGGGCCGACCAGCCGGGTCCAGAGGGCAGAAGCAGTCAGGTGGAGGGGAGACGGACGGGACAGAGCCGCAGGCAGCCCAGCAAGCGCGCACCGTTGGGCAGGAACCGGATCTCGTTCCTGTAGAAACTCAGGTTTGGCATGTCCCCGTTGCCATCCCGTTCTATCAAATCCTGAAGAGCCAGAGAAAGGTGCCTGTCGGAGCATCTCCAGAAATAGGCTGCTTCCAAGGGCCCCTCACACTAGAACATTCCTGGGGGAGGGGGCGTCTGCTCTTGGGCGCACAAACCTCTGAGATGCTGAGGGCTTGTGAGGACCCCCGTACCCAGCCTGGGCCCCTCACCCCGCAGGTGAGGACAGCTACTCCCTCTGACTGCCACCTTCCCCTCCTCGCGAGTGTGGACCAGGGCTGGCAGGTCCCCATCATCTGCCCCCCACCCCACCCCGAGGCAGCCCGGGGGCTGCCTGAGACCAGGGTGCAGAGGGCAGGGACGAGGGCAACAGGAATGCCACCAGCACGGGCCCCCGCACGTGCGACCTTGTGTGGATGGGCCTACTGGCTGATGCTGGCCCCGTGTTTTAAAGGTCAGGGCGCTGAGCTTGGACAGCCGGCCCGCTGCGCCTGTCACCCGGCGATAAGGGGAAGGAGCAGCCATCAAGGCGGGACAGGGGACCTGGTCTGAGAGCAGGGCTGACGGGACACGCTGTCTGGACGGCTTCTCCGGGTGGAGGGTGGGAGGACTCCGACCCGGCCGGGCTGCCAAGGTGGGAGGGCACCCCCGGCAGCTGCTACCTACCGGGTAATGGTGCCGGTACCTGCGTGTGTCCCGCATGGCTCGCCAGTTTCGGGACCCCAGCATCCTGGCCTGGGAAGAGAGGAGAGGGGATGAGAGCCCCACGGGAGACCCACAGGCAGGCAGGCCCCACCCCTAGTGAGCCCCCATCACAGTAAGGGCAGCAAGGACCTGGGTCAGCTATCAGCAAAACCAAAGGGGATGGGAGGGATTGGATCGAGGCCGCCGCCTGCTGGGCCCCTGCTGCCCGCCCCAGCTCTCAGGACGCCCAGGCTGACCAGCACATTCTTGGGGGGCAGCACCCTCCCCCCAGCTCTACATTTACTTCCTACTCCCATACTCGCTGGTTACTTCCACTTGGACCCCAGGCTTAGGACTTCCCCCCGGGGACCTACTCCACTGCTTCCTCTTTGCACTGTGCTCTAAGTTGTCACCAGGCTTGTGTCCCCAAAGGCAGCAGCCTCACAGCCCACAGCCCTGGGAGGGGCCCCAAACACTTGTCTGACAAAGAGATGAATGACCGAGGCCCAGGGAGCCAGTCCTGTGTCTGCCCAAGCCCAACGCTCCTGGACCAGACCCTGCGTCTCCCGGCCTCCCGTCCTATGGGGGATCCTTCTCGGCAAGATGCAGAAGCTCCTCGCTGCCCCCCAACACCTACAGCCCCCCTCTCCGCAGGCCAAGCATCCCAGGGTCCTGGGAAGGATGGAAGGTAACTGGCAACTAGGACGCTAGGTAAATGCGGCTTGACCCATCCTGTCATAGCGTGGGAGGCATGAGGAAGGCTGTGCCGGGCTTGAGGTCTCACAGAAGCTGGGGAGGAGAAAGGGCCCCGGCAGATAATGCTCCTGGGCATGACAAGACGGGACAGCTCAAGCCAGGGAAATACCTGGGTCCCAGGATCCTGGAAGGAGCAAAAGAACACTGGAAGGGGAGTCAGGAGGCCAGGCCTACCACCGTGTCCCCTGGCTCTGACTCCATCCCCACTCCCCAGATGCTCCAAATGGTTCTGAGCTCCAGCGAGGATCGGGGGGTGCCTCTCTGCCCAATTTATAGACCAGGGCAAGCTGGTAATGTTCTCGCCTACCAGCCAAGGGCCAGCGGAGAAACCAAAACTCAGCAGAAGCTGGCCCCGCCCACCGCCAGCTTCACTTTCTCCTCCTCCCTGGGTCCAGCCAGGTGCCTCCCCAGGTCAGCGCAAGAGGGCCAGACTCGCAGGTGCACAGACGACACAGCCCAGGGCAGAGCACCAAGGAGCTGTGCCGGGGTCAGTGTGGGGCAGCTGGGGAGTGCTATGGGGGGGCTAGGGGAAGCGAGGCCGTTAGGACTTGTGGAGGGACAGAAGCTACAGGCGGCGGAGGACTGTGGGCATCTCACAGGTGGCCGAGGTGCCAGAGCACTGCTTCAGGAGTAGTGCCCCTGAAGCCACGGCAAGGACAGCGTCCTCTCGCTCCATCCAAGTAGGCATCTGCCGCAGGAAAAGAGCCAGACTCCTGCCCTCTCACTCCACGCCCGTGACCCTGACCACGGCCCAGCCTGTTTCCCCAAGAGCCTCACGCCTGCCCCAAACAGCATCGATGGGCTCAGGCTTCGGGCCTTCCTGACAGGTCCAGGAGCCCCTCGGGGTCCCTCTCACCGACCACTCCCAACACAGAGATAAACCCCAAACCAGGGCTCTCATCTGTTAGGGGGAGAATCCAACCCAGAGTCCCTGCAGCCTGGAAATCAGACACGCTGTGAATACACCATCCCCCAAAAGCGACAGCTACCATGCCGTATCCTTCGTAACACCTGGAACCCCAGCTGGAACCACCGTGCCTGCCCGGGGCAGGGTGAATTCCAGCCCCTGGTAAGGAAGAGTAACACTAGTAACAAAAGTAACCAGTGGTAACTGGAGAAAATTGGTGGCAACAAAAGTAACCATGGTAATGACAAGTAACCAGCAGCGACAAAAGTAACTGCTGGTCACAAGTAATCCGTAGTCACACAAGTGACAGCTGCCCATGACAGCCAGCAGGGTCACCCCAGCGCGCTCCAGGTGCAGGCCTGGCTCGGACAAGTCACAGAAACGGAGCCTCCAAGGCCACCTCCAGGAAGGCGGGGCCCCGAGTGTGGGTGCTGCACCCCCGGAGCAAAGGTGGGGGCGGGGCGCTCCCCGAGCAGCTGCAGGGCAGAATCAGGCAGCGCCAAGAGGCAGAGAGGCGGGCAGAAGCGTGGAGGGGCAGCACCGAGGCCTGGGATCTCCTCGGAGGACAGAGCCTGGGGCTGGGAGGTGACAGAGAGGGGAGTTAAGAATGTGCCCAGGGCATCCCCCTGAGGAAGTGTCGGCACAGCACTGCGTTCTGGGGCCGCGGATCTGAGGGCGGCCCTGTGTCTCCCTGCAAGGTCCCCGGGCTGGGCCAGAGCTGGGAGGCGCAGGTCCCGGCAGATCTCAGGGTGCCCGGGGGTCTTGAGGGGGGCACGAGGAGGCCGTGGGCGGGGGAGAGGGCAACAGCTGCAGGGAGCGCCGGGCCCCAGGCCGGGTGTCCAGGCGGAGCGGCCTCCCCGGAGCGGGGCCTCACCCCCACCTCCCGGCGGCTCGGCAGGCCTGCCCGGGGGCGCGGGGACCCCAGCGCGCGTCGGGGCTGCACCTGGAGCGCTCCGGGCCGCGCCGCCCGCGCGTCCTCCTCGTCCTCGTCCTCGTCCTCCGCGTCCGCGTCCCCCGGGGCGCCGGCCTCGCCATCCTCGTCGCCCCCCGCGCCGGGGCCCTCGCCGTCCTCCTCCTCGTCCCCCTCCCAGGTCGAGTCGCAGTCCGGGTCGTCCATGCTCCGGCCGCGGTACGACCCGCGCTCAGGCGGAAGCGAAAGTGAGCGAGGGAGGAAGCGCGGGGGCGGGCCGGGGCCAGGGGGCGGGCCGGGGCGGGGCCGTCGCCACCGCCCGCCCCGAGGATGTCCGCGCTCTGGGAACGTCCCTCCGGAGGAAGCTCGCGCCCTTCGCTGCCAAGATTCCTCCCAGGGTGCCCCTCCCGCGGCGATTTCTCCCGCAGGATGCGCCCCACCCGGATGTCCCCCCAGGACCCCCTCCCCACAACATCCCTTCCCCCTGCGAGAATGTCCCCCCTGTAGGATGTCTCCTTGAGGCTGTCCATTCAGAGTGTCTTACTTACCCCGGGAGAGTCCCTCCCAGAATATCCCCTCCCTGCCCCCGGCAGCACCCAGCCCTGGACAGACACCCCCTAGAGAATTTCCCCCGAAGGCCTCCTCCCTGAGAATGCCCCTCCCTGGAAGATGCCCTTCCCAGGATGCCCTCTGGAGTATTGCCACTCTAGAGGAACCCCCTGCAGGGATGTCTGTGGAGGACACTCATCCCAGAGGATCACTCCCCAGAATGCCCCCCAGGACAGTATTCCCCCAGAGGAAGCCTCCCCTGGAAGATTCTCTGCCAGGAGGATGCCCACCCCCTGGAAGGCCCCCTCCTCCAGAATATCCCTTTTCCCAAAGAGTGTCCTCCTAAAGGAAGTCCTCCCAGAGGAATGTCCCTCCTGGAGGAAGTCTACCCACCCCCTTGGAGAATGTCCCTGGAGGAGGCCCACAGGAGGGTGTCCCTCCATAAGGCTGACCCCCAGGAGGATACACCCTGGAAGGTGTCCCCCCCCCCAGAAGATGTCCCCAGGATATTCCCTCCAGGTGGAGGCTGGGGCTGCAGTCTCATCAGAGGCTCCTTTGGACGGCAGTTTACTTCCATGACCCCCCAGACTTAGGCAGAAATCATTCTTGGGGGAGTAGGATGGGGAGCCCTGTGTCCCTCCATAGTCGGTTCACAACTGGGCAGTTTGCTTCTAGAAGGCCAGAGTCTCTTTCTGGTGTAGCTGCGAGTCCTGAACTCTGCCCCCTTAGCCACCTTCTCTCAGGGACAAGAAAGCACAGGGGCTGCATGCACTTGGAGGGAGGGCGCGCACGAAGGGCCAAACAGCAGGACGCAGAAACGACTGGGGGTCGCCCTGAGGCCGTTCAACACAAGTGACCCCCGTTAAGCACCCCAGGGGCCTCTCTGAGGGCTGGGGGCGGCTGCCGGTGGCACATTTCAGACAGCTGAGGATCACTTCAGCGGCAGACTTCCTAGAAACCGCGGGGACCTTACTTAGTCTCCGCCTTGACATCCGCGGGTGGTCACAGGAGCTCCAGCAAAGCTGGTGACCCACCCCTCAAAATGAACGTTGGGGGTGGCCGCCCCAGGCAACATCTGTCTTCTGTAACTAACTACTGCCGCCCTTCATTGCTTCAAAAAGCTTAGCTGAAACCGGAGTCTGGCTTTCGGGTGGATCCGGCCATGAGCATGGCTTGTGGGGTCAAGCCCAGCCGGCCCCCCAGGGATGCTGACCTCCCCCAGCCCTGCAAGCCAGCTAACAGGCCCAGGCTGCCTGCGCGGCCAGTGACTGCTGAGAGCCCACCAGAACCTTCCAATCTTGGTTGTGGGCACCACTAAAGGCCTTTCTTGGTGTGGGTCCCGACTCCTTGCTGGCTTGTCGATCTTCGTTAATTCTCTGGGTACACTCTCACCTGGCTGAACCTGCGTGCACTCTGCCTCACTTTCTAAGAGGATGATGGGGACGCCCCAAAGCTATGGACATCTGGGCCAGGCTGCCTTTTCTTTTCTTTCCTCTTTTCTTCTCTTTTCTCCCTTCCCTTCCCTTCCCTTCCCTCCCCTCCCCTCCCCTCCCCTCCCCTCCCCTTCCCTTTTCCCTTCCCTTCCCTTTTTCCTTTCCTTTCCTTCCCTTCCCTCTCTTTCTTCCTGATTTATTTATTTTAGAAAGAGTGCGGCCGGGCGTGGGGGGTGGGTAGTGAGAGGCAGAGGGAAAGGGAAAGAGAAACCCAAGCGACTCCACACTGAACACGAGGCCCTATTATCTCAGGAACCTGAGATCACCCCCTGAGCCAAAACTGAGTCCAATGCTTAACCGACTGAGCCCCCCCGGGCGCCCCCATCTGGGCATTTCTGCAAATGGTCTGCCACAGATGGCCAGGGCAGGTTTCTGGGGGAGCGGGCAGCCACCGTGCACCTGGCAGCTTCTGGCGAGGCTAGCCCAATGCAAGTTGCCGACACAGGCCTGACCTGGTTGTGTGATTCACAGCTGGCCCTGGAGCCCTGGCTACGACTTCCAGGTGGACGACGCCAGGAGCTTCTGATGCAGGGGTCCGTGTACTGGGGGTGGTAGGACAGGGTTCGGCTGCTCTGAGAGGCGCTGCCCGGAAAGCAGACGTGCACACTGTGCGGCGGCATCTTGCTCAGCGCCCCAGCCTGTGCTCAGGCACTGAGCCTCCGACTAGACGGTCCCACAACAGAGGCTCTGAAGACATTGCCCGTGGCTGCTTTACGAGTAGTAGTCACACCATCACACCCTGAGTTGCTTTTGTCAACTGTTTTGCCCCGGGCTTACCTCAGGGCGTGTGACTCCTGGAGCCTAGATTCCGGTGCAGGAAGAAGCTGGAGCCCCAGTCTTGTGCCGGAGACAGATTCCTCCCGTCCACAGCCCGGGGATGCCCGTGGGGGCTCGGAGCTCTGGACAGCCTGCTGCCTGGGCTGGGCCAGGGGGTGGGCCAGGGGGCTGAGAGCAGTGCCTGCTGCCAGCGCTGCCCAGGACGCCATGCCCACAGGCACACACATGCACACGCACGCACACACACGTGCACACACGCCTGCACGCGCACTCCTGCGCCTCGTCCGTGCACTAGCGGTAGGTGGTATGCTCGCGGGTGGCCTTGCTCCCCGCTGAGGGATCTCGCAGGAGGTCAGCAGACAGGCTCAGTGCTCAGGTTGGACCCACCTGAACATTTTCCTCAGCAAGACCAGCTGCAGCCAAAGCCCCAGCCCCACCCTCAGCCCCAGGGGAGCCCTGCTGCACCCCGTTGCTTCTCAGTATGGCTCAGGATGTACGTGCTTGGGAGCCCACTCTCCTCCGGCATCACCCCTGGGGGGGCTGGGCTGGCCTAGAGCAGGGAGTGCTGAGACCATACCCACCTGCCCCGCCACCCCCCCGCCCCCTTGCAGGGAGGGTGCTCGGTCCCAGGTGTCCCGCACACGGAGCCTCTGTGGAGGTTCCTGGGCTTAGGTCCACAACCGACCGACTGTGGTTTCCCTTTGTTCTGCGGCCACCTCATCCCAGCTCCCGGCCTCTTTTAGACATCTCCTACTTACACGAGCAGGGCCCATGAGACCCCCGTGTCACAGACAGGACCCCTACGCCAGGGAGATTCAATGCCCCAGATGCCTGTGAATTTGACCTGAATCAGCCGCAGGGCAGGAAAGCCCCGACGGTGAGAGCCGGCCAGGCCAGGGATGCTCGGGCTGGCCTCACCCCTCCGAGGACCGCAGGCCCCCCAGGTACAAGGGCATGGGGACTGGGCCCCAAAAAGACGCCTGAGGGGGTGGGGCGGCACCTGCTCCTCTGTCTTGATGGGCTCACCAGGCATGCCCCTCACCCCACCTCTCTTAGGCGCATAGATGTTAACTCACCGAACGAGGTACTAGGCTTTTCCAGCATGTTCTGAGGGGCCTGAAGATACTGTTTCAGACAGGGGTTTACCAGCAAGTCTGTGGAAGACCCCTCCATCTTTGTTGGCACCATTTGTGACTGCAGAGCTGTCTGCCCCATTTCCCTGCCAATTCTGTCTCTCGAAGGACCAGGCTTCTCGCAGGCATCATGGGAGGGCTGCAGGGTACTGAGCTCACTCTAACGCACACCTCTGTTCCCCCTTCCCCTCGGGCACACGTGGGGCACGTCCCCTGCTCTGTGGCAAGCACAGCGACAGTCCCGTCTGGGCATCTGGGGGCGAGCATGGTGTCTATGTTGGGACAGCAGCAGGTCTCATGGGACTGCCTCTCAGAACCCAGAAGAAACGCCAGTGGCAGGACCGGGTGGGGAAGTGGCAGCCTTGGACTCCATCCTGGGCCCTGACCAGCTTCCTGCTCAGGTAGGTCCCGTGCCGGAGGCCCGCCCCCCAAGCTCCCCGGCAGTGGGTCGGCCTGAGCTGAGCTTCTGCTCCTGGTGCCGGCGCAGGGCTGACAGGCTCAGCAGCCCCAACACGAAATGCTCTTTCTGTGTCAGGGGACTGGCCCTGCTGGGGAGAAGGGGCGCCCGCGATGTGTCCAAGGCCCCGCAAGTGATGGCGGGCTTGGCACAGGCCAGTCTCCGATGGCGCTGGGCCACTCGCTGAGCCTGGCGGGCTGCACCACAGGCTGGCCTCCTGCTCCGAGGCGGTGGGGGAGGCTCAGCCCGGTGGACGGGGATTCAGCTGCCAGGTGACTTGTCGAGATAAAGAGCCTGGGACGCGGCGGCTGACCAGGAGGGAGGGCGTCTCCGTCTCGCTCTGCCCAGATGGCTGGACCCTCCTCTGTGGAGAACAGACTTAGCCCGAGTCTCCCGTCGCCTGAGGACGAGCCCCGGCCGTCCCAGCTCCGCCGGCCGCCAGCTCTGCCTTGTTTGCCATCCCCGCACTTTGTATTTGAAGGACTTGTCACACTCAAGAGTTTCCACTCCGGCCCTGTCTCTAGTTGGTAAGCACATTGTAGCGATGGAACACGAAACAGAGTGCACAGGCCGCACTATAAACCTCGGGAAAATAAACACTCCGCACTGCTAGAAAAGGGAACTCATTTCGGCATCAAAATCACAAGACTTGGGCTGCTGCGTCTGTGCTTTAATGGTTGGCGCTCAGACGAAAGCATCTCAGTCGCCCCGGCTGCGCACCTCCCTCCACACGCTCATTTGGTCTGTCTGCAAGTTACCGGGAGATACAAAAATAGCCCGTACAAACTCTGTTTCCGGCATATAAAAACCGAGCGGAAAGTGTCTCAGCAATCGCTACCCTAACACAAAGCATCTTGGGAAAAATACAACACAGGGTTACCTTCTGCAGTATTTTTTTCATATAAAACACTAGTAAAATAGGCTTCTTAAAAATTAAATAGTGAAATACCACCAAATTATATACATCGTTACAGTACAAGTGAATGAGGCAAAGTATCCAGTTCTCGGTTTCTCCGGCGCACGTGCGGCAGGGTGGCCTGAGTCTCTTTCTCCCGAGGGGGGCAGCCGGTTTAGGAAGAGCGGCTGACAGATGGACACGCGGACAGACGGGAAGAACCGAGTGGCCCAGCAAGACCGGCGCTCCTCGAGGACACAGCAGGCACCCTGCCTGCCACTCCAGCTGTCCTGCCTGTGCCCCGCGCTCTGCTCCGTGGAGCCCGGCCGGGGGCGCGGGGTGGGCGACAGGGCCCGGACGCCTGACTCCCGGCTCTCCGCACCCGAGCCGGTCTCTCGGGCCCCCGGAGCCCCAGGGGGTTGCACTGGGCCCTGTGGGAGCCTCAGGTGCCCGAGGGCAGGCGGTGGGCTGCGGGCGTCCATCCAGGTGACAACGGTGCCCCGGCCCCCTGCCATGGCTGAGCCACGACTATGTTCGGCGCCGCTTGGCAGCGCTGGGGCTGGAGGGGTTGCTGTTTGCCGTCAGGACTTTGTCGGTGACCCGGCTGCGCTTCCGCTTGTCCGCCCCTTCCTTGGACCCCAAGTCCGAGGAGTTCTTGTCTTTGCTGGACTTTTCCGTTGCTTTCCCCAAGCTTCCTGAAGACGAAAAAACTGGGAGACAAAATCATTTGGCTGAAAACAGAATATCCAGAATTTTATTTCGTCTTCCTGCTAAGTTATAGACACCTGTATCTACACACACGGCCCTCTGTGCTGGGGCTGCCGCGGGGCCTGCAGAGCCAGGTCCTCCAGAGGATGGCCCCCTTGCGGCCCCAGGGCGCAGGACCCTGCCCACCCGCCGTCCCTGCCTCGTGGGGCTCGGCCTGTGTGCGCAGTGCACGCTTTCCGTCCACCTGACTGGGTGCCGGCCCGAGGCCACCCCAGGGCCTGCTTGCGGTGTGGGCCACCCACGCCACCACACGAGGCTCCCTCCCAAGCGGGTGGGGGAGCGGACGGGGCAGCTCTGGCCTCAAGCAGACTAGACACCCAGGCTGGGGATGTGGGGCTGTGCGCGGGGCCCAGGGGAGGGTCAGGGGTGCCCCCCACTCACCATCGTCCGCCCCGCTGTGGGGGTCCACATCTTCCTTCATTTCCTCCTTCATTTCTTCTTCAATGACCACTTTTCCTGTGGGGCGACAGCTGACGTTTACCAAAACGGTGGGAGACGCGGCCCTGCCCAATGCTGCGGACGGCTCAGGCCGGGGACGGCTGTGTGTGTGGTTCTCAGCTGCCGCCAGGCCGCTTTCAAAGAGAGCCGATTGTTCTTGAACAAGTTCCCTCCAGACCCCAAGGCTCCCCAGACCCGCCCCCGCCCCCCAGTCCACCTGGGCCAAGAATCACCACGCCAGCGACCCTCACTCCTCCCTGGGGCTCGCGACCTTCACCCTGACACCACTGCCCTCAGCCCACATCCTGCCTTGTCATTCCCGAACCAGACCCGACCCACCGGAGCCTCACCTTCTCGGACTTCGTGGATGATTTCTTCTGGAAGGACAAAGTTCCTCTCTGGGTTTGGGAATGGAAGAATCTCAGATTCATGCTGATGGCAAAAACGGCAATTTTTGTTATAGAAACAAAAAAAAAATGTGATTTTAGCAAGTCATCAAAAACATTTAAGAGCCAATTTAAGAGCATGGGATGAAGGCGCACAGTCTCGGACGGCTGTGGAGGTGGGCGTGAGCGGCTGAAGAACGTTCTTTCTGCTCGTGGTCTATGAGCTGGGCTTTTCTAACAGACCCGCAGAAGGCAAAGCTACAGTGCCAGCCTCCAGCAGGGGTCACCTCCTGGCATCCCCCCGGGGGCAGTGGCGGAGGCAGTGGTCAGGATGCCCCATAGCTGCCCCAGTGCGGCTCCCTCCCCACCAGCGTGCGTTCAGAGGGCAGTGGCCGCCCAAGAAAAGGCCGTGGCATCTCCGGTCCCGTCTTTGTGGGCACGTGCTCATAGGCACAGACGGTGCGGGAGAGGCAAGCCTCCACCTGGGAAACCAGGTAAAGCTAAGTGGTGTCAGGGACACCGAGCGCTTACTGGAGTCCACTTGTCCTACAGGTCCCACAGGCCAAAAGGGACAGAGACCCTGGAGACACAGGACCCCCGGAGGAATGGAAAGGGGAGCTGGCAGAAAAGGTCTGGACTGTGAGTGAGCAGACACGGCTCCTCTGGGCAGCCTGGGGGCTGTGTTACAGCGAGCTGCTAGCCTGCAAATATGCTGCTCAACGTCTCCTGGAGCTTCAGTAACTCCACGGCTCCTGGGCCTGTGGGTCCCCCTGCGGTGGGGGCCACAGACTCGTACTGCCAGGGTCCCGCCTGACCCCGGCAGCAGCCCCAGAGGAGCACGGGGGTCTAAGGAGGTGACAGCCTTGACGTCTGGCCTAGTCCCGAACAAGGGATAGGTGGGGAGAAGCTGAGGAGGAGAGGGGAGAAAGCGGCCTGCCTGTCCAGCACCGAAACCCCGAGTGGTGCCCCGCAGCAGCTCCCCAGGGTTCTGTGGGCCTGGTGCGGGGTGTCAGTGTCTGTCTCCTGGGCTGCACCAAGAGCTCCTCCAGGACAGGGACCCTGCCAGCCTCACATCTGTGTCTGGCTTCTGGCCTCCACTGTCCTAGAGTCAGGGCCCCGGGAGTCTGGGGACCAAGTGACCCCACAGTGTGACAGGTGTGGGGGTGAGGCCCCCTGTGGAGCAGCCCCTTCAGGACGGCTGCTGGTCCTTGCTGTGCTGCTCCCCAGAACGCTTCCTGCGGGCCAAGCAGTCAGTCCCCAGAGCATAGCTGTCACCTTTATCCCCTCTCTAGGGTATCACAAGGAAGTGCAAATGACCTGCCCACAGCCAACAGGAAGCAAGGGCAGCACTGGGTCTGGACAAAGGCCTCAGCTGGGAGGGCTGGTGCGGCCCCGAGTCAGCCAGGGACAAGTTCCTACCACTCTGCGCCCCTGTAACTCCCACTCCCACCCCACTCTCCAGGGGCTCTGGCCTCCTCTTAGCATCTTGACCCACCATCTCCTGCTGCCACAGGACCCTGACACCTGCTGGCCCTCTGTGGGAACATCCCTGTTCCTTTGGGCCTTCCCGGTCACCTAGTGGAAGCTGCCTGCCTTGGGATGAAACTAGCTGGGGGTCCTGTGAGGACGGGGACCCTGCCTGCCTGGTTCTCACAGAAGCCACCAGACTCACCCGACTCAGACTCGGATCCTGTTGCCTTCCTGCCTAGAGCACTCTGGGGCCTCCGCCTCCTCCCACAGGCCTCAGCTCCCGGTCATCTCCCTGGAGAGACTCTCACTGACCACCCCACGTGAAGAACGTTCTGTGAGGGGAGCCAGCTACCGTCACCAAGTTTGGGTTTTTAGTGAAACTACTTGGAGCCCCTTGTTTAATTCCTGCTGCCCCCTGGGACGTGCACAGGACAAAGAGCCCCCTAAAGACAGGGCCTGGCAAACACTGAGGAGGAGCTGGGTCTGGGGGAGAGGGGACCTGGCTCACCAGCGCCTGCATGTCATACATGGTGCTCAGATGGTCCCAGATGACCTTGGATGGGACCTGCCGACCAATGTTCTGGCTGAATTTGTCCCGGATACAGATCATGTGGAAGTGTCGGTTCACACCTGTGGGAGAAAAGTGTCAGCCGGGGAGGAGGCACAGGCAGCAAGTAAGAGAGGAGGAGAGAGGTGGGAGGCAGGGGTCAGGAGAGTGGTTGTAGGAGATACAAACGGAGGATATAGGACCGGGAAGGGGTGGAACACTATAGGCAGGGGTGGGGTTAATGATGGGGGTGGGAGGGGTGGGCACAGGAGGGGACAGAGGAAGGATATTGGGGGATGGAGGTATGCAGGAGGGGACAGAGAGAGGGTATAGTAGGGTGGAGGGGTGCAGGAGGGTACAGAGGGAGGGTACAGAGAATGGAGGGATAGGGAAGGGGGAAGGAGGGAACAGAGGGAGGGTACAGGAGAGGGCGGGGTCAGCGGGGGGGGGTGAGTGGGCTCAGGAGGGGACAGAAAGAGTATAGCAGGGTGGAGGGATGCAGGAGGGGACAAATGGAGGGTACAGAGGGTGGAGGAGTACGGGGGGGGTGCAGGGTCGCTGGGGGTGGGTGGGTGGGCTCAGGAGGGGACAGAAGGGGTATAGTAGGGTGGAGGGGTGCAGGAGGGGACAGGAGGGTACAAAGGTTGGAGGCGTACAGGAGGGGTACAGGAGGGGTGCAGGGTCGCTGGGGGGTGGGTGGCTACAGGAGGGGTGCAGGAGGGGGCAGGGTCAGCGGGGGGTGGGTTGGTGGGCTCAGGAGGGGACAGAGAAAGTATAGTAAGGTGGAGGAATGCAGCAGGGGACAGAAGGCCGGTACAGAGGGTGGAGGAGTACAGCAGGAGTGCAGGAGGGGGCAGGGTCGGCGGGGAGGGGTGGGTGGGCGCAGGGTTGGCCGGGCGCAGAGGGAGGAGAAGGTGCAGGTTGGTGGGCGGGTGTGGGAGGCCCCGCCCCGCGCCCCCGGCCGTTGCCCGGCCCGCCCCGCCCCCACGCGGGTCCGCGGCCTCGGCGGCGCTCCGCTCACCGACGGGCTTGTGGCCCAGCATGGCGTGGAAGAGGCACACCTCCACCTCGGGGCTCCACACGACCGTCTCCTCGGCTGGGCTGGTGGCCGCCTCCCCCGGCCCCTTGTCGCCCGGCGCGCCGCCGCCGCCCACCTCGGCCTCCCCCATGGCCCGGGCGCCCAGCGACGAGCCCCCAGCGGGAGCGGGCGCGGCCACGGCCTCCGCGCAGGCGCACTTGCGGGGCCGGCGCGCGCTCGGCGGGTTCGCGCTCGGGCCCGTGCGCGGCGCCGGCGCAGGCGCAGGCGCAGCTGAGGGGCGGCCCCCGCGGCGCAGCACGGTCGGCACGCGCGGACTGCGGAAGCGCTCCGGTGGGGAGGTGGTGGCGCCGGCTGCGCCTCTCCGGGTTCGGCCCCTCCGAGCCGTGCGCTCCGCGGGGTGGGACTGCAGCCTCACTTGGGACTGAGGCGCTTCAGAAGAAGAGCAGGCAACTGACCACGCCTCCCGGCCTGGGTTCCCTGCAGCTTCCACTGCCCCGGCCCGACTTCACCGTGACCACGGGCCTCCGTGGAGGTTACTGCCCCCCAACTCGGCCCACGGCGGAGGCGGGGCCTGATCCCGGGGCGGGGCCTTCCCCGGGGGCGGGGCCAAGGCGGGGCCGCGCCCTGGAGGAAGTCCCGCGAGGAATCGACGCATTACCCAATCAGAGCCGCTGGCTCCGTTCCGCCCCGCGGGCCGCGCCCCGCCCCGTCCCCAGGCCACGCCCACCGGCGTTGGGGCCCTGCTGCCGCCGCTGAGAACGCTCCTCGCCTCCCGCAGTGTGTAGACTCTGGCCTGGCTTCCGGGCTAGGTGCCGAGCGTCTTTAGGCCTTAGTTTCCTCCTCCGTGCAATGAAATCCATAACAGCGCGTTCCTCAGGGGGACTGCTGATGGTCGGGCGCCCTGTCCCCTGGCTGCTCCCGTGCCCATGCCCGGGCCTGGGCCTGACCCGGACACACGCTCAGCTCAGGCTTCCAGGTGAACTGTTGGTGCCGCTCTGCTGAGCGCTACCCTTGGCTGGTGCGGGCTCTGGTCAGCCCCACCCCCGGGACAGCCCGGTGGATCAGAGTGGGCTCAGTGGTCTGGGGCCTGAGTCCTTTCTGCCAGGGGGGCTGCTGGCGATCGGGTCCCCTCCATGACGCCTGGGAGATGTGGCCCTTGTGTCTGGGGGTCAGGAGAGCGCCCTGGGGTGGTGACCTTGGACCTGATTGCTGAGGGCTGGGGCACAGGCAGAGGGACGGAAGGAGAGGCATGTATGGCCTTGGGTGCCAGAAGGTGGCTTGCAAGGGGGAGCCCAGTTGAGGGTCCAGGGGGACCAGAGCAGGGCAGGCCTGGCAGGCTGGGGAGGGAGCTGGGTCATGGGTGGTGGCTTCTGGAGATCAGTTCCTCACTCAGTCCTTGACCTTACCCTGACCCCCACACAAGAGGATCCCATCTGGTCCCTCACTGTCCTGCCGCTCAGCCAGTGTCCTGCGGTGCTTATGCTGCCTGCTTGTCATTGCAAACCATTGGTGACAACTTGTTCAGCGTCCACCTTCCCTGCCAGCTGTCAGTCAGATCCAGGGGGCCAGGGCTGGTCTGGCACACAGCAGGTGGACAGTGACCAACTGACCAACTCTCTTGATCACTGAGGCCAAATGGTCCCCCTTGTCCCCCCACTGCCACCTGTGTCGTCCACATCTTCAAAAGATGCAGTAGGCCTCCCAAATATCTTAATCCCAGCAATGGGGGTCTTGGACCCCAGATGGGAAACACCTAGGTCCTGGAAAGGGATCTCTCCCGTGGCCAATGAACACAGGAGCCATCTGGTTTATTCATCAGTCTTGTATGAGTTTGGCTACTGTAAATTATTCCCAAGACCAGCTCTGGGTTCTGCTCAAGTAGAGTTTCTTGCCTGGGAAGCTGATGTCATCTCTGGAACGTAGTGACCATCGCTTATCAAAGGCACCTGTCCTCCACTCTCAAGGGGACATCTGGATCTTGATTGTGAGAGTCGGGTTCAGACGAAGGAGAGTTTGGCAGGCTTTGGTCAGACATGCCCTTGTCTGTCTATCTTCCCTTGGGCACACTGTCCTCACCTCTGAGTCTCTGGGACAGAAATGGAATCCTACCCTAGCTTGGCTGGCACTGCCCTGTGGGCCGCTCCTCACTGGTGCACATAGTGGAGCTCACCCCCCAGACACCGGAGAAATACGCTGATAGAGAAAGCATGGCTCTCAGAGTTGGGAGGCCAGTGCAGGGCCCCACTGGCTAACGTCCACCTGCTCAACTGTGGGCCTCCTTGGGCCTTGTCCTGACATCTGGACATCAAGGGAGGCAACGTTATCCCCGTTCCTGGGCTGAGGGGCCTCAGCGGTGTGAGGTGCCCAAGGGACCCAGTGGCCGCCAGCTATGGTGGCAGAAATTTCCCATCCAGTGCTAGCTGTGGCTCGCAGCCCACACATCACACCTCTAGGGGGCGTCTCCCACCCACTGTTTGGACCCAAACCAGCACTCACATCTCAGAAATCTGCAGTCAGGAACCAAGTGAAGGCTTTTTTTTTTTTTTTTTTAAAGATTGTATTTATTTATTCATGAGAGGCACAGAGAGAGAGAGAGAGAGAGACAGAGGCAGAGGCAGAGGGAGAAGCAAGGTCCCCGCGGAGCAGGGAGCCTGACGTGGGACTTGATCCCAGGACCCTGAGATCATGACCTGAGCTAAAGGCAGACGTGTAACCGACTGAGCCACCCAGGTGCCCCAAGTGAAGGCTTTTCCTGTTCCCTTGGCACCGGGCCAGGGGGCCAGTCATGGCATTTTGAAAAGAAAGTCCAATTCTTCACACGGGGCATATGAGGAATCGCTGTGATGACCCCGTTTGTCCTGCTCACTGTCTGGTCAGCAGCTTGATTTGTCTTGAAAGAGAGAGACTGCCAGGCCCATAGCATCCCATCTGCCTCTCACTGAAGTGAGCCCCGTGAACGAGGGACAGGGAGGCCCTGTCCCTGCTGGCGCTCCTTAGGGTTTGTAGGGGGAGTGAACGACTTGGGCCGTGATGGCCAAGGGCAGACCCCAGACCCTGGCTTCCCAGGCGCTGATTCTGTGGGTGCAGAGGACCCCCAGGTAAGAACACACAACAACCGATTTCATCACCTCCCGCCTTGATGGGTAAGTCCTTTGTGCACGGTGTGCTATGAAAAGCCACCGGGGCCTCGTGGGGTGCATTGCGCACTTCCTGTCCCTGGGCTCTGCGACAGACCGCACAGAAGAGGGCTAAGTTCTAGCAGCTCGCATGGGCTTGTCAGAAATGCAGATTCGCCCCCAGGTGCGTATGCACGCATGAACGCGCACGCAAGCACGCGCACGCGCGCCGCGCTGCGGAGTCAGGGCCTGGGGTCTTCACGTGAGGACCACAGAGGGGGTTCCACCCAGCAGCCTCTCCTGCAGCTCTCAAGCGGCCTTGAGGCGGGATGGGGGCCAAGCTGAGCTGCTTTGGAGCATCGTTTCATTTTCCAGTTTCCTGGGGAAGCTGAGCCTCCTGTCAACTGCCTGTCAGGGGACCCGTGGCCTCCCAAGCCCTTGGTCATCAGAGCCAGGCCCTGAGGACAGCTGTGAGCACAGTGGCCTCACCGGTGACTGTAGGGGCCAAGCCGTCAGGAAGAATAAGCCTGGTTAATTTTTGCCGGTGGCTATTATTCTCCCCTTTGTGTGTGTGGGAAACTGAGGCACAGGAACGCTGGATAAATGGTCCGCTATACCAGCTGGGGAGCCGAGCTTTGACCCGTGGAGGGCCAACCCTGTACTCTCTCACCTTCCCTGAGAGTGGGGGTCCCTGGGGACAGCACTCCTATTTCGTCCCCCCTGCAGGACTGACCAATCTGCCCCCCTCCTTCTCTTCCCACGGCCCTGAAGGAGCCTATGGGCCAGTCTGCAGGGTCCCCTTTGTCCAGGACAGATGTCGGCGCTGAGGGCTGTGGAGAGCGTGGGCAGAGGTGCAGGGAAGGGAGCCCTACCTCAGGCAAGGTGTTTGTTCTCAGCTTCTCGGCTAGACATGGCCCAGCCCCAGGGCACAAGGAGCAGACCGTTGATCTCTGGAGGCTGGTATTTTATGGATGTCGGCCTTGAAGACCTCCTGCCCCCAAGATGACTCAGAGCCAACTCCAGCCCTGCTCCTGTCCCATGGAACCCCAACACCCTCTGTTTTTTTGAAATGAAGGCATTTGCCGGCCATCTGATGGTAAGTGTCTTGCAGCATTTCTGACTTGCCCCCACCTCCTTGGATCTCCGGGAGCCCTGGGACAATGCCGACCTCCAGAATGCCCCCTGTGCCCTGCGCTTTCCCCGAGCCAGGCTCTGCCGCCTCCTGGCTTTGGTGCAGCTTCTGTGCCCTGGGAGGGGGTGGGGGCAGGGTTTGAGGGCCGTCAGCTGGAGCCCTGGGTGGGACGGACCACGGAGGAGACGTGCACTGAGGCAGAAGGGCCCACCTGCTGGGCTCAGAGCCCCTGCCAGCCTGTATCCTGGTCTAGTTCGAGGACACAGTGTCACGGGCGCAGGTGCACAGCTCACCAGAGGGAGACGTGCGAGCGGCCCAAGCCGAGCGAAGGGAGTGCGGGAGCTGGCGCACCACTCCCGTGGTTCTGTGGAAGGGCTCGGGGACAGAATTCCCTCCCCCAGGGGCCCAAGCACAACACCTCACGCTTGGTCACAACATCAAATGCTGATTTAATTGCACAGCAATTATGCCCGCTTACAGTCCCTCCCCAGAGGGAACGAGGTGTCCTGGGCTTGCCGCGGAGCAGAGGGCAGGCGTCCCTTAAGGCAGCAGGGCGGGCAGAGGTCACGGCAGGTGTCCCACCGGAAGATGAAGAATAATGCTGCAACTGAGGGAAGCTGGGGAGGGAGGGGGTTAGGAAGGAGATCGGTGCCCCGGGCACAGCTCTCTCAGAGCGTGGATACACTGAGACCAGGACGTAAAGGGCCACAGATGGAACACTCCCGAGGAACGGCCCCATGCCACTGGGGCACTGGTGCCCGGACAGCGGAGCGAGGGCTGACACACACAGCTCTGTCTCACGCTGTGCCGGCCGGAGCCCCGAGGTCAGGGTGCCATCTCTGCCCAGGCTGTGTCCTCCCCGGGTGCGGGGGTGGGGGGCTCCCTCCCGCTTCTTCA
This sequence comes from Ursus maritimus, assembly GCF_017311325.1. Taxonomy (NCBI): domain Eukaryota; kingdom Metazoa; phylum Chordata; class Mammalia; order Carnivora; family Ursidae; genus Ursus; species Ursus maritimus. The sequence goes on along the minus strand of NW_024424675.1, from coordinate 46,981,250 downwards.
TGAGGCCTCCGATCCCATCACGGGTGCTCCACACTCACGACCTCACCCCCCCCCCCCAGAGACCCGCGTCCTGACACCGTCCTCCTGGGCGTGAGGTTCTCAACACAGGAACTTCACGGGGACACAGGCATTCAGGCCATAGCACCCAGAAGGATTAGGAGGAAGCCATCAATGGAGCCCCAGAGGAGTGGGGCAGGTGGCGGGGGGAACGGGGCCAGGGTGAATGGGTGAATGGGGCTCGCGGCTCAGGCGGAGTCTGGTACACAGCCAGAAGACTGCTCCACTGTCTAACCTTCCCCACCCACTCGGTTTTCACTTTTACTAAAAAAAAATGAAAATACACAAAGAGAATCATCTCAAATGATCCAGAAAAAGTATTCACAGAGAGAGAGAAAGCAAATAAGGCAAGACGTGAGCCTGGGGGCACATGGGGCTCTTGCCTAAGACACACAAGTGCTTTTGCTCAGCTCCAAAGTATTTTAAAGTAAAACTTCAAATACGTAAAGATTGGAAAGGAAAACAGGCCCATGAAGGAGACCTACCCCAATGGCAGCTTTTTACAATAGCATTTGTCTAATTTCGTATGATTCATTCTGGAATCCTGGCTTTCTCGGTGCCCCAGGGCAAGCATTTCTGGCCAAACGAATCCCAAACCTACTTCTTGGAATGAAATCACCTTCATCTCACTTGAAGTCCAGTGTTGATAGATGGAGGTGGTGGTCAGTGTGTTGAGCGCGTGCGTACACGTACACCCTTCCCTGGGCGATGGGGTGTTTCTGCCAGGACCACACAGATTCAAAGACGGGGGATGGAGGGCCTTTGGGGAGGACGTTGCTCTGAGCTCCTGGGACTCGTGCAGAGAAAGGTTCCAGCACTGGTTGGAGGAAACGCACTCCAGAGGGCCAGCTGCCCCTTGGTTTTATTTTTTATTTTTTAATTTTTAAAAAAGATTTTATTTATTTATTTGACACAGAGAGACAGCCAGCGAGAGAGGGAACACAAGCAGGGGGAGTGGGAGAGGAAGAAGCAGGCTCATAGCGGAGTAGAGAGTCCGATGTGGGGCTTGATCCCAGGACCCTGGGATCACACCCTGAGCCGAAGGCAGAGGCCCAACGACTGGGCCACCCAGGCACCGCCCCCCCTGGTTTTAGACAGGAGGGCGAGCCTCCCCTTGCCCTGTTACAGGGCAGCCGAGAACCCCCTGTGGCTTCCAGCAGTAGCAGAAACGACCATGTGATCATGTGCCGCTGGTCCCCCCTGGAGCCACCACAGTCCTGGCCACTATGTGCTCTGTCCCAGGATGGAGTATTTGCAGAGAGCTGCCCCCAGATGGACATGCATCCTCTGTGGTCAGCCGTGATGGCCGTGGGTCTGGTCTACCTCTGGGCACTCAGCTCCTGCCGGCATCTGTAACACATCGCAGGGCAGCTCTTGCCCAGGATGAGTTTGGGGAGGCAGATGAGGTGATGACCCAGGACGGCCCTGGCATGGCAGGTGTTGGCCGTAAGTTCTTTTCGATAGTCACTGCTTCCACACACCCCCGTGTGTGCCCTGGGCTCCCGTCCTGTCGCGGCTGGAGGGCATCTTCCTCGCGCCTCTTTTCAGAGACGCGTGGGGTGGCAAGCAGCAGAAGGGACCCTGACTGACATAGGGGGTGGAGAATGACAGAGTGCCCTGGGCTCGCAGAGCTGAGGGGAAGCGGGGGTGCCCTGCGGCAGGTAAGGTCCCCGTTCTCTGACTCTGCTCCTCTAGTCTGGGCGCTCACGCTGATTGGCACCCTGCTGGGTGGGTCTTGGTGGGAAGAAGGCCTTTTCTTAAGGAAAGCTGAGGTGCTGGGAGAGAGGCTGTGACTTCAGGTCATGTGAGAATGAGCATCCCACTGTCTCACTGGGGTTTGAAGGGCAGGGGAAACAGGAGAGCTAAGCAGGCCCTACAATCCGTACACGGAGCAGGCATCTCCGGCTGGGGCCTCCCACCTGGGTTCCCTGTCCTGGAGCTCTGTACACCGGGTCCCTGGGCCCCATGCTCCGTCTCGACACAGGGCACCCGCCTGGGCCTGGGCCAAGTTCTCCTGCTGGCTCATCTCTGAGGCTGGTGAATCAGGCTAGGTCCCAGTGGCCAGCTCGTGCTCATGCGGGGTTAAACTGGAAATGCTGGACCTCCCCGAGACAGACTCCAGTCTCGGGATGACGCAAATTGGGCTCAGAGCCAAGCACCCCTTCTGGTACGGATGGTGGCTAGCCAAAGCTGAGAGCTGTCCTCAGCCACCCGTGTTCCAGGCTGGGTGGAGGGCTGCAAGTTGGAGCAAAACAGCAGGCTGCTTAAGCCAAAACCTAGGAGTGCCAGTTGGGGCCTGGCCTGCCTCAGCCTGGTGAGCTGATCCCCAGAGCCCCGGGGTCATTCCAGAGCTCCCAGCTGCCATGCACAGGCCCCCTGAGCGTGTGACAATCTGCTCGCTGGGGAGCTACAGGAAGGCATTGCTTGTGCCCCTGGCTAGGACCTGAGCAGAATTTGTTTTCCGGTAAAATCCAGGCTGGAGAGCCACGCTGGCATTGCTGACGCCTCTGGCTTTGGTAAAGCTCTTGGGTTTTATCTAGGGAGGCTTGGCAGGTGGACAGAAATTTGCATGCTTCCTCCGGGAGTCACCACCGGCCTCTCCCTGGGGCCACCCCGGTCTGAGCACGGCAGGCGAACCTTCTGCCACAGTCTCTGGGCCGGAACGTGATTGTTGACAAGCCCCGAAGGAGCCTGGCCCAGGTTCCTTGGAGTGCACTGGGCTGTCGGGGCCTCTGTCTGCGTCAGAGGGGAGGATTCGGGGAAGAAGCCCACTCCCGTCAGCAGCCCTTGCAGGCTTGGGATGTGTTACTCGCAGGCCCCCACCCCTCCCCGAAACTCCCAGTGTGGGACACAGAGCCTCTTCCCTCCCCGCTGTCAGGGAGAGGTTACAGGCAAGGATCTGGCCGTATCACACTGTCCCATCAGCAGACATGTCCTCACCCGGAGGCCCCGGGCTTCAGTTGGGGGGGGGGGTCCTTTATTTCCTAGTTCGGGAGCTTCTCCTGAAGAAGTGAGGAGGATGCTGCCCAGAACTGGGTGTGGGCTGCTTGCTTCCTCACCTGGTCCTGGCCTGGGGTGCTGGGGGGCTGCTGCCATCCTCGTCATCCCACACCCCTATCCTTCCTCCTTCTCCTTCCTGCCAACTCCCTCCCACTGTAGTGATGAGGAATACACCCTTGTTCTCTGAGGCCATGCTCCTGCCTTGCCGCCGTCATCACCCTGAGGTGCATAGTCTCCCCCACTAGGATGGCCTGTGGGTGGGAGGTCCCTCCTACGTGAAGCCCCTAACTGAGGGAGGAACCATCTAGGAGCAGCAGGCCAACGGAGTGGTGGGAAGGGCTTGGCTGTCCAGCCTCTGGGCCGGGCCTGCCTGGGGTTCCCTGTTATGGCTGACAGCATGGGGTCCGGGGCTTGGTCCATGGCTGATTTTCCATGCTCACGTTCTGCGGCCGTATCGCCGTCCCACTCCCACTTGAAGCTGCTGGCAGGAAGTTCTAACTGTGATGTGTGTGCTCAAGTACCAGACCCTTTCAGTCCATCTCCGTGGTGCAGCTGCCACACTCAGCACAGTCCTCATTTCCAAATGGAAATTTCCTTGGCAAAGTTTGGCAGGTCCTGGCCTTGTTATTAGCTGCTGTTTTGGCTCTACAGGCAAGAAGCTTCCTCATGTTGCCTCTCTGCAGAGAGAGGGACAAGACAATCAATGGGAAGAGCAGTGGCTTTTTCCTGTAGTGTCCTGCACAACCCCTTCACCATCCAACCATTGCCCATCCATCCACCCAACCATCCATCCATCCATCCACCCAACCATCTGTCCATCCATCTATCTATCCAACCATCTGTCCATCCAACCATCCATCCATCCATCCATCCATCCATCCATCCATCCACCCAACTATCCATCCATCCATCCACCCATCCAACCATCCGTCCATCCATCTACCATCTATCCACCATCCATCCATCCCCCATCCACCCAACCAACCATCCATCCAACCATCCATCCATCCATCCACCCAACTATCCAACCATCCGTCCATCCATCCACCATCTATCCACCATCCATCTATTCCCCATCCACCCATCCCCCAACCACTATCCATCCATCCACCTGTCCATTATCTGTCCATCATCCATCCATCCATCCCACAAACATTGAAGAGGTGCTCACTCTCTATGTGCCAGTCACTGAGGATTGCACACAGCTCACCCTGGAGATAAGAGAGAAAGGTGATAAGAAAACATAATACATTGGTAGTGAAGAAAAGCCTAACAAGGCTGAGGCCGGTGTGTCAGCAGCAGTGGGAGGCCCCACTGCCCTGAGGCCCCAGGGTGCTCACATGGGGTTCTTCTTCAGGACCATCTTTCCGCATATCTGACAGCTGTTCCTCCCCCTCGGAGCTGTGCGTCCCAGCCCACTTTGCCCTGCTTGCTGCAGCATCGTGCTCAATGACACAAATACTTGTCTGTGTTTCATTGTTTCCCAACATCCTAATTCTCAGCCACTGAGAATTCTGTTTCCCGTAAAAATCGACACTTGATTTCCCCTGAAGCCTTCTCTTTCCTCCACCTGATTGTGAGGCCAGGAATGGTGGTCTCTGTGGGGTGTGGGGCTCCACCCGTGTCCAAGTTAGACAGCTCAGCGGCCTCCGTGCGGCACGTCCGGGAAACCCTGACTGACGGAGGGAAGCCATCCAACCTCACAGGGTGGACACAGGCCAAGCCAAGATGTTGGACCAAACTGTTTCCTGTGCATTTTTGACATAACCGGCTCAATTCCAGGACTCAGAGAGCTGGCGTACCCCCCAGAGGCGTCAGTCTCCCTCTGTGTTGTTGAGAAATCACCTGGAGCATTTCCCCCTGGACTTGCGTCAGAAATGGACCCAGAACATTCAGCCCATCCATACACAATCTTTCCAGTGACTTCAATGCTGGGCCTGTGTCACAGCTGGACCCTGGGGGTCACGAAGGACACTTCTGGGAAAGCCAGAGTCTCTGCAGGAGTGACCACCGGAGCAGACAAGGGCAGCCGGCAGCTGCAGTGTGAAGCCGCAGAGGGAGGCGGCTGGCAGGCACGGGCCCCAGCCAGGGCTCATTCAGCTTAGAGCGTCTGTCCTCCTGTGTCTGCCTGCTGCCTTCCCTGTCCACTCACCAGTGACCACGCCGTCCTGGCCCATCTTGCCCTCCAGCCATCTTGCTCAAGAACAGTGCTCAGAATGCCATGGAGAGCAGGACCTGCTGGTTCGGGAGCTCAGACCTGTCCACGCCTTGGAGATAGGGATCCAAGGCCCCTCCCCATGTGACCCATGGCCCCCAACTCAGATCCAGGATGAGCTTGCTTAGGACCAGGCAGGGGATGGCTGCAGAGCTCCCAGAATTGGAGTGCACCTGCAGGGAGGGCGCTGGGGCCTCCCTGGGTCTGGCGGTCCCAGGAATGGTGATGTGCGGATGCAGCCTCCGCCCTGGGCCAGGGGAGGAACTGAGCTCGGGGTTCACGAGCAGGTTGATTCTTCCTACATGTGCACGCAGACAGATGTACTGGGACAAAGCTTTCTCAACAGCAAAAGACTGAAAATAGCTTGCACTGGCATCGGTAGGGCCCTATTTGCAGAGTCATAACAAAGCTGCACAGCGGACACTGTTTCCATCTCCTACTGCCACGCAGGCCCCGCAGACACAGCGGAGTCCAAGAGCGCCAGTTACCGTCTCAGGTTCTGCAGGTCAGCGGGCCGGGGGGCTCAGCTGGGTCTTCTGCTCAGGGTCCCCATGTTGAAATTGTGGTGTCTCCAGCTGGGCTCATATCGGGAGACTCCTGGAAGATGGCGTTGCCTGCTCACCCAGGCTGTGCTCAGGGGCCAGGTCCTTGCGACCGCAGGACTCAGTCCCCGGTCCTCGCCGGCCTGGTCCCTGCCGGCCGTGGTCGGAGGTTGTCCCCAGCCTCTCTGGCTTGGGCCTCTGTCTCCATCTCCAAAGCCAGCAAAAGCGGCGGGGTCTTTCCCACACTCTGCATCTCTGAGACTTCCCATCCTGCCTCTGGAGATGCTCAAAAGTTTCTCGGCTTCAAGGGTTCAGGTGACGATTTTGGGCCCCCCGGGAAGTTCAGGGTATTCTCCCTAGCTTAACGTTGCAGCCTTCATCCCATCTGCGAGGCCCCTGTGCCCTGCCAGCGGTGCACACGCACTTCCAGGCTTCCAGCTTTCGCCAGACTGAGGTGCGTCCGAGGCTGACGGAGAAGCGTCCGACGCTGCCGCGAGATGAGCAGGTCTCGGGGCTGCCAGGAGGCGGCCCACGTTCTGGTGGCTTCTCCCTTTAGGGGGGCGGAAACACCCTTGTGGGCTGCCCCTGGGGAGGCCTCGGGGGTGGCGGGAGAAGGGCATTTCTCTCTTCGGTGCAGCAGGTCCCGGGGCGGGGGGCTCGCACGGACATCTGCAGACTGGGAAGCTGTTTTGGGCTCCCTGGCAAGTAACTAATGGAAAGTCACGAAGTCACCTACAGACATTGCCTTTGAAGCACAGCCAGCTTCGCTGGTTTGCAGGTGACCGGCTGTTGTCATGATTCCTCGGACTACGTATGGTGCTTGCTTTCTGGGTGGCTGACCGTGATTATGTGCGTGCTGTGCTGGCTTGGCCCCCACCCCGGGGACTGTGCCGGGCTTCCCTTTGCGTTTAGGGTGTCAGCATCTTGGGGAACAGCACATCCAGTCTCTTGGGGGCATGTGGGGTCCTCTTGGAGAAGATGCCGTGTCTACAGTGTGTGAGAAAGTCAAAGACCCACAACTGAGTAGCTTCAAACTGGAAAGCGGATGCGTGATGTGAGGAGGGACGGAGGCCAGGCCCGCAGCGTCCGAGTGACTCACGGCCTGTTGGGGAAACAGAACTAAAAACGACATCTGCCAGCCGGACACTCCTCTTCACCAAGGTAGAAGAGAAAGAGAACGGTGTTTTCGAATGAGCACTAAACCAGAGTGCAGTGTGCGACACAGGCCACCTGCCAGGAGGTGCCAAAGACAGAAGGAAATCGCACCGTTCTCTAGAGCCAAGAACACACAGCCCATCGCACCCACGCTCCGCAGCTGGCCGGCTAGTTCTCAAGGGGGGGGGGGGCGCCACAGTTCCGTCCGTCCCAGGCCGTTCAACCTCAACCCACCCGGTAACGGGGGTGACCACTTGTGTCAGCTAATTGGTTTTATCGAAGGAAAAACAAACTCTTGCATCTTTCCGGCAGGAGGGAGTTTGGGGTCAGGCTCCCGCCTCCAGGCCGGGGGGGGGGGGCCACCTTCTCTGAGGATCCATTTCAGAGAAGAGGCTCTCAGGTCCTTGAGAAACGGTCCTGGGTTCTAAGGTGGTGAGAGGTTTTTTTAGCTTTTAGAAAGATTTATATACCTCTCAAAGGCACGTACGCTTCTTTTGAGAAAGAATTCACAGTTCCCAGTTTTCTGAAGTGGAGGCTGGAAGGGAAGGGGAGGGAGTCTCTTGCCCTCGCAGCAGCAGGGACTCCAGGTTGGGTTTGTACAGCCAGCGCTGCGTGTGACCGGCCGGGGCCTTGGCCGCTGGGGCACAGGTGGTCCTGGGTCCAGGCCCCAGCCTGGCCACCCCATGCAGACTGCCCGATACCCTGGAGCCTCAGTGCCCCCGGGACGTGGCTGTGCTGATTCCTTCTCTGGGGCCGCAGAAGGATGGGGAAATTGCAGGAGATCGGTGAGCACAGATGTCACGCTGAGAGATGCAGCTCTCGGTCATTTTCCTCATGGTTGGTGAGCCGATCACGGGGCGAAAACCCGGCCCGTGCTTCTGGGGAAGTGGCCGTGCGGGGGCTGCAGACAGAGACTGCCCCTCTGAGGGGGAGCGGCCGGGGAGATGGGGGGTGAGAAGGCAGGTTTTGGGAGCAGGGGAGCAGCAGGAACAGGGTATCCTAGGCGCGGCAAGGACCCCCCCCAGGATTCAGGGTCCATCACGGTCACCATTGTGAGGTGGCCTAGACGGACACAGGCTCCCGATCACAGACCCCACGTCATCATGCAGGGATCCACGTCCTGCCCTTCTTGGTGCTCTGCTGGGTGAGGTCAGGTTGGGATCTGGGCAGGGAAGGGGGGTCAGGACCCAGGGTGGAAAGAGGGCCTTGAAATTCATTTCCTGCTCACTCCCACCAAGGCTGGATTCCCAGAGCAGCAGGGGCAGGGGTGACAGACTCCTTCTCAGCCCCTCCTCCCCTGTAAATGGACAGTGAGGAGGGGGAGTCCCCCAGGGCTGCGGGGAGGCTCCGAAGGGGCCAGTCCGTTTGAGGATTCCCGGACTCTCTCCTGGACCCTGACGGAGGGGTCCCAAACCAGAGAGACAGCCTGATGTTCCGGGCTGCCAGGGCCTCCCACCACGGCCCCCTGATCTGAGCTCCTTCCCTGGTGTGGCACTTAGAGTAGATGCCCCTGAAATGTACTGGGCAATGGGAACAAACCTGCTGACTGGCAGAGCGGCCCACGGGGTCAGGTGGGAGGCCCCAGGGCACCAGAGTCAGATATGGGGGAGCCTGTGATGCTCAGGGCCTAGAGGGGTCCCCTCAGGTGGGCCGGGGTCAGACAGGAGGTGGGTCCACCCCACAGGACAGGAGGGGCTTTGCCCACGGCCGGGGAGGTGGGGCTCCGCTCTGCAGGGGGAGGGGGGGGATCGGGTGTGGCTGGACCTGGGCAGAGCCCCTCCCCCTCCGAGGCCCCACTGCCGTGTCACTTTCTAATATAAACGGATGACAGGGATGCCCGGAGGAGCCTGACTGCCGGGAGGAGGAACGTGATTAGGGTAATTTGGGCCCAAGAGAAGTGATTGATGTGGACAGACAGAGACGGTGGTGCTGGCCCCTGCTGACCCACTCTCTGTCGGATGCCAGGGTCCCATTGGCAGGGCTGGGCCAGCGGCTGGATGGGGGTGGCTCTGGGAGGGCTGCAATGCCACCCCACCCACGCGGTCCCGAGAAGCTCAGAACGATACCCCCAGCTGCGTCGTGCAGCCCTGTCTACCTGTCCTCCCACGGCCCTTGGCTCCCCTTCTGCTATCACGGGTCACTGTCCCCACCCCGGGGCAGCACGTTCCTCCCAGCCACTCTGTCTGCTCCTCACTGCCCACCCCAGTCTCTTCATCTCCTCTTCTGTTTTCCTGATTCCCATCCGTCCTCCTTGGAAGCCCCAGGGCCCACCCTGCTCAACTCAGGGTCCCCACACAGCCCGGGTCTGGCTCTCAGGAGGGGCTCAGGTAAAACTGTCCATGGGAACCTCCACGTACTCGGTGGGCTCTGGGGGAGCACGGTGAGGCTGCCCCCTCCACTGCCTCCTCCAAGCAGCCTCCCTGGATTAGAGCCACCAACCTGCCTAGGGTGTGGGGGGCTCCGCTTCCTTGCTGAGCTGGAGGCTTTATCCCCCATGGGTGGCCCAGTGTGGGTAGGACTCCCTGGAGGACTCTGGGAGGTGGGGGTTTGGGTGGGAATTTGATGTTTTCTTGGGTGCCCCTGAGGCACCCAAGGCGATACAGATGATTTTGAAATGGGGTTTCCAGGGCATCTGGGTGGCACAGTGGTTAAGCGTCTGCCTTTGGCTCAGGGCGTGATCCCGGCGTTCTGGGATCGAGCCCCACATCAGGCTCCTCCGCTGTGAGCCTGCTTCTTCCTCTCCCACTCCCCCTGCTTGTGTTCCCTCTCTCACTGGCTGTCTCTCTCTGTCAAGTAAATAAATAAATAAATAAATAAATAAATAAATAAATAAAATCTTAAAAAAAAAAAAGAAATGGGGTTTCCGTGTCTCCATCAGGCCCCCCAGATGACCTGGGGCTGGAGAAGCCACGAACTGTGTGCTCACTGGCCATCCAGGGAAAAGCACACCTGGCAGAGGAAAGGACAGTAAAGTGACACCTGTGGGAGCAGGTGGGCTGAATGTGGGGCGGGGCACGGGAGGGTGGAAAGGCCTGGGCCGGGGCTGGGAGACCAGCTCCACTTCCTCACCAGTAACAGGAACGGTCCCCTTCCTGCTTAGTGACCACAGCGAGGCCGCCCGACGGACCAGAGCGCAGCAGGGGTTTTCGCATCCTTTCTCTGCTGCCCACCCCCTCCTCACTGGGCCTGTCCCTCTCCTGCTGGGTCCGTTGGCCTCACCTGTGCTGCCCTCAGTCGTGGCTACACAGGGAAGGGCCCCCGTCCCACCTCCCAGGACACCTGGGAGGCCATTCTCATGCCTGAGCGCCCTCGGCTCCGCTGAGGCACGTTGGGACGCGGCAAGCGCTCTGGGCACTCCGGGGACAGGGACCTCACTCTGCATCAGACAGGCCGTTTTACTTTTGGAAACATCTCAGTATCAGAAATTCAACTTTGTGTCTAAAAACGGCTTCGCAGGTGTGCACAGGGAGAGGATGCTGTGTGGCTGGGTGGCTGCCCCGCGTGGTCATCAGGTGCCCATGCGTGAGGGCGCGCCCGCCGTCCAGGGACCGCTGTGTTGGTATGGCGGCCGGCACTGCCACGGGCAGGGCTGCCCCCGTCGGCCAGCAGGGATCATCTCCGAGGGGCACTAAGCGGCCACGGCACTCTGTACCGGTCTCTTTCATGTCATTTACATTTTCCACGAGAGAACGGATCCCTTTATCACGAAGGAAAAGGTCTCGTACCTTGAAAGCTAATGTGCGCCCAGCCAGGTGGACGGGCAGGGAGTGTGGGGACGCACCTCAGCCTGTCTCCCCTGTTCCACTCCTGCTCCAGGTCTTGTCCCGCCTGAGAGGCGGAGCCCACGCTCCCCCAACAGTAGAGAGGCGGACAGACGGGCGGGTGTGCGGGCAGCAGGCGGGGCATAGGGCAGCCCTGCAGGAAGCTCTCTGTCGAGCAAAGCAGTGACATGACAGAACGGTGCCGTGGGCGTCGTACACCCAGCAGACCGGCCGGTGCGGCTGCTGTTCCCGGGACGGCCTCGGGCACCCTCTGCCCATTGCTGCCCCTGTGGGGGCGGGGGGGGGG